>NW_020664587.1:14399468-14774385 GCF_002925995.2 Terrapene triunguis
TTTTTTTTTTTTTTTTTTTTTTTTTTGCATTTCCCAGAGATTGTTTAAAAAGAGGGGGAGGATACCAAACATGCTTTGATAGCAGATCATAAAGGAGCCATTTACAGCAAGGACTCTCATTTCTGTCTTTAAACACACATTGTCACACCACAAGCTATTCAGTGAGTCGTAGATTATGAATGGACTGAAACAGAACAACAGCAACAACATATTCCCTTTCATCAGAAACATAGTTATCTCCTTCTTTACTCTTAACAATGAGTAGCTCACTTTGAGAAAGGTGTATAGCTGAAGTGTTAGTGGGTGTTCCTTCCTTACCTCTCAGGATTAAGTTTTAATTAAAACAGGAGTTCTCTTTCTCGTTTGGTGGCACAGGCTGAGTTTTGAGTGGTTTATTTTTCTTCCCTCGGGAGATAAACTCAGTCACTCATTTTGGATCTTTGCTATCTCAGCAGCTGCTCATAGGCGTCTGCATTTGATTTTTTAAAAGCACCATCAATTATTTCAGGTTTTGCTTTGAGAAAGAAAACCTTTTTTTAAAAATTTTCTATTAACAACATTAGCTTTATCTCAAATTGTTCTGCATCACAGAACTATAGAACATTATAGAAGAGGGGGAAAAAAAACCAATGTTAACCTATCTAGTCCCTGATTCAGCAAAGCATGTTCTAACCTCAGTAGAGCCACTGACTAATTATATTCTCCCCCACTCAGCACAACCTGAAAAAACTATTGTCTACCCCTGGTGTTTATATCTTTGAAATATACATCAGCGTAGGCCAGAATTTTCAAAAGTGCTCAGGACTCAACATTGAGGCCAGTTTTTCACGGGAGTTCTGCACCCATCGAAAGCACCAAAACTTGCAGCCAAAGAGCTCAGCGCATTGGATGCTGAGCTCTCTTGTAAATTTGGCTACAAATGTGGGTACTGAGTGCTTGGAAATCTGTCCCTTCCACCCCCAGTTTAGCCAATCTATACATACCTATATAAACTTCAGGCAATACCTACACTCAAGCAGTATAGCTTAGACCTAGGCTATGTGTCAGATCTCATGGAGCCAGGAAATCTCTGGCTCCAGGCCCAAGCATCAGACAGGAAATCTATGTTACAGCTCACTCACAAAGCAAACAATGATCTCTTCTAGTGGCTCATACTCACTTCTCTCTATATAGCCATGGCCTGGGGCTGGCCCTGCGGGCTGGTAGCAGGGAGGCAGACCCAATCAGGAACTATTGATCCCAGTCTCCATGAACTTTAGGGTGTTTGGATAAAAATACTGCCTGGATCCTGGACACCCCTGGCTTGGGGTTTAATTATTACAAAACAAAAACCCAGCTCATGAGATTTTGCCAAGCCCAAACCCCTACATTGTATAGTGCCTACAGTGGGGCTATAATGGGGGAGGAGGGAATTTCCACTGTGCAGGGGCAGAGTAGGGAAAATCAATTGACTCTACCATGTCCTCCTCATAGTCATTAGCCTAGGGCACATGCTTGGCACAATGGCAGCAGAAGGCAGACTGGGGGTAAGTCCCCAAAGCAGTGCTCCCAACAGGCTTCTGACCTGCAGAGCAGCTCCGTGCTAAGAATGCTATAAGAGAAGCAGTGCAGGACTGCTCTAAGCTTACGTCAGGGGCTGCCTTCGCCCCCAGAGCACACCAGAAGCCAAGAGGCGCGCAGGTGGCATGAAGCCTCCCCTTTGCACCAGCTGCTCCTGGGCTGCCCCTCCGAGGAGGGGCACAGAATCCAGTCCAGACGATTTAATTGCCGTTGCTTGAGGAACTGAAGAGCTGTGAGCAATGCGGGAATCTGAGAGCCATGCACCGGAACCTCCAGCTGTCACACCCCACTCTTACGCTGTTTCACCTGCAGGTCTGTGAAGGAACACTGCCACCCAGTGGCCAGGTGAGTTCCACACATCCCTCATGTTCCCTTCCAAGCTCCAGGCCTTTCTTTCCAATTTCTAAGCTAGAAATGTGAGCAGCCTTAATCCCAGCCAGGATGGGACAGGCAGTCAACACTGCAGCTCGAACACGCAGAGGCATGAGCGCGTATGGACTAAGACCTTGACACGGCAAAATAACATCCACTCATTGCCCCAGGATTGTTCTTGGGTTGTTTTCTTTCTTCACTGAAAAAACAACCCCAAAACCCTGTCTGGAAGGTAACTATCTCAATGTAAAACCCTAATGGAGACAAAACATAGGCAGTTATATTCAATCCTTGAGGAGGCCATTTAGGGAACTGCGGTAAAAATCTGTCTGGGGATTGGTCCTGCTTTGAGCAGGGGGTTGGACTAGATGGCCTCCTGAGGTCCCTTCCAACCCTGAGATTCTATGAACATTTCTAAGTAGCTTTTGCCTTCATCTATCTAGACAAGCTCAACATTATCCCTCTGACCTGGGATTTCAGCAGTGAGGGCATCGCACTAGAGTCTGAAGTAGCGTCTGAGCAGAAATGTGGTCCTACTCTTATTATGTAGCAGTAACCCGAGCAAGACTCAGCTGTTTTATTGAAAAGACAAAATTCTGCTGTAACCCTAGTTCCCTTTCAAAATGTGCAACGGGACAGTGTGTGCCTGTATATTCAAAACTTTTTTTTTTCCCAAATGGCTGATTAGGATCTTTACCAAACTTTCCAAAACCATTGCAATTCCTCGTGCCTCTCTCTATCAGACGCGGGACAGAAAACGCTTTGGAGATTATCTAGTCCACCTCTCTACCATTAAATATGGAAAATGTTGACATTGTAATATAAATAATAGAAGCCCTTAAATACTTCAACATTGCTGAAAACATGGGGGGAATTTAAAATTTGGGGTTGTTGCACAGTTAACCCCATGTAATCCTCACAAGTCCCTAGCACAGAGTAAAGGGTGCTTATCCCTGGGTATTTTTTATATCTATGTCATTGATGAGATGATTTTAAAAATTAATTTAAAAAAATCACACAAGGCTATGTAATAGTCTCCCAAGAACTTATCAGCTGCGGTGGAGAGGCAGGCAGCTAGGAACTGCCAGATGCAAAATGGCCACTTTAGGGCTTCAGTTGCATGTCTCTGCTAAAATTATTAAGCCTGCCCCAAAAAGGTTTGCGGGGGGGGGGGGGTGTTAATAAAAGAGACCAAACTGCATTGCAGGGAATCGGTACAGTACAGACCAGACAGTAACCTAAAAAAGCAATCCCGGACTGCAATGCTTTGGGGTTGGGCCAGGTATGGTAATAATCTCTTATTTCCAGCGAGATGTACTGGATGGGACCGGATAGGGGTTTTTCCCTTTTCCTTCTATTCTCTCTCTGAGTCCACGAAAATAAAAGCTATTGAAAAAGCTGTTGGCTTGTATGTTTCACCTTCTTGTGTTGAACTCCTCACATTTTCCTCCTTGAAATATAGACATCAAAACAAGCATCCTCATAACTGAAATAATCCTTGGGAGTGGATGACTCAGGAACGGATGACGCAGCTTTTAAAGGAAAGTGTGTGTGGCGGGTGGGAGTGTTTCATGTTTCATACACCTACAGAGCGCACTGTTGTCATAAAACAACTGGGGCTAATACGCTCAGCTGGTGGCAAATACAAGACATGTTTTGTATCACTGAAGGCTGTATAATGTATTTAAATATTACTCCAGACCCACTCTGATAATAAAAGCATTGCAGTCGAAACACGCTACTTTACAATGCTGGTCATATTTTTTTTTTGTAATTCCATTATTATTATTAATGATAAAATAATTCATATCCAGCATTCAGAATAACTGGAATGAGGATTGCAAACCTGAAACCATTGGGATAAACAAGATGCCTGGTATATGTAATGAATTCAGTCATTGCATAAGGCAGCAAATGGAGAATTCATGCAGAAGCCAAACAGCAGCGAGAGTGAGCAATGCATTTCATATGGAGTTGAGCCCATAGTGAAATACCTGCTTAAAACTAAAAAGCCCACAGCTCAATCCCAGAAAAGCTCTTGTATGGTGATGTTGTTGCCTGGTTAGTCAACAAACAACAATACTAAAAGAGTTTGAAGGCAGCTGAATTGTAGCCTTGCTGCAATTTTTGAATACGTTTAAGATCAACTGGAAGACATTCCCAGCAGTTCAGAGCAAAATGCAAGTTCCAAGGCCAGAAATTTGGCTTTTCCTGAACTCCAAATTTGTTTGGGAGCAGAGCTGCAACCACTGAAAGAAAGAATGCTCTTGTGGTTAAGCGACTTGCCCAGGACTCAGGAGATGTGAGTTTAATTCCCAGCTCTGCCACAGAATTTCTCTGTGACCTTGGGCAAACAGTTTTCAAAGCCATCCTGGGGAACCGGACACCCAATTCTCATTCATTTTAATGGGCCTAAGTTTCAAAACTGTGTCCCTAAGCAATTCAAAGTGCAGACTGGATGGGGAGATTTGTGTTTCCAGTTGCCAATACTACGAAGACCTCAATTAAGAAAATGTTTCTAATTTTAGTTAGAAACAGAAGTTAAAATTAAACTTGCATAATGTGAATATCATTCACTGGTCCCGCTGGATTTATCAGCAGAGGGGAGTGGATCCATTCGTAGGGTTCCCCCCATACACACGTAAAATTAAAACAATGTATATGCAATGGGAACATTGTGGTTATGAAAGGCAGTGTGACAATAATGGTATCTAGAGACAGGCATTAGTGTGTGCTGCCCATACATAAATGCACCAATGCACCTCAATCTTGATCTGCTGCACCAGACACTATCCAGCGCTGGGCTCCTCACACACAGCTCTACTAATGGATATCAGTCCCACCTACACCCTCACTCCCTTTCCCACTCTATTCCTATCTCTGGGCCTCACGGACCTCTCCTGATGCCCTTCAATCATAAAAATGGCCATACTGGGTCAGACTACTGGTCCATCTAGCCCAGTACCCTGTCTTCCGATAGCGGCCAATGCCAGGGGCCCCAGAGGGAATGAACAGAACAGGCCAATTTATCAATTGATCCATCCCATCATCCAGCCTCAGTTTCCAGCAGCCAGAGATTTAGGGACACTCAGAGCACGGGGTTGCATCCCTGACCATCTTGGCAAATAGCCACTGATGGGCCTATCTTCCATTAGTTCATCTAATTCCTTTGGAACCCAGTTAAACTTTTGGTCTTCGAACATCCCCTGACAAGAAGTTCCGCAGGTTGACTGTGTGTTATGTGAAGAAATACTTCCTTTTGTTTGTTTTAAATCTGCTGCCTATTAATTTCATTGGATGACCCCTGGTTCCTGTATTGTGTGAAGGGATAAAACACACCTTCATATTCATTTTCTCCACACCATTCCGGATTTTATTCATCCTCAGCCTACTCTTCCAAGTCACGGTCCCTCAGCCCGCTCAGCCCCCTAAGGCAGGAAGCCTCAGTCTCCCAGGAGCAGAGATGGCCAGATGTATCAAACTGCATAGCAGTTTTGCAACGTGCACCAACACAGACTTAGAGTGAGACCCTACAACTCACTTTTTCTTGCCGCCTGAGCCAAGATCTGAATCCAGGCCTCCAGAGGTGAAAAGCCCTGAGGGGTTTTCAATTAGCCCCAGTGTCCCTCCTGCCCCATATCCCCCTGAAATTTCATATTTCTGATTAATTCAATGACTATGAAAACCAGTTTGGCTAAAAATAAAACCTCCTTGCCTCCAGTCAAACATCCCTCAAATAATTTCAAATATATGTAGGTGCAAACCAATCCTGGATCAAGCTTATCTACTATATCAAAGGAATATTAAACTAATGATCAGGAAGAAAGGTATCAGAAGACAAAAGACAAAGAGGGGATAACTGTATAAAAATGGAAATTATATAAATTTGATCCCATTTAAGTGGCCAGCTAAACCTTAAAATAAAAACCTATTAATAGCTCTCAATCCCGAGTAACGTTCAAACATAAGAGGGGGCAGAAAGGTGATCCTCATTCTTCTGACATTCCCAGCATGTTGATTCTCACAGAAAGACTCTGCAAGCAACTCAGGAGATGGGGCTTTGCACCAATGTTTGCAGTAAAAACCATAAGCAAGTGTGACTCACCTCATTCTCGTCTTGCTACAAGTTTGGCGCTAGGGCCAGATTCATGCGCCGTTTAGCCCGAGTGCACCCACAGGCTAGATTTGAGGGAATCTCAGCAGAGATAGTCTCTCGCATTGACATTGCAATTTTGTGGTTTTGCACAATTTTGTCCCCGCCAAAAAAAAAAAAAAAAAAATTCCTCCCAGATGAAACACTGCTGTCATTCCTGAGGTTTGTTTTAAGATTCTGAGCATGTGCAGAGCTGGTACATCAAGCAAGAAGCCTGGGAGAGGAAGCATGAACCCCAGAGAGATCGACATGTTTGCACAAACCCCTACGAAATGAAGCCACTGAGTTTTGCCCAGACCTACTTGTGAATAGACCCTGTAGAAGAACGGTGAAATTGTCTCATTGAAAGTTTTTTTGAATATTTTGGGGGAAAGTATCAAAATTTCTAATTCTCAAAGTTCTAAGCAGCTCTTCCCAGAGTTCCTCCAAAACCAACCAGGGACGAGACTAGATGATCTCTCAAGATTCTTTCCAGCCCTACATTTCTATGATTCTATACTGCGTGTTTGTACTGCGCCTAGAACGG
This sequence comes from Terrapene triunguis, assembly GCF_002925995.2. Lineage (NCBI taxonomy): Eukaryota > Metazoa > Chordata > Testudines > Emydidae > Terrapene > Terrapene triunguis. The sequence goes on from NW_020664587.1 coordinate 14,406,080, forward strand.
TGGCTCTCAACTTTTTTTACTGGTGACCCCTTTCACACACCAAGCTTCTGACTGCGACCCCCCTTATAAATTAGAAACACTTTTTTATATATTTAACATCATTATAAATGCTGGAGGCAAAGCAGGGTTTGGGGTGGAGGTTGACAGCTCGCGACCCACCCCCCCATGTAATAACCTCGCGACCCCCAGCTTGAGAACCCCTGGCCTAGCATAACAGGCCCTTGATCTCAGTTGGAATCTCTATGCATGACTGTAATACACACAATTATGAGTCTTGGAGGAGAATTCTCCCATATCTCCCAGGTCCTGGCAACAGCAACACACACCTTGGTTTTGGTTTTTGTTGTTTTGTGTGTGGGGCGGGGGAGAGAGTGTCCCTGCACTCCCTCTCTCATAATTCATGTTCTCTCCAAGTGCCACTGTAGCTCCCCTGTGTAAATACTCTGGATGGTCTATTTCCAAGGCACATTTCGATTCGTTCTACAGTTGAGTGTCACCTCTATGCTTTGGTACTTTGAGTCATTTGTGCACTGATGGAGGGAGAAAGGTCAACATTGCTTAAAAATGCCACTAAGGAAAAAAGCAGGAGATCAAGCCAGGTAGCATTTTGGGTTAACCCCTTTTCTGAAAAAGGAGGAGATGGGGCAATGGCTGAAGTAACCTTCTTTGGAGCTGCCTGAGTAAGAGGGAGGAAGCCGTAAGAGAAACAGCCAGTGACAATCTGAACACATACATGAGTGAAAACTAAAAACAGAATCCAAAACCAGGAGCATGCAGAATTAGGCCTTGTCCTCAACACGAGTAAAATCATGCTACCTACCACCATCTCTAGTAGATGCTGTTGTTGCTCGCTGGGTTCTAGCGTGACTTCTGCAGAAGGACGCGGAATGTCCCCCTCCTCAAGAGGGATGTTAGGGCCACATTCTAAAACGTGGCTAGAAGGCTCATCTACAGTGCAAAATCAACTGTGTCAGAACTTATTTGCTACACAAGTGCAACACGGTAGGGTTTTGCACTGAGCTTAACGGTTTTAACTCTGTCCCCAACTGGGCTATGGTCCTACCAATGCCCCAATGCTATAGCAACGCTCAGAATCGCTGTTAAAAATGACTCAGTCCGATCTACATGTCAAGGCTCAGCCACATTTTAACCAGAGACTAGTGTCTAACTGAGATGCCCTAACTTGACTGATTTTTTAATGCAGAAGGGACCATAAACTAGAGCTCTATATGCACTAAGCAATCTACTGGCTTGTACGGCATGATTAACCTGTGGAACTCAGTGTCACATGGTAGCATTAAGTATACGAGCTTAGCAGGATTCCAAGAATAATTCAACCTTTACATGGATCATGAGAACACTCTCAGCTAAATGTGCTTAAAAGCAATAATGTCCTGAACATTATAACATGACTTAGGCTTTCTTGTGCCTAGATACAGCGACTCACATTATAACCATGCTCTAGCCTTTGTAAAGACCTTTCATTAACACAGTTAATTATTCTCTGGTCCCATCAAAAAAGAACCAGTTATAGAGATCCAAGCATTTTTGTAGCTGGACAGACTACCTCCACAATTTTGAATAATACAGAACATTTTACCCCATCTAAAAGGAATGTGCGGCAAAAGGTTTAAAACCTATTGTTTGGGTTTTTAAAAAAAATGCACACGGAACAATAAACAAAGCTCTGAACTTTTGAGGGCCACCTTCTCCATGCAGCCGTGCATTCCGCATTAGCTCATCTTCCTAAGTCACATTGGCGGGAAAGAGAGCTGCATTCTCTGTGACCCTGAGGAGCCCAGAGCTAACGTTCTACATTCTCTTCCAATCCCCTTTCTTTACACGGTAACTTTTTAAAACATTTTGAGTAGAGCTGGTGGAAAAAATTCAAATTTGCGCCAAAAAAAAATTGGTTTTGTAATTTTTTTTCCCAAAAATTTTCACACACGTTTTTCCCACACTTTGCAACCCGCTCTTGTTTTTAGTCCCTGCTACAGCGTATGGAGCAGTAAGACAAATGGAATGGGGCGGACCTACCTTCATAGTTTGCCTGAAAGCCTTGAGCGCTGACAGCATAATCGCTCACGAGCCATAAAGATAACACAACTCCAGTGCTCACGATAGGAGCAGGCAGCTGGAAACCTGTTAACCTGAAAGACACCAAGAGAAAGGTTATACTGGCAAATACAGGACAAGCCAGCAAGTCTAGGAAGACTTGTACTCACAGGGATAGCTGCCACCTTGGCCAACATACCAGGGACTGAACCAGGAACTTCCAAACCTAAAAGCATGAGCGTCTACAGCTTGGGCTCAACAACCAAGTCTATTTAACTGTTATAGCCTCTTTCCTTCATGCCCTTGGAGATTTTTTCAAATGTTTTGGCATTTCGTTTACTGGAACGAAGTTCAGCTAGCACGGATTTGTCTCTCCATACAGCGATCAGATCCCGTACCTCTCGTTCGGTCCATGCTGGAGCTCTTTTGCGATTCTGGGACTCCATGGTCACCTCTGCTCATGAGCTCTGCATGGTCACCTGTGCTGATCATCTCGCAACGCTGGCCAAACAGGAAATGAAATTCAAAAGTTCGCTGGACCTTTCCTGTCTACCTGGCCAGTGCATCTGAGTTGAGAGCGCTGTCCAGAGCGGTCACAATGGAGCACTCTGGGATAGCTCCCGGAGGCCAATATCATCGAATTGCCTCCACACTACCCCAAATTCGACCCGGCAAGGCCAAGTTCAGCGCTAATTCCCTCGTCGGAGGTGGAGTAAAGAAATCGATTTTAAGAGCCCTTTAAGTTGAAAAAAAGGGCTTCGTCGTGTGGACAGGTGCAGGGTTAAATTGAGGTAACGCTGCTAAATTCGACCTAAAATCATAGTGTAGATGAGGCCTGGGGCTACAACAGACCTACATCCTCTGTGGATTGAGCACCAAGTGGGGTCTCTTACACACACTTACCAGCGGCTGTTACCAATTCCTTCATTATCTACATTAACAGCCGTTCTGTTTACTTCTGGTCAGATTTTATATTTGCCATTTTGTTCACGGCATGACATTAAAAAAAAAAAAAGACCCTCACACTTTATAGAAGGTACAGGGAGCACAACCATTGTCTATTTATCTGCCTGAAGCTTTTCAACAGCGACCTGCACTGCTGTACCTAAGCACTAACCACACTCGCTTAGATTTGTAATGGTCACATATTCGTCCCCCCACATACTCCGAAGAGTGTAGTCCAGACACCAGAGAAAGGGACAGAGTCCAAATTCCCAAATTCTCATTCCTGGCTCTTTTTCTGACCCGCGCCGCGACCTAAGGCAAGTCACTTAGCCTCCTTGTGTCTGTTCCCACCACCTGTGAAATGAGAATGATACTCAAACTTCGGAAAGTCCCAAGGCTTCATTCATTAATATTTATAAAGCGCTTTAAGATCCGTGGAGTAAAGGCACTACATAAGTGCCTAGAGTGTTATACGAATAATATTAAGTTGGACTCTCAATCTAAAGGAGCAGAGGATGAGAAGCAATAAAATTGACATTGCCAATTAGCTGCCTGGATTTACATCGACTATTTATTCTGCATATCTACCAGAGACGAGGCTTGCGCTAGGAGCCGAGTGTTCTTAAGGCAAGAGAACTGCCAGCTAACCCCAAAAGGAACTCTCCTCTGGATGAAGCCAATAAAGACATAACTAGCTCTTGCTTGTCATCAGCAGATCTCAAAGTGCTTTACAAAGGAGTCAGTGTAATTATCCCCATTTTATACATGGGGGGAAGCAGCTTGCGCAAAATAATGCAGAGCACCGGAGCAGAGCTGGGACTGAATCCAGATCTCGTGAGTTTCAGTCCAGTGTTCAATCAGCTGAGCCAGTGGGTCTCCCTAAATGCCTTAGAACAGAGCTTTCAAGACCTTTAGATGAGTGATTTCTTGCAAAGTTCTCGTATGCAATATATGGAGGGAGGGAGAGATGGAGAGAAGAAAGGGAAGGAGGTTACAGTCTGTGATTATAAGGGAAAATAGGAGTGAGACAGAGTGCTCCTCCAAATAATGACAATACCTATCTTTCATACAGCACTTTTTGTCACTAGTTCTCAAAGCGCTTTATCCCCATTTTACATATGGGGAAACTGAGGCACAGCATGGGGGAAACTGAGGCACAGCATGGCAGTAACTTGCCCAGGGTCACCCAGCAGGTCATCAGTAGCAAAACTGGAGACAGAGCCCAGGTCCCCTGAGCCCAAGTCCAGTGGGAAAGAGACATGGAGGGAAGTGACACTCCTCACAAGAGAGAGATGACAATTGTCTCAAAAACATGAGTACAATAAACAAAGCAAGAACAATCTTCCACGACATTGTGTCCTCAGCCTAATTACTTTGGATTGACAGATTGACTCTGAGTTACAAGGTAACTGTTAATTTTAATACAGAAGTTTGTTCATCAACATTTTTGAATTGGCATTATAGGATCCCAGGCACTAATTCCCTGATACTATATTGACACAGACAGAGAATAGCTAATGTAAATTTCTGACAAACAGTTACAGTTTTATAACTTATAATCCATCCCCTTTCACTTGGCTAAGACGATTTACATCATAGATTTACAGAACGAAAAAAAAAATGTTTTTCAACCACTCTCATGTTAAATTCTTGCCTGCCATTCCCAAAGAAAAATCCAAATACAATCTCTTCTGTCTGAGAACACACAGAAAAATCTGGCTGCTGTAAAAACATGTAAGAAAGAGCAATTTAGCCTATGGAACTCATTGCCACAAGATATCAAGGCCAAGAGCTGAGCAGGTTTCATAAAAGAATTCAATATCAATTCAGATCCTGAGAACATCCACAGTTACAGTAAAGGTGGTATTTTAAGAAGTTTTGAAGGGATATTCAGAGTATGAGCCAACCTCTCATTAATGGGGATAGGAAGGAATTTTTCCTTATGGGCAATTTAAATGCCCACTTCAGAGTTTCTTGCACCTTTCTTGAAGCAGCTAGCCTTGGTCAGAGACTGGGTACTAGAACAGCAAGACCACCCCAGTCTGATTCAGTCTGACAATTCCTATAGTCCTATAAAAACAACTAAGAGAATTTTATTCAGAATATTTCCCCTTCCTTGTATAGCATTAGGTTTGAGATAGAAAGTTGTCAGGTGTTCTACCACAGCCCCCTAAATACACTCATGATATACAACCATACCTATTTTAAGAGCTCTTTCACCAAGATAACACTAACGATGCAGAGTCATATATAGCATCTAATGTATTTAAATGACCCTCAACCCCACAGCACCCAAGTACGTCACAATCTGTTTAGTGTATTTATCTTCACAACACCCTGTGAGGCAGGGCGGCGCTATTATCTCCATTTTACAGATGAAGAATTGATGCACAGAGAGATTCAATGACTTGCCCAAGGTCACACAGAAAGTCTGTGGCAGAGCAGGGAAGTGACCCCAATTTCCCATGGACCACACTAGCACCTTAGCCCCTGCCATTCTTCCTCTCTGAGGGCAAGTAGTAAACCATTAGGGCTGGGATTATTAAAGGAATCTATAACAGTTCGGTGACCAACATCTCCCGACTACTTTGAAAATTCAAGTCTAAAAAACAAATAAAGACTCCCCACCCCACCCCACCCCGCATTCTTGATATGTCTAAATATTGTGCCAAAAGGACTGAGCCCTGACTGAATAATGAAATTGGACATGCCCTGCCCGAGAACCTTATTAAAGAGAAACGCCTCAGTTATCACCAGCAAAACCCTTACAGTTGCTAAATATGATAGTCAAGTCTTAATGTAAGCTATGAAATATTGAAGGGCACAGATGCGAAGAATAAAATCCATTGTCTGCAGTATTTTAAGCCAATATTTCTGTTGAATAAAAAAATCAAGTTCTATTTTAAAGGGTTTGTATCCTTTCACCATGTATAGATGGGTAGAAAAGTGTGGTGGCTATTTTTAGATTTAATTAGAAGTGCTTATTGAAACCTCCAAGCACTTTATTTTTTACAATAAAGGCACATACAGAAATGTGGAACAATTTTAATGAAACCATGTGTTGCAGATGACAGACAATTGCATAATCACCTCTCCCCCCCACCCCTCTATATAGGGAGATAGATATTATAGTACCTTGGGAGCAGGGACTAGAACTTTGCACCTTTATCTCCAAGACAGATCTGTACCACCTGAGCTAAAGAAGATCACCCCTTACCTCACTGCAGTAGTAAGTCTTTTATCTTGTCCATGGGTCCACAACTAGAGGGCGCCATCAAGTAGAGTATTTTACACAGTCTCCACAAAAAGCCCCACAACAGATAAAAACTCCCTCTTCCCTGACACCCCCCACCCCTTCCCACACACAAACATTTGCCCCACTGACTGAGGGAAAGCTTAGAACAACGGTGTCCCCTGAGGGTCAAAAACTCTGGTCACTATCAAAGCCAGGTGGCAGAGCTGAAGACTCTTTGCTGAGTATGCCAGCTCACCAGTCCCCTCCTGTTACACCCAGGTAGGATGGAGCCATTCAGAAAAGTGCTTCAGCTGACTGCAACTATCCTGGGATCAAAGAATAAGGGAATACAGACATTATGAAAGAGACTGACCGCCACCAGCTCATTGCACACAGGGGTGACTTTGGGTCTCATGCCACTGGAGGCAGAATTGTTCTTACATCTGTTCAGCACTAAAATTAACTGATACGAATAAAGGCATGAGGTAAGCCTGCCACTGTGCATTGCAAATCTCCAATCAACCCCTGTAAACAGACCAAAAGACATCTGGACTTGCCCTAACCAGCTTCTCCTATTATTACTTCTGATAATGACGGTGCAGAGTAACAGCAGCTCCCAGACAGTGCCAAATCCCCTTTGCTCCCGTTTTGCAGTAAATGGGATTTTCAGATTGCAGATGCATAAATGCTGGCCTGAGACTGAATGGCCAATACGTCACAAGGCCAAGAATGGAAAATCATAGCACATCCAGGGGTACGACGACACTAAGGGGCATTCTAAATTCTTACAGGCACAGAACCTTTTTGGTTTCACAACATCACGATGCAGGAATATTGTGGCACTGATGCTTGGGTGGTGATTTCTGTCGGATGGAGACGGCAAGAGAAAAGGCTGTTACAACACTTGAGCTCGGGCTCATGTACATAATCCGAGTGTGCTCAGATAACCACAGCTTGCAGTTTTAGGCCCCATTTCATGGCAGCACTTCAGAACCTGCTTTTCTTTAAGCCAGCATTTAAGTCCGCTGGGAGACAATAGGATTTAAGTGCTATCCTGAATAGGGATGACCTTAAGCATGTGCTTAAGTACTTTCCTGAAGCAGGGCCTTAGAAGGGAAGGATTGACTTGTGCATAAGGCACTGGACTAGGACTCGAGAGAACCTGGATTCTGTTCCCAGCTCTGCTACAGATTCAATGTGTGACCCTGGGCACATCACTTACTCCCTCACTAGGGCGTTATGGGTTCTCAGTACCACTAAACAAATCATGCCACTTATTTAGGTGCCCACAGATTTGCCTAGTATCTATATTTCACAAATGAGAAAACAAAGGTGAAGTGATGTGCCCAAATTCACAAGGCAATTCAGTGGCAAAGCTGGGACAAAATGCTCAATGGCTGCTTTCCAGCCCCTAGCTGCCCACTAGACAACACAGCCTCCCTGCAAAAACATGCCATTATTTATGTGATAATTCCTGGAACCAAAGGACAGAGAGGAAGGACCTATTAGATCACCTAATCCACTCCCAGATGGTACAGGCTTGCTTTCTGCAATATATTTCTTTGAGCACACAAGTAGTGTACCTGTCTACACATGCATTTGCCACTTTGCATCACCAATGGCTACTTCCTGCACCTTTCTCTATTTCCTAGGTGACTTTTAAAAGTTCAGCCATCCCTGTTCTTTGTTGCACAATGCACATCCATATCCCATTCCACCACTTGAGGGATACTACAGTCACAGATCTATTATGCTAATAAAACGCATTTGCTAGTAACTGCAACGCATTGCAGTAAGAGCCACTACAGAGAAATACTTTTCAACACCTACACATCCTCATTAGCGTTCCCATTCACACATTCTTACCTAACAAAACCCACTCAGAGGAAAGATTTTTTTTTTTTTAAAACCACTATCAGCAGCTTGTCACTATAGCAGGAGAGGGTGCAGCTGGCAAGAGATCCTGCCACTTTTCACCCCATGAGCCTCCCCACTACCTGCAATGACAGGCGCAAGGACATCCTTAGGCAATTATTCCAGTGTACATTGCTAGATTAAATCAGACTGGCATTTCTCCAGCCCTCCCGGCATCAGCTGTGGCCAAACCAGAAGTCCTGAGTTTCCTTCAGTTGCAACGTCTTTTCTCCTCGGCTTAGCCAGGGCAGAGGTGATATTTGCTTTGGGAGGTGATAAACACTGCATTTGGAGTGGTTTATTAGACTAGGACTTTTTCAGGAATGGAGAGCAACTAGAGCCAGGTTAACGCTTCAGTATAAGCAGTGGGGAGAAAATTACTGTAACTGTAATGAAGCCATTTGGGATTCTCATTCCACTTCTATTCACTGTCACTGAAACCACTGTGGATCAAATACTGCGGTTTTCCTTCGGTTTTCATTCAGGCACAGCGTGCAGGGGTTCCACTCGGATTCTGCCTGAATAAGGACCACGTATAAAACAAGCAAGAGCCTCAGGACTTGGCCCAGTTGTTGGGTCGTCCCCCCCTCCCTCCCCCACCCACATACAAGAGGCAGCCATGTGCTTTCAAACTGAAAGGCGTCTATTTTAAAATTAAGTGCAAACACCAGGAAAGACACTAAGTCAAATCTCCAACTCACAGACTGCCGTGTGCGCATCTCCTCTGTGACGTGTTACAATGCTGCACAACAGTTCCAGGCGCACACGGCTCTTTGTGCAACAGAAAGGCAGAATTTACCCCAAAACACAGCTACCCCAGCAGCAATTTTTAACATGAACGAGTCATTACTGAACCCACTGCCCTTACCCCAAAACACAGCTACCCCAGCAGCAATTTTTAACATGAACGAGTCATTACTGAACCCACTGCCCTTTCGTGGGGTCATGCACACCAATTCCCAGTAGCGTGCCAGTCCTAAGCAAGCACTGCAAATCCCTCAGTTACTATGGGGTCCTAACTCCTGGTGGGTCCTAATACGCTCTCCACCAACTGCTTTCAATACCCCACTCCTCGGATACCTCTGGGACCTGCTCCTGTCCTCCCCTGCCAGAGACGAGTCACCTTCCCCAGGCACAGGAGAGGAGCACGGGCAGATTCACCTCCTTGCTCACCTACAGCTGCCCAGCAGGGGCAACACATTCTGTCATTTCTGAACATTTACAAGGCAGTGCTTCAACCAGGTTGGGGCCCTAATGTGCTAAGCAAACAAAGGAAATACATAACGCCAAGGGGGAACGCTTCCCAGCCAACCCTGCTCAGCTTGTGAGATCTAAGAAGATCACAGCCAGAAGTGGTACAGCCACAGGCATGTAGGACGGTCTAGTCTATGCTAGTTCTTATATCATCCTCACCATTGTAGTATCTGAGCCTTCGATTAGGGCATTTCAGCAAAATGACTAATTTCTGTCACACGTGGTACCTTCTCTCATCCTTTCGCCGTGGGCAAAATTGCACATGCAGCGGAGTGTTTTCTTTTGCTTTGTTTTCATCCCCACTTTCTTTGTTTTGTTTATAATAGGACCTAGGTCGTACACAGCACAGCATCAGAGAGATTTACAAAAGTGGCATCATTATCCCAATTTTACAAATGGGGAAACTGAGGCACGGGGAAGGAAAGTGACTTGCCCAAGGTCACCCAGCTAGCCAGTGGTGGAGCTTGGAATAGAACCCAGACCTCTGGAGTCCAATCCCAGTGCACTATCCACTAGGACACACTTTTAGATCAGCTCTACCTTGCGCTATGTGTTCACGTTAGCAACAGCAAAGTCAAAAGTGCATTTGGGAGAGCAAAGAGATGCTGGGGAAGTGGGGAGATGGGGGGGTCTTAGTTGCTGAGTGAGTTCATTCTACAGTCTCACACCGGCCCCTGAAGAATCTCTGCCACCTGTGCAAGGCAAGTTTTACCCTTGCAGTGATCAACTCCATTGTGCCTGAGGAACAGAGGTGTCAACGACAGTCCTCATCTCAATCCTTTAAATGTCTCCATCTCCCCACTTTGCATGCTAGGCTATTCCAGTGCATCAAATCTGACTGTGTCATGTAACACGACATGGGCTCCATTTTGCAACACAGGTGCCATAATTAAAACAGCGCACATTCCTTTTTCTGGTAAGATGCCCAACGTCAGCTTGGGCTGCAATCAAAAATGTTATTGCAGCTGGCAATCCGACACCCTTTACAGCACAAATGTGAGAGAAATGCTTCAGAACCTCTGCACACACCTCTAATGAAAACCTATTGGATTGCATCGTTTAACCCAGCTTTAAATTACACCACATCATACTTCAGTGATTTTTTTCCTGCACACAATTTAAATGCACCTATTAAAGAGAATTTCTCATAAAAAAAACACTCTCTTACTTTTAACCATCTACAGTTAAGTTAATATGATTGGTGCCAGGAGGGCCAAACTGATTTTCCTGTCTGACACATTATCCTATGACAAAACACAAGCTAAGCCAGTTGGAAGGAGCTCTGTTAAAAACAGCACCGTGAAGCAAGAGAGGTGGCTTGGAACGTTTGGTAAAATAATGTCTGAATACTAATTAATATCTGAACTCTTTCTTCAGGTGCAAGGTGGTCTCACAACTGATATGAACAGAAGTCAACCCAAAGCAAAGGTATTTGAAACTTGTATGGAACTGATCCAGAGCCAACTGACATAAGTGGAAAGACGTCAGTGGACACTAGTGCTTGTCTTACAGGCCTGATTTAACAAGGTATTTAACTTCAAGTGCATGAGTAGTCTCACTGACTGCAATGGGATTACTCATGTGCTTAAACTCTGACGTGGGCTTACATACCTTTCAGTGCTGGTGCCTAAGAGAAGGCATTTTAGCCCATGAGTTTTCTCATCTTCTCCAGCAGCTGCATGTTTTCAGCCTTTAGAGCAGAGGGACCAAGATTCAGGATTCCTGGGTTCCTTGCCACCTCTATCGTTGACCCAATGCGTGATCTTGGGGCAACTCACAATCTTCACGTGTTTCCATTTCCCCATCGGTGAAACTGGGGTAAAATCTACTTCACAAGAGTGTGGTGAGCACATAGGAGTAGTTTAAAACCCTTTCAAACTTGCTGGGATAAAAGGCGTCTTAGATACATGCAGAAGGTGATGAAGATACAGAGAAGGGATGAAGTGCTACTGACATGACAGCACGGATTCCAACTGGAAAAAGCCAGGGGAAAGGTTAGTGTGTATACAATTCCTTAATACTTTGCAGTTCTATAATGCCTTACAACCAAGGATATCAAACTGCTTTGCAAGCATAAGCTAATTTAGCCTTACAAGCCATCTTTGAAGTCAGTAAGTGCAGTTAGCCCCAATTCACAAAAAGTGGAAATTGGAACACAGAGGGGCAAACTGATCTGCCTAAGATCATACAGGGAAATCTGTGGCCAAGATGGGACAGCAGCCCCCTGACTTCTTATGAGCCACAAGCCCATCTTTCCACAGTAGGACACAGCAAGAAAAAAAACTAGAAGAGGGGCTCCCCCAAGAATGCAGCACATTCATCCAGTGCTGTCACCAAATGGCAGGTCAGACAGAAACATGAGGGAGCATCTCCAATTCTGTTACGGCTGATAAACCTAAAGGCATCTTCTAAAGTGCCTTTGGAGAAGTTGCACTGCCTTGGCAGAGAAAGGAGTCATTAGATCAAAGCCTGGCTCCTCAACAAAACAGCTGGGGCTGATCCCCAGAACAGCTCTTCACATCAGCCCTGGTGCAAAGATCATGCAGAAAGGAATACGAAGACCAGTTATCACTGGACAAAGGAACACACAAGGATCTTGGCTAGCTAAGGGACACCTCTTGCCTCCTCCACACGTGCTCCTTTCAGTACATATATGCAATCCTCATACTTCGGCTGGTGTGCACATGACACCTTCAACAATATCTCACAGCATGTTTGAAAAATAAAAGCAGCCTCAAGAGACTGTGAACCAGCCCCAGATATGAAAGGCAATGACTGCTCACAGACGTCATGCTCAAGGCTGCTTCGGAGAGTACGCCATGAAGGAAAAGGAGGAGCAGATACAACAGAGAGAAGGAAATTTATCTGTCAATCCATTTCACCGTAGATTTCATCACTAGGGGTTGGTTTTCCTTACAGACACTATTACTGGTGTGTTCTGAAGGGTGAAGTGCTTTATGGAGAGGACAACATCTTAGCATTCAAAGTAATATCTTATCTTTACACAGTGCCTGTCATTCTGAAGGCGCAGAATGCTCTTTTCAAATTATGGGCCAAATCCCAGATCCTCTTGGGATCTGGACCTATATTATAAGTGAAGAAGGAAGGATTAGCTTTCTCTCAGTAAACGTCATTTTCACCATATGCACAGAATCTGACAAAAATATTTCCATTGATAATAATCAAAATTTACAGATAGGCAAAGTAAGAAACATTCTACTTGAGAACCTATTAGAGGTCCACTTAAGGATATTTACTTTGTATCTTTTAGCATGTAAGGCTGATAGTTCTAAAACTATTAAAACACAAATTAATTTTCTGAATCTCAACACCTACTGTAATTAAATAATAATCTGACCCCCTCAATTTCCTGCCCCATGAAAATTTAAATCAATAAAATTGAAAAAAAAATGCTTAACTCCCATAAATTCTGTGCAACTATGAAAATTTAAATAGATGCAAATAAAAAAAAAGCTTACAAATACTCTGCTATCATCTGTCAAAATTATAAAAAAAATACAAATTGAATTCTACCAAGCCTCATACACAATCATCTCCTGGGTGAAACACAGCAGTTTATTTAGCTTCATAGAGCGCTATGCAAAAGGAAGTGAAGAATATTCTATCTGTTTCAATTCCACAGTGAATCTGAAATAGGGAGAACAGTCCTGTGAACTGGAATTTGGCTAGGCTGATGGGCCCTACTCTTGCATACATAACGTGTTATGACCTCAATCAGCAGAGGCCTTCGGTGGTATCACACACCTGAAAGACGGCACCTCCAGCAAAACAGTGCCTGTGAGCTCCAGGTGCAGGCATCAGTTAGCCGTAGGGAGATGAATTTTAGCAATGGATACATCACACCTGGCACCCAAACCTACTGCTGGGTGGTGGCGGCCAGTGCTCTGGAACGGATGCCCCCTTCTAGCTGTTTAGTTGCATGCTTTGTGTACCTCTCTAAGCCCACAGACATTCCCACATTTCAAATAGTCCTTAATGAGAGCTGGCAATATAAAGGGCACAAATGCCCCAGGCACAAGGATTCCCACAATTACAATAAGGCTCAAGCCAACAGCTCCTAGCCCAGCGCTTAAGGGCAGCCCGCTACTGGGGTATAGAAATCTCATTGGGTTCCTCTCCATACCACCATCTGCCAGCAGGCCCTGCTCTCTATCCTCCCACAGTAGCTAATGCCAGCAAATGGTGCATCTCTGCTTTCCAGGCCCAATTTCCTGGCCTTCCTTCTGCAGCCAGCTCCCAGACTGCTTGCTTTGATTCTCTCCCACATTGGGTCCCAGCCCTGATCTCTGGATACAGCTTCCTTTTCTAGCTATTTGGAAATTAAGAAGCCCGCTATTGGTTGCATGATAACTAGGTAACAGCCCCCTCCAACGGCTCGATCCTTTACCTTCTGTTCAGCCGGGGTCGAGGGAAGGTACCTATCTAAGGCTCCACTGCGTGTATTTCACACATACTCCTACTGCTTTCTCGCTTCAGGGGGTTTTTCAGCAGCGCTGCCATCAAATTTATTTTTTCCTCCTCCTGTTTCCTTGTTTTATTAAAAATTAAAGTATTACCATGAGAAATGTGAGTTTGACTTTTTTTAATATTGGCAGAAACATAATTGATATTTTAAATGCCCTCATTAATCGGCCAAGAAAATGAGCTGCGTATAAACCGAGGACGAAGCTGCAGCGTGCCGTATCTTGGAACATTTAAAGGCCAGCATTGACTGTAAGGCAAGACTCACCAGCACTTATTTAGATGGCTGTCCTTTAATCTGGAGTCCCTGCAAGGCAGGAATGGTGCTCCAGGCCAAGAAAACTCAACCAACTTAAAATGATATTGTAATGACATACAAAGGCACAGTTTCAGCTCAAGTCTTGGAGGCCATTTGTCTTCGTGCAATGGCTTCTGTTCCATGTTCTCATGATTAAATGAATCCCCCTCCCCCAAATCGCTAAGATAAATTAAATCCATGGGAAGAACCAGAAGTTTAACAAGTGAAATGGCTAGCACGTTGTTTTCAGTGGGGATTTAGGAGAGCTTAATGTTGGAGAAGGTGTTTTTAGGGCTCAATCGTGCTTAAATGCTGTGGAAGATCAGGGCCAAAGTGCTCAGCACCTTGACAGTTCAAGCCCTGAGACTTTTCAAGACACTGTTTTGTTTGGGGGGTTGTGTGGGGGCGGGGTGTGTGAGGCAGGGCTGGAACACAACACAGAGCATACTGTTGACAAGCACTTAAGAACCACATCTCTGAAGATTGGAGTTCTCCATCCAAACAACACGAATCTACCTTAACCGAATCAGTGCAAGTCTGCCCAGCCCTTGTGCAGCTCCTCAATCACATAGGGACCTACTTTTAAGGCATAAGATCAGCCCACTCTCCATGCCCATTAATTATACTGGAGTACCACCTGCAGGCTCCAACCAAGGTCAGAGGCCCATTGGGCTGGGCACTGTCAATACACATCCTAAGAAACAGTCCTTGTCCCCAAAAGGTTACAATCTAAAGAGACGAAGAAAAGGGAAAAATTAATATCCCCATTTTACAGGCAGGGAACTGACATGCAGAGGAATTCAGTTACTGGCACACGATTAAACAGGGAGTCCAGGAGGTCCATTAGGGAGTTTGCTATTGATTTGACATGGAAGGTGCTCAGATACTGCAGTAGATAAAACCCTAAGACAGTCAGTCTGTGGCACGCCCCTCCTTAGGCTTCAGAGTTTGAGCTCTAGCCCGAGCCACTATTTCAAATCACTGTCTACTCAGCTATTTTTACAGGGCTAGATAAGCCCCAGTCTGTTGACCCAGGCTGGGAAGCTTGCTTCTGCAGGCTGTGAAGACATACCTTTAGTTCCTAGTTTTATTTATTTTTTAATTCTGTGCACAAGACACACATTCGGCTCAAAAGAGTATGCATCACCGGGATGGGTGGAGATGAATGCTGATTAACTTGGCTCATTGGAATGATTTATGATCAAAATCAAGCTGCTTTTATTTTCCAGTCAAGCTACAAATAGATCCCTGAGCAAACACCTTCAATCATGTGCATGTTGCAAGCAAGCACTACCCAGCAGTTCCTTGTCCATTCACTGTTCATACTTCAGAGCACAACCCAAGTCTCCTCTGCTGCCAGCCAAAGACAAGGATCCTATTTTACTCCATGACACTTTACAATCATTCCGTCTGCCCAGCTGGTTGATAATTAAGTTGTTTTTAAATAAAATCATCAATTCACTTGCTGCTCGCTCTGAGTTTGATGATTATATATTTTTCTTAAGAGGACAGCAATGGGCATGAAGAAACCCATCATCTTTCTCTGTCCCTTACACTCACTCCCTTCATAGTCCGTCTTTGTCAGTAAAATGCGTCCACTCTGTTTTACAGCAATACAAGAGAAACCTGCTAGGTCTACAAAAGTCCATACACTGAATCATCACAAACATTTGGTCAATTTGAACAGATGAAAGGGGATTTGATGCCAGACCATCCACTGTAAATTCAACAGATAGAAAACCAGTGCTGTCTAGTGGGTAACTGCTAATATGGACCCCGAGTTCTATTCCCAATTCTGTTGCTTACTGACCTTAGGCAAACCTCTCCCTGCCTCAGTTTACCTATCTGTAAATTGATCTAAATACTTTCCTACCTCAAGAGATTGCAGAGAGGTGGTCATGGTAATGAATGAGTTCCTGGCCATAATTTCCAAACGTGATGGCTAAAGTGCTCTTGAAAATCAGAAGTACCCTGCCTATGAATTTGTCTGTTTTGAGTGTTGCAATTACATCAACTTTCAGATCTTGTTGTTATAGTCTGGAAGGGCTTGTAAGCTAATCACTTCTCTCCAGCAAGCTCTGCACTGAACTGTTACAGAACAAAGCAACGGTATATTAGCAGCACCACAACCAATTATCTCCTCCACCAGAGAAATAGCATCCAGGCTTCCCAATGCTGGAAACTGCTCTTATTCTTGCTAATCATGTGGAGGGTGGGTTTGGGGGGGCAGGAGGGAAGGGAACCTCTGATTAGATCAGGTTTCCACCAGACGGGACAACCTATTACAGCCTCGATTCAGGAAAACCCTTTAAAAACACATGCTTCAGTCTCACTGACTTCACTGCATCTTAAGCACATGCTTAAAATTAAGCACGCACTTAAGCACCGTTCATGAATAGGGATGTTTTCCTAAAATCTGGCTCAACAGCAGATGAAGCTTTCTCCTTAATATGAATAACTTTGTATCTCCTCTCCACTTTAATCACTGTGTAGTGTTGTATATGGGGATGTTCTTTCCAGTGCCAAAATTACATTGCAATGTTATTTCAATGAGTCCTCAAGAAGGATCAGACACAAGGGTCAGCACGAGAAACAGGGTGTCTCCATATACCTGGCCTCTTCAGACAGCACCATAGCATTTTTTTTTCCATTGTAGAAAACGTCAGGTCTACAAAGAAAATGGAATGATTAATCTATACCAGGGGACACTATGGCTCATGGGACAGCTATAATAAATGAAGCATCAACAAAGGGGTCCATCAGTTTGAATCCATCCAGGGCTTTTGTTAGTGAGTAAAAGATTACTAGACATGGTCTTAAAAAAAAAAAGCAGAAAAAAATTATCAACATTTTCAATTTTCAAATCAATTTCATCAACATTTTGAACATTCAAAAATATTTCATCTGGCTCTAGTTGTCACCTACAGATGGTTCCTCAGCAGTCTCTGTGGAATTCATTGTGGTTTCTGGCCAGTTCTGAGGGATGGGTATTCACATTTTTAAAAAATCCTACCATGACAATTAGCACCCCTGCGGGAATGCCAAGAACTAACTGGGCCATGGAGGCTGTGCTGTCCTTTCTCACCTCCAGTGAGAGTCGAGACAAGGTTCCAGGAGATGATAGAGGAAACCTGCATCACTGATGTCCCTTCCATACTGGTTCAGCAACTAAACTTAGACCTGAGTGCGATCACCTAACTTTGTGCTGGTGCCAGATGCGAACTTCAAAGTTAGCACCTAGAGCTGAAGATACTTCCTATTGAGCAACAAGATCCTCTGATTCCTATACCAGCTGCCTACTTATTTTATATTAGCGCCTCCTCACATAGAACCATTCCTAAGTCAACCTTGGTAAACGACAAGCAGCAATTACGGCATTCATTAAATCTATCTGAAATGAAAAAGAAGGTAGCTCATGCTGCTTGTTTTCTAAGGTGTGTGCACCTTTCTCACTTAGCAACATGACATGGAAGATCTTCTCCAAGAGACTAAAATGCCCCATGAGTCTGATCCACAGCCCACTGAAGTAAATGAAAAGAATCCCATTGACCTCAATGGGCTTGGGAGAAGGTGCTAAGTACATCTGAGGAACGCAGGAACAGAGCCTCAGCTGGTGCAAACCAGCCCAGCTCCACTGGGAGCTATGCTGAATTATATTAGCTAACGCTCTAGCCCACGATGTCTTCTCCCACCCTGAATGCTAGGCCATAGTACATGAGTTCCTCGAGCCCTGGAATGATTTCCTCCTCCGTGTACTGTTGATGGATACTGTAACTACTACTAGAAAATTACCATGACTGAGCTGACCCATGCAATTTCTTTGCCGTAACAAGTGCAGTTGCTTCAAAAATTATTGCCTGGCAGGGTTTATGTGATTATATGCCTTGTAATGTTCATGATGCAAATTTCAAAATGGCAACACAATGTAAGTTTTGGAGCGGTGGGTGGTGTGATAGCAGGCTTTTTTGAATTGGGGCTGAGCAAGCTGCTACCTGCAGGAAGGCTGAGATTTTCAAAGAAAAATCAGGGAAATGAATTTTAATGAGTGGGGCATCTAAATCCCTTGGGCTATTTAGGAAATACCATTTTAAGGCTTTGCAAACACTGCTCAATCTAAATTGGAATGTGCAGTCAAAGCCCGTGCGGATATGGCACAGAAATCACCTGCATTTTCGTCTCTTCTCTTTCCTGAGCATAACTGATGAAGCCAAAAATGAGTCCTTTGCTCACCTGACACTGATAAGGACTTCATTAACTAACACGGTCCCTCGGGACAGTCACGGGGATCATAAATTGCAGGGTGGATGGATTTCCGTGCTCATTTAAAATGGGTTTTGGTGAATCCCTGCTAGTCGTCTTATTTATAGGGCTTGAGGTCTGAACATCCAAACCAGATATATTAGTCCTTCACATCTCTCACATCCATAAACATCGGAGGCTGAGCATCAAATCTCAATATATCTGATTTTCACGCCATGTAACCATCTGAGTCCAAAATCCATGGACTCAGATTTTTATCTCATTTCTCTTCCACGTTCATTTTTGCCTTTACTTTCTTGTGGAGTTGGAAGTAGATCTGTGCCAGCAGTGTCCCTTGTTTCTGATGAAGTGAGCATTCACCCACGAAAGCTAATGCTGCAATACTTCTGTTAGTCTTAAAGGTGCCACAGGACTCTCTGTTCCTTGTTTCAAGGTGTGTTAGCTACAAACCTAACAAGGAAACCAAGTTTCAGAAGCCTTTTGGTGAACTGGAGCTGACTTTTGGGCCTACCTAGACCAATCTGGACAGAAATCAAGCAAAGCTCAGACGTGGTAGTTTCTGCCTGTTTTCTGGCTCTGTTCAAAATGAAATTCCGGGGTGGGAGCCCAAGTGAATGAGAAAAAAGTTCTCACAAAACTCTGCAAACTCAAAACCATACAGGATTGAACAGCAAGTATCATCGACTCTATATGTAAATAAAATGTGCTGTAGTATTACCATACTGCCTAAACTAGACTCCGCCTGAGATCAGGACTCCGTTAAGCTAGGTGCTACGCAATCAAATAGTAAGAGACAGCCTCTGGCAAGCCTACCATTTAAATAGACCACACAAAGAGTGGGAAAAAGTATCATCATTCCCACTTTACCAATGGGGTAGGCACTGAGCAATTGCGGGTATATGCCTATGCTGAAGCCTCAGGTATGACTGAAGGCCTGGGTATAGACTCTCACTAGCTGTGCTTGAGCTGGCATGCTAAAAAACAGCAGTGTGGACCAGTGGTGGAGCTAAGACGGCCGGAGGGGGACAACTCCCAGCCCTCCACCCAATCCCCGCCCACCCAGCAGCCTTTGGTTGTGTGGATGGCTTCTTTTCAAGCCAATAGGTATAACTGAAAGGTGGCACCTCCAATGACCCATCGCCTCCATCTCTGCTCAAAACCTGGCTTCGCTACTGGTGCGGACATTCAGCATGGGCGGTGGCTTGGGCTAGCCATCCAAACCTGGACCCAGGGGTTTGGGTAGGCTTGAACTTGGGCAGCTAGGCTGCGTCACCGGCCCTGCAACAACATCCACGCTGCTATGTTTAGTGAGCTAGCATGAGTCTGCCTATGCAGGTGGGGAGGCTTGCTCTCAGCTGCCGTGTAGACATACCCTAAGTCAGTGGTTCTCAAACTAGAGCTGCCGCTTGTTCAGGGAAAGCCCCTGGCGGGCCGGGCCGGTTTGTTTACCTGCCGCATCTGCAGGTTCGGCCGATCACAGCTCCCAGTGGCCACGGTTCGCCGTTCTCGGCCAATGGGAGCTACGGGAAGCGGCGCGGGCCGATGAACATACTGGCCGCCACTTCCCGCAGCCCCCATTGGCCTGGAGCAGTGAACCGCGGCCACTGGGAGCTGCGATCGGCCGAACCTGCGGACGCAGCAGGTAAACAAACCAGCCCGGCCTGCCAGGGGCTTTTCCTGAACAAGCGGCGGCCTTAGTTTGAGAATCACTGCCCTAAGTGACTTGCCCAGGGTCACAGAGCAAGTCTGACAAAGCCAGGAATTGAACCCAGAGTGCCTTAGCTACAAAACCAACCTTCCTGTCAAATGGCACCATATGAGTGCAAAGGATCACGAAGGTTATTATCCAGTATCACAGAACCACAGAATAGGGAGACGGACTAGAAATGATTTTATCTGACACCCCTGATTTTTATTATTATTATTATTAATCATATTTATCACGACAGTGCCTAAGAGTTGAACAAGAACTGGACTCCACAATGCTAGGTGCGGTACAAACACAGAATGGTAGACGGTTCCTGGCCCAAAGACATAATAGTTGAAATAGACAAGACAGACACAGAGTGGGGGAAGTGATGGTAGTATTTAGACAGAATTCAACTCAGAGCCTTAAGACCTTAAAAAGTGAAAATCAAAACATTATCCCCTGACCAATCCTTAATTTGTATAATTCTACACAGTTCCCCACTTACTGCAGAAATTATCTAACTAACTGTTCTATGCAGTAACCAGCTTGCCTCAAGTATGATAATGCCTTAAAATAAGTTATGTTGTCACCTTTCTGGCTGGGAAACACCAAAGTTATGAATCAGAATGATTAACAGCAGAGAAATTGGAGGGACTCAATTAGCATATAAGAATGTTCTTTTTCAAATCACAGGTAGCGATGTAAATGTACAGTGAAATACACAAATTGAAACAAAATCTGTGTTGACAATGTTTGTGGGGGAGAAATTTACTTCTGGTTATACAAGTCACTTAATATCTGCAAATGGAAGAAAGGAAATGAAATGGAATGAAAATAAATGACGTTGTTAGTGGTAGAGCAAACCAAAGTATTAGGAAAAATTGAGTGAATAAAAAAATCCAACATTTAATCCAGATTGTGCTGAGACCAAGGATTTACGGGATGATTGGATTGATATGGATACCTTGTAAGTAATGCAGGCCAATATTTTCAAAGGTGACCAGTGATTTTAGGTGCCTAACAGTGTCTGGGTGCCCAACCAGATACTCCGTAAAGAGGGCTTGGATTTTCAGAAAACATCCCCCGTCTAAAAATCAAGTCTCTTTAAGGTTGCCTCAAATTATGCTCCTAAAAGTTGAGATGCCCCATATCACTAGAGCTGGTTGAAAACTTTTAATTGACTCTTCCACTCTCCCCCATGACAAAAATTACTTTTGAATTAAATGGAAATTTTTGCAATGGCAATTTTTGTGCTTTGACATTTTTTGAGTTTCCATCAAAACAACAAAAATTTGAAAACCAAAAACCCAAACCTTGCAAACAGAAACTTCATGTCCCCAACACTACTTAAGATTGCCCGTCTGTAGGTCACATGGGTTTGGCTTCAATGCACAGGCCTGGCAGTGAGGAATCCATAGTTACAGTCCCAGATTTGCTAAGTGGCTTTAGGCAAGCCACTCAGCCTATCTGTGCCTCAGTTTCCTCTGTCTGTAAAATGGGGGTAGCAATACTAACCACACTACCGCCCAGGGCTTTGAGGAGGCTTAATTAATGTTTGGGAAGCACTCTGAAATCCCTAGATGGAAGCATTATCTTTATGACCACCATGTGAACTGTTGAGAGGGCTCCTTTGAGCCATCACCAGTTCCATATGCTGCAGGATGGGTGTGTACCCAACAAGCTACGCGACTCCGCTTTCAATAGCTAGGCATTTTTGAAAAGAATAGTGAATTAAGAGGCATTACTAGAAACATACAAGCTATTCCCAGGGATACTAAATCAAGGAAACGGCCCAGTGATGCAAAGGCAGCATAAGTCAAACAGGTGCCTTTCCACAGTGCGGTATCTAGAGAAGAGAGAACGCTGAGGGATTTCTGAGCCTTCATGTGTCAGGAAAGGTTAAGTGGTCTGAGGTGGAAGATTGAGTGAGGAGATCTGGGGTCACACTGCAATAACTGTACACACTAATCAGAAGAACCAGGCAACTCCATGTCGTAACTAGCATGTATTCAATTAAGTGTATATAGTGTGCAAAGCAAAAGGTCTTTTTTATTCTGTGTGGGGATATTTTCTTTTCTGCAGCAACAAAATGTCAGTTTGAAAAGATTCTGACAGCCTGTTCCATCTAGCGGGCATGACAGAATGGTTAATTATGTTTCTTGCCAGGAGAATATGCACTGTGCAATCAATAATGTCAAAAGAGAATATTATTCCCTTCCGGGCATTGCTGCAAATGTTGGGGTTGGTATTTTTTTTCCCTTTCTTTCCTTTCTCTCTCTTTTTTTAAACACTGGTTCGGTTACATCCAGGATATATTTTTTAAATCATTCTGATCAACAATTTAAAGCTGTTTGGGGCAAGTGTCAATTTAACATGCTTCTTTGTGCCTGCCTTTTTTCCCTTTCCATTTCTACTTAATGGTTTTATAATGGATTCATTTAGAACCATTTTCTGTCCTAAAAGCGCCTTTATTTTTGATTTGCCCAAATTACCATGCGTTTCCCTCTGTGACACCTGGCATGTCGCTGAAATGGAGGTTGGCTGTTTAATAAAGACGGGCTGCCCAAATAAAATAAGTGTCACTTAACCGACAAAGACCTTTGTTGTAAAACAGGTGCGGTTGTCATGCACACAAACACAACACAAGCCTAGTACCTAGCAATACATACCCTTCAGTCCTCCAGCTACCACCATCTTACACCACACACAGGCCATGGCATTAATTGTGCTCTCCTAGGATGCGGGCATTCCAGCACGCCCCTATACCCCCTCCTACACCAATCATCCACAACTAGCATTGGAAGATGGTTGTTTGGTTAAAAAACACAGCACGCAGAAAGGAGGCTGGGGGCCTAGAACATCATGGCTGTCACAGTGGGGGCCACTTGTAAATTCACAGTGATGGCATATTCCTGCTCCAAAATAGCAGCCTCTGCTACCAGAGCTAAAGGAGAATCTTCATCAGCCATAAGGAGTCTATGACACACACACACAGGTACACAGCTCTGATTCCATCCAGTTGAGTCAGTGGCGTACATACACACAAGCAGTTATGACACCGTTCAAACAATGTGAAAATCTGTTCTCCAGGCATTTCAGGGACTCTGTTTCTGTTTCCATGCAAAAAGTCAGTCCAACTACTACTCATACAGCTTTCTACTAATAATTTCCTACTCCTTATGCCCGTAATTCTGGTGCCTAATGTCTTTTCTGCTGGCAGAGCATTTAAGTCTTGGGTTTAGGAGCCTACCACTGCATTTGATTTTGCTTATATCCATAGTGTTCGGTCCACTTCTGAAAACAGCAGGACAATACATACTGTTATGGGCAAGAGCCATGCCCTTAAGCCAATGCCAACATCAAAACGGCCAGGGACTGGATATTTGCCAAAGCAGCACTTAATTATTTGCCAGACCTGTCCATCACTGAGGCACGAGCTCATAGCTGACCTGTGTGTCATGACAGATCATCAGGTCACTACTAACTTCCCAGCGGTGCAAAAGGAGCAGACCAGAGAGAAGACTAGCACACCAGAGTTGCTATCCTAAGGAGATACGGTCCTTTCACCAACACCTAACACTGGAGATCCAGATGCACATTCTAGCTTAAATCCTCACCCAAAGGAAAAAAAACCAACCACCACACAACAGGTTGGGAAGCAGTATTCACCACACAGAACGGGTGAATTGTACAGAGGGTGGGCAGTTCCAAGTGCTGCGGGTAGCCTGGAAGAAGGAATGAAAATGACAGTGAAAACAAGAGATTCAGGCCCCCAATCAGCCACACTCTTACACACACGCCTCACTTCAACCACACGGGTAGCCCCTCTGAAATCATTCGTCACTTGGTCAAAGTCAATCAAACTGCCCGTGCGTTTAAAGTTCGGCATGTGCTCAAGCAACTTGCTGGATTGGGGATGGAGGAAGAGAAGGAGACAGACAGCTTTCTGGGTGAACTAGTATCTGGAAGGAAGCCCAAAGGGCATGCTGAGTGATTTAAACTGCAGAGCAGACAGCGCTGTAAGAGCAGGCAAAGGACAATTAAGAAAAGATGTTCAAATACCTCCCCCCTCCCCACACCCCAAGGATCTCGGTGCATCTCAAGAACAGAATGGGGAGAAACCATGTGGAGCCCAAAGTCAGAGCTCTGAATAGACACAGGATTATTTTTCCCCTCAGGGATGAAGCAGAAGCAAAGCAGGGGGAGCACTTGCCAGCCACACCCCCCCCCCCTTCTGATAAAAGCACAGCTGAGAGCACCCGGGAAGGCCTTCCTTGGGAGACACCTGGGAAGGGACATTTTAATGCATCCTTCAAGCATGCATTCCACGGGCAGAATCAGGGCAGGACCCAAGTGTTTTTTAATTGACAGCTCAATGTCATCAACGAGAAACAACAGTGCCTTGGACCTTGGCTCACAGGGATTGATACTGCACCAATGAAGCCAGCGGGCAGCTTAGCGATCAACTCCACCAGTGTCAGGATCATGCCCACAACACCACCTCTGCTCAACCAGAGAAGCCAGCCTTGATGCTTCCGTCTGCTTCCTTCTCCCACGGCTGCCTCTGTGTGTTTCTCCATGCCTCCACCTTTCCGCTGAAAGCTATCCCAATCACGACTCACCAAGCTACATCTTCTCCCAAGAGACACTCATTAATTAGCATTACGGTAACACCGAAAAACTCCAGTGAGACTCAAGGTGCTCCCATGCGCAGGTGCTGTACGAACACACTTATTAAAAAGACAGTCCCTGGCGCAAGGACTTTACAGTCTCGGATACAACAGGTAGACTAAGCAAACGTGGGGACAAGGCAAAAGGAAGTGGACGACTAGGTAACAAGACAGACAGGATTCCCTGCACAAAGTGCCTCGGTGATGACTTGCCATCTGCACGGACATTTTTCCACGATGCCCACTGTACAAACGCTGTGAAAGCCAGCCCTTGCCCCAGACAGTTCCCCGAACTAGGACTGTGCTGAGGCACAATAGGTGGATAAGCAGACAAATGGGGTTATGTTGGGAGGGACAAGTGACAGTCAAGATGGGCGTGTGTGTATAAATTAGCAGACCCAAAGGTCAGACGAGATTGCCAGCCTAGCCAGTGTCAGATGGGAATGATCTGTAGCCATTGCAGAAGAAGGAAGTTTTAAAGAGGGATTTAGTACAGAATAAGGTGGTGGGGTAGACAAATTTTGATGGGCAATTTGGCCCATTGACAGGAAAGTTGATGCTTGGAGAAAAAGGTTCTTTCAGACAGAGCGAAGCCAACCAGAGATGCAGATGGTCAAGGCTAATCTCTTTTATTACCGCCATTTGTGGGTCAGCGGTGTGAAGCCGGCAAAATTTACCCCTTCATCAGAGTGCCACAAATGTGTTACAGAAGGTGGGAGAAGAGAAATGAGACCCACTCAGGCAATCGTAATCAGCAGCCAGAAGACGATGGCTCAACACGACAGGTTTTATTTCAAAATATCATTCCGTTCCTCATGTACATGGCAAGTTTCCATGATATACAGGCATTTGGGCGATTAGAAACACAACTGAAAAATATGTGTTTACTCTGTGTCTGAGCTTGATAGAAAGCAAACGCACAGGCCATTAACTGCAGAAGTGGGATTAAGACAAAAGAATGCTATCTAGCAGCGATAAACAGTGGCTGATAACCGATATAAATATGTATAGACAGTACAAATCTGCACAACAAATGAGGATTTCGCCGGCTATTACAGGCTTGTTCCATAAATATTTGACTGGCGTGGGAGTATCTCCACTTTCAAACAATTCCCCTCTCTCTGTTGTGTCGGCCACGGTAAATATGTTTGTGCGCAAGAAAAAGATAGGAGTAAAACGAGGTGGTTGTGTCGGCTTGATAAAGAGGCATCTCTTTGTCTGATGCTCTAGGGATAAATTGTCTCCCGAGATTCCTCCCACTGACTTCAATGAGGTCAGGATTTCACCCCTAGATTTTAAATCCAGAAGGGACCACTGGTATGCAGAATTCTAATCTGAATTCGCATACCAGAGACCCTAGAATTTCACCCCAGAATTCCTGCGGTGGAAGAAATGATTCTTTCCTGCTCTATAAGTGAACAGGAATGTGCCCAAGAACTTGTGTTTGAAAAAGAAAAGCTGCCACAAGCGGGATTCGAACGTGCATGCTTACTGGATCTTAAATCCAAAGGCTATTCTGGTGATATCCAATTTCTGAGATACCTGGAAAGATATTGGAACAAAATAATGAAAAAAAGCCCCAAACAATTTGTAAGCACCTAGAGGATAATAGGGTTATAAGTACTAGCCAGAATGGATTTATCAAGAACAAATCAAATCAAACCAATCTAATTTCCTTCTTTGACAGGGTTACTGTCAGGGTTACTGAAGAGGGGAAGCTGCAGACATGATGTATCTTGATTTTAGTGAGGCTTTTGACATAGTCCGACATGTTGTTCTCATAAGTAAACTAGAGAAATGTGGTCTAGATTAAATTACTATAAAATGGGTGCAAAACTGGTAGAAAGACTGTACTGAAAAGTAGTTTTTAATGGTTCACTTTCAAACTGCAGGGGGGCGGGAGAGAAGGAAGGTGTGAGGTCTCACAGGTGTCTGTCCTAGGTCTGGCTCTATTCAACATTTTAATGAGTGCCTTAGATAATGGAGTGGAGAGTATGCTTATAAAACCTTGGATAACACTAAGATGGCAGGGGTGGCTAGTACTTTGGAGGACAGAATTAGAATTCAAAATGACCTTGACAAATTGGTCTGAAATCAACACGATGAAATTCAATAAAAGACTAGAGTGGTGCAAAGTACTACACTTAGGAAGGAGGGTGGGGAAATCAAATGCACAACTACAAAATGGGGAATAACTGGCTAGGTGGTAGCACTGCTGAAAAGGATCTGGGGGTTATAGTGGATCACAAATTGAATAGAAGTCAACTATGTGATGCAGTTGCAAAAAAGGCAAATATCATGGCCTGTATTACCAGGAGGGATGTACATATGACACAGGAGGTAACTGTCCCACTCTACATGGCATTGGTGAGGCCTCAGTTGGAGTACTGTGTCCAATTCTAGATGCCACACTTTAGGAAAGAGGTGGACAAATTGGAGAGAGAGAGAGTCACAAGAACATAAAAACGGCCATACTGGGCCCAGTATCCTGTCTTCCGACAGTGGCCAATGCCAGATGCTTCAGAGGGACTGAACAGAACAGATAATCAAGTGATCCATCCCCCTCACCCATTCCCAGTCCAGAGGAGAGCAACAAAAAAGATAACAGGTTTAGAAAACCTGACCAATGAGGAAAGGTTAAAAAAACTGGGTATGTTTAGTCTTGAGAAAAGAAGACTGATGGGGACCTGATAATAATCTTCAAATATGTTCAGGGCTGTTATGAAGAGGACTGTGATCAATTCTTCTCCATGTCCACTGATGGTAGGACTAGAATAATGGGTTTAATCTTCAACAGGGGAGATTTACATTAGATATTAGGAAAAACTTTTTAATTATAAAGATAGTTAAACTCTGGAATAGGGTTCCAAGTGAAGTTGTGGAATCTCCATCATTGGAGGCTTTTAAGAACATGATAGATAAACAGCTGCCAGGGATGTTTTAGATATATGTGGTCCTGCCTCAGTGCAGGGGGCTGGACTAGATGACTCAAGATCCCTTCCAGCCCTACATTTCTATGATTCTTTGGACACCTGACTTTAATGTTGATGCAAAAGTTTGCTCCTGTCTTATCAACTGGCATTTGGATGTCAACATGGGCTGATTTCTAGCCCACCTGTGTGATGGTCTTAGCCTCTTGTGGTTACAAGGCTTGAATCAGGGGGAAATAATAATATATGTGAGACCATGTTGAGGATTCTTCTTAGAACGTGTCTGAGCAGAGTCCCTTCAGGTCATGTCTGCTGACTCTCTACATCTTCAATGCTCTACAAGACAAAAGGACCTTAGTCCAATATATTTGCTTATAGGACACTTGTTAACCAAGTACTTCTTTTAGTTGACAAGGTAAAATTCAGACCCCACCCCTGATTTACTAGGCCCAATCTAGGGGACACCCTTCATATTTGTCTCCTTTCAGGCATGCATTTGCCCCTTTTCCATGTGAGTGCCAAAAGGAACACACTTCACCAGTGAGCCCAAGTACAGCTGTTCTACAACTTGTACGGTGAGGAACCGGGCAAGATTCATCCAGGTCACTCAACAAGTAAGGATCTTGGACTGGGATTTAGGCATCAGTTCTGCAAAGCCTGTGCTGCATTTCTGAAGCATTGGTTAAAACAAACCCCAAAGATAAAGCTCAATATTCTGCTGCCGATCACTGCGCATAATCCTTAACGTTACATCAGCACAGCGGCTGGCAGAACAGACCCTCCTGAGGTAGAGAATCTGCAGATGGCTATAGGTATCTCACATGGATATTGCTGGAAGTTAAGTGTCTAGGACTTGACAGCAACTCTGCTTCTGAAAAACAGTTTCTCTGTGATCCAGAAACAATGCAAGATTTCCACTCAGTCACAGTTCACCTGTCAGCATGAGCTGGAGCCTGGCATGGAGAGACTGGAACTGCAGCAGAAAGAACCTCCTTGCCACAAAGCTGAGCACCTGACCCACTGTGGCTTAACAACCACCAAAGAGATGAACCCGTTCTGACATGATGAGAGATGAACTAGCCCTGCAGCCCAAATGCAAAGCAAACCTTTGAGACAGTCCAAGGAGCCAGGTTCATTTTCCTTTTGACGTTGTTGTTGTTGTTGTTGTTGTGAATTTACTGCTGGCAGAAAATACATGATTGGCAGCCCGGGAAAGTAAAGCTCCTCTTTCTAGTCACAAGAGGTAAGGGGGGGAGGGATAGCTCAGTGGGTTGAGCATTGGCCTACTAAACCCAGAGTTGTGAGCTCAATCCTTGAGGGGGCCACTTAGGGAGCTGGGGCAAAATTAGTACTTGGTCCTGCTAGTGAAGGCAGGGGGCTGGACTCACTGACCTTTCAAAGTCCCTTCCAGTTCTAGGAGATAGGATATCTCCATTTATTTATTTATTTTATTTTATTTAACATGTGCAGGAGCATGTGTAGACAAATACACTAGTCAGGGAAGTAAAATAAAAGCCAAGCAAACATTTTGAAAGGGGATATTAAAGTTCATGCTTTCAGGGCTTAAGCCAATCTCCAACTATCACAGTTCAGGGTGGGAGTTAGATTACCCCAAATCTCCCTAATTTGGGATGCTTACACCTTCCCCTGAAGCAGCTGGTGCTGGCCACTGTCAGAGACAGGATACTGGGCTAGACTGAACGCTGAGTCGGTCCAGCAATTCTTATGCTCTGAGCTACAGTTCATCTCAAGACCTTTGTCTCAAGACCAGCTTTATTACCACAGAAGGATTTGAAATGAGCAAAAGCAACTCAACACTCTATGCCTGCCCTCAGGAACCTGGCATCAGCAACCTTTCCCCTTGGTTAGCCTTTCACGGCTCCAAAGCTTCTTGCCCAGATTCCCGTGCAGTTAATAAAATAAAACTTTTTTTTAATCTTTAAACTCAACTATGACTCTTCACAGCCACAGACAGAAAATATGATGAGCTGGAAGCTATCTGTAGTCTTTTTTTCCAGACTAGAGCCAGAGAAATTAGACTGAGAAATCAGAGATTGAAAATATCTGGATAATTGAACATTGATCTTGTCCCTGCCTCTGCAGGTACATCCAGGAATTCAGCATTGCTGAACGTTTCAGACCTGATTCTCCATTGCCCTTCACACTGTGCAGACATTTACACCTGTGCACAGTGGATGGAAAATGCTATCAAATCAGACCTGTGGTGGTGTGGTCCATTAGACAGGCCCTAGACTGAGTGGAGAGAACTGGGTTCTATTCAGGTTCTGCCACTGACCTGTGTGACAGATTTATGTCACCAATCTGCCTGAGGTGTCAGGTGATCAGGCTGAGGCCGCAGGATCGTAGGGGAGGAGATGAAGGAGCACACCAAGTGACTAAATTTTAAAGCTTCATTAAGTAAATAACAGCGGTGAGTGCTGGGAACGCTCCCACGTCACTCGGAGGAAGAAAGAAAGCGTTAGTGCCCCAGCCCTAACCCACTTTCATACTCTCACATGCACGACCCGAGGCTGGCCAAGCCTGGGTGTAACATAAGAAGAAGAGGGGGAAGGGTGGACGAGAGTTCTGTCCTGTGCACAGGCCGTCCAGGGTCCGCTGTTGATCTCCGATTTGCTTCAGCTCTTAGTTTTTAAGTCCTGGGGTCGTTTCATTCAGGGACCTCTATCCCCTGTGCTCTTTGTCCCAGTCCAAACCGGCTTTCTGCAGCTTCCTCAGCTTTCCCAAAACACACCGGCTTCAGGGACGCGAGACTTTGTTTTCCCCCTCGCTTGCCTTACCGTCTTACTAGTTTTTGCAGCCTCTGCAGTCCTGCTTAGCTTAGTTTTCCTTTTTTACGGCTGATCGGGGTTGGACTCTAGGCTCCCGTCTTTCTTGGCAGGTAGCCAAGAGTCGCTTGTGTGCAGTGGCCTTGGGCTGAAGTCAGCCTCTTATTTTCGGTCCTAGCTGGAGCGTCGAGTTAACCCATTCCCTTCTCTTTCCCTCCCTCTTTGGCCTTTTGCAACCTGCAAAGGAACCTTTTACTCCACACTCACACCTTTAACCCTTCCCAAAATACCTTGCAATGCCTGCAACAGCGTTAGCAATGTACAATGCTGATCTGCCTCCCCAGGGGACCCCCTGTGGGTGGGGGCCATTGGGTTGTGACACCTGCCGTTTGACCTTAGGCAAGTCATTTCCTCTCTCTTTCCCGTTTCACCCTTTATTTGCCTGGTCTGTGCAGATTACGGGCTTTTGGGGACAGGAGTGTCTGTACACTGCCTAGCCCAATGGAGCCCTGATCTCAGTTGGAGCCTCTAAGTACTGGCGTAATAACACCAACAAACATCACTAATAAATAGAATGGCAGTATTTTACACTTACCATTGCACAGGAACACATGACTAGAACGAGGTGCTAAACGAAGCAGGGAGGAAAAAATCCATCCAGATCATCCATATGCAACATGATAGATAGTCCTATTCTTTGATTTCAAAGTTACGTTAACGATGTGCAGGCATAGCATAGAACTAGCCACCAAAGGGGTGAGAATTTAAGTGAAACTTCCCCCCCCCCAGCTCTCTTTTTAGCTAGCAGAACTTTTTTTGTCTTATAAAACCGAAACCAGACAATGGCATTCTTTACTTACGAAAAGAATCAAATGTTTGCAGTTGCTCTCCCTCATACGACGAATACCAATTCTGCGTATTCTATTGAGAAGACTCACCACCCTCTGCAACGCAGCAGGAGTAATGAAGTAAAGTCAATGGGCACAGAAGAGTTGTCAATTTTCTATTTGATATCTCTAGTAATAGCACTCCACAATGTCATTGTATCTTCCCTGATCTACTAAGATTGTATCGCTTCTTGTAGACAGTCATTAATTCTGATAAAAGGGAAATACACCGACTGAAGACGTGTCTTGCTTCAGAAACTTTGAAGGTCATGCCTTAGAATCAGATACACAAACTGCACTGGCCTAAAGATTGAGTTCAGAAGGTTCCCTCCCCCCGCCCACACACACTCCCTCCCCTGCCCACACACACACACTTTTCCTGCCTTCAGGAAAAGAAATTAAGACTCCTGGTTGCAAATTCTCTCTATCTTGCACCTTTGTTACATATTTTCACACCCCAGCAAATAATCCTCCTTTATACTTTCTCTTCAAGCACTTTGCAAACCACAGTTAAGTCCCGCTAAACCTCTAAGTATTACCAGAGACATTTTACAGATTGGAAAACTGAGGTTAAGTGACTTGCCCAAGTTCAGAGAGCAAATCTGTTCTGGAGCTAGGAACAGAACTCAGGACTCCTGTCTGAGGCTCTAATTCAGGGGTGGCCAAACTGTGGCTCTGGAGCCACATGCGGCTCTTCAGAAGTTAATATGCGGCTCCTTGTATAGGCACCGACCCCGGGGCTGGAGCTACAGGTGCCAACTTTCCAATGTGCTGGGGGGTGCTCACTGCTCAACCCCTGACTCTGCCACAGGCCCTGCCCCCACTGCACCCCTTCCCGCCCCCTCCCCTGAGCCTGCCGTGCCCTCGCTCCTCCTCCACCCCCGAACCTCCTGCACGCCACAAAACAGCTGATCGGGAGGGGCGGGGAGAGAGAGGGGGAGGCGCTGATCGGCAGGGCTGCTGGTGGGTGCAGGGGTGCTGATGTATTACTGTGGCTCTTTGGCAATGTACATTGGTAAATTCTGGCTCCTTCTCAGGCTCAGGTTGGCCACCCCTGCTCTAATTCTTACTAGGCAGCGCTGTCTCACCTACATATTCTGCCGATACTTCCGTTATGGGACAGGTGTTTTCCATGGCTTGTTGCACTGCTCAGAATCTATTCTTTGCGGAGAACTGCCACTAATTTTTGGTGAGAAAAGTGTCAATATTGGTGCAGACTGTGGCCAATACCCACAAACTACTGGGTGGAAGAATTTAAGGGTTTTCCTTTATGGCCAGATCCCGCACTACTGAAGTCAAAGGGACTTCTGCCATGGACTCCAAT
This sequence comes from Terrapene triunguis, assembly GCF_002925995.2. NCBI lineage: Eukaryota > Metazoa > Chordata > Testudines > Emydidae > Terrapene > Terrapene triunguis. The sequence goes on from NW_020664587.1 coordinate 14,438,810, forward strand.
AGGTCCAGGATCAAACTCTGACCCACCACCTCTTTATCTGGCAGCCAGAACACAAGGGTGGGAATCGGAAGACTTGGGTTCTATTCTCAATGACTCACTGTGCCACCTTTGGCAAGTCAGCTTCTCTGTGCTGCATTTCCCCATCTGTAAACAGAGACAATGTAGTAAAGTAGAACCTCAGAGTTATGAACACCTTGGGGATGGAAGTTGCTTGTAGGTCTGTACAAAACGTTATGGTTGTTCTTTCAAAAGTTTACAGCTGAACATTGACTTAATACAGCTTTGAAACTTCACTATGCAGAAGAAAAATGCTGCATTTAGCCATCTTAATTTAAATGAAAGAAGCACAGAAACAGTTTCCTGAGCTTGTCAAATCTTTATTTAAAACTTCCCCTTTATTTTTTTTAGTAGTTTATGTTTAACACAGTACTCTACTGTATTAGCTTTTTTGTGTGTGTGTGTCATCTCTGCTGCTGCCTGATTGTGTATTTCCGGTTCCAAATGAGGTGCGTGGGTGACCGGTCAGTTGGTAACGCTGAGGTTCTCCTGTACTCTATACTTCTGCTCTTGCATAAAGCCTTCCAAAGCCTCCTGATGAAAAGCACTATATAAGTGCTAAGTATTATTAGTACCATCTCTCTCCCTCTAGTGTTGGAAATTGAATCTCACTTGCTATGACCCCAAGCACTCACCAACCGGCTTTTGTAAATTGCCATTTCTGCTAAAGGAATAAAAGAAACTGTGACTCAATCGTTAAAAATACGTGGCTGCTTTTTTAAAGAAACCTTTTTAAAATAAAAAAAAAATCAAATACAGGGATAATGTTCATCTTGGGAGACCGCATCTCATGATGTAGCGATTAACGACTTCAACCAGGTAGCGTTTTCTAATCTGGAAAATGAGCAGAGCACAAGTCTCATGAGGCTGCTCGTGACCTCACTACATACAAAAGGCTTTGATACAGTGGTGTTGGGCACTACAGGAAATGCTAAGGCAGATAATGATCATTGGAATTTCATTAGGATCTAGAATCTAGTAATTACTATATTAAAAAAAAAAGGAATCTGACACTCGAATGAGCCACCACTTTTACCATCTGTAGGGATGAACTTGGTCTTGTGACTAAATTATTATTTTGAATTATCTCCACATGAGATCAGGGTCCAACTGTGCATAGTGCTGTACATACACGTAGTAAGAGGCAGTCCCTGCACCAAAGAGCTTGCTACCCAAATAGACAAGAGGGAGAAGCTGTAGGATGTGAAAAGGGAAGCCAGAAATGTGGAGTGACTTGCCCAGCCAGGTCAGCAATAGTAGTGGGGGGTCTCCTGACTGCCACTAGACCTCATCACCTCCTTAAACAGAGCCGCCTGTCATCATCTTAGTTGGAAACTGAAAACGGGTCCTACTGCGCAAGGAATAACGATGCAAATACAATTTATGGGCATCCCCCGCAACTCCCACCTTGATCTGGTGCTAAACATCCAGGTGATCAGTCTCTCTCAGCTCACATCAATAGCTTGAACACAGGAAATCAAAACACACTCTTAATTTCCCCAGACCTTTAAAGTCTACCTCCTCAATTACTAATGGCATCCAGAGCCAGGAGACCAATCAAAGAAAATTCCATCTTATAGCCTTAACTAAATCTTTCAGGTACTATCTAATTAAAGAAAATCTTTCCTTATTCAGTGACTGACGAAGTGGCTGACGAAGTGGGTGTTCACTCCTGAAAGCTTATGCTCCAATACTTCTGTTAGTCTATAAGGTGCCACAGGACTCTTTGTCGCTTTTTACAGATCCAGACTAACACGGCCACCCCTCTGACACTTTTCCTTATTCAGCACGCCTTAATACTGGGCAAGCACCATTGCTGGTGTTTTTCTTGGAGTCTGATCTTCCCTCCCCTCCCCGCTCCCCCGCCCCCGTGCTTGTTAACAGTTACTCTCAGTGTGGAGGGAAAAGATGAACAAGAAACCAATTCCAAGCAAGAGCCTTACTGTTGTTATTATGGTAACACCTACAGACTCCAACAGAGACCAATGCCCCATTGTGCTAGACACAATGCAAGAGACAGTCTCTGTCTGAAGGAGATTACAATCTAAATAGACAAAAGGCAGGAGACGGAGAGGAAGCGACTTTCCCAGTTATTATTATTATTAGTGCTGTGACAGTGCCTAAGGACTACAACCGCTTTGTGCTAGATGCTGTACAAACAGCTCCCTGCTCCAAAGAGCTTACAATATAAGTAATGTTACAAAACAGATAAGTGGGAGAGCCAGGAAGAGAACCCAGCTCCTCCTGACACTCAGCCCTCTGGATGACACCACCTCTCTGTTTTCCCATGCGTGTCAACATCTAAAGGGCAGAAGGTCAGAGAAACACCCATGATTAGCCTTACCGAGGGACTCATTCAAAGCCTACAGAAGTCAACGTTCCATCAACGTGCGAATCTGCTGTTAGCTCATGCCCCTTCTTCTGATCTTTCCATCTGCTAAATGTGAGCCCAACACAGAGCAGCAGCACTGAACGCCTCTCAAACTTTAAGGACATTTTGCCCAAGGCAGAATTTCTTCAGAGAGGGTCATTTTTTTTAAATTCCTGACTAATTTCACTGGGGCAACCTTGACCTTCACATCTGGCACCTGCCTTGTGGTAGAGATGAGGCTTGTATACTCAGCATTTCCTGGGAGAGATAGGACAGAGGCTCTAACAATCTTCTCATCGCTGGAGCAGCTCGGGTGAATATCATCTTAGAGAAATAAAACTGTTTATTTTATTTTATTCCATTTAGAGGGCATGGATTTAAGTGCTTTTTATTCCTGCAGGGTTAAACGCAACATGACAAACTGCACTGGAGGAAAAAAAGAGGTAAGATTCCAAAGTAAAAGTTCCCCAGCATTGACAGAAGAATTTAGTTGACGCTGATTTTTTTCCTATTTTAGCAGAATGAACTAAGGTCACCTTGAAGACCCGAGGTGACTGCAGAGGGCTGTGTCATGGGACCAAGAGTGATCCCACAGAGAACCAGGATAAACAAAGAGTACTGTATCCTGTCTGCCAATGGTCAATGACCAATGCTATCCATCCAGGCATTTATGCAGCTCTCAGCAATGTGGGATATGAGCAACTTCAGAAAAAGACAGTACACTTTGATCTGCAGTGCTTATACAGTGAGAGCGTGGTCCAGGTGAAAGGATGAGGAGTCAGAAAACTTGGATTTTATCCCCCAGCACTGCCACGGATTTGTGGCAAAACCTTGAGTGATCCCCCTGTACCTCACTTTCCCATCTGTAAAATGGGGATCATATGTATTCTGCATGTAAAGTACTAGATGCTGACAAAGGAGAACAACTTCACCTATGAGAAAAGAGCAATTTTTGTCAACACTTTGGAAGTGAATTTGTCATGGGTGGATTTTTCAGTGCAGGAAGCCTGAATTAATTTGACAGCAAGTTATTTTAAGCAAGGGTTGTTGTTGGGGGTTTTTTTGGGGGGGGGTGTCTTATTTTTCCCTTACCTACAAGCTTGGAAGTTTTGCTTTCCTCACTGGCTCTCAAGTACAGATTGCCCAATCCAATTTTTCAGAAGGGTAATTAGATTATCAGCACAAAACAGGTATTTTTGAATCATCTGTAAATGGATCATCCTAATAAATAACTTACCTCCCTTAAGCAGTGCCATGCAAGCTTAAGATAAAGTATTTTGTTAAATCTTTCAGGCAATTAAATATGGCCAAAGAGATGGGGCATTTTGCAACTGCATATGCACAGTACATTGACACCAATCATTCCCCTCAACGCTCCTGGACAGTTCTTCAGGGGGGAAAAACCAGGTGTCTCCCTACAATAAGCCTTGTCAATATTTTGCATTATAAACAATGGTTGCCATTAAAACTGATTCTAGTGCCAAACAGTTACTAGTGACACTGTATCTGAGATTCTACAGATTGCCTCTGTACTTTGAGTAGGAGGCTACAGTGGTAACTCTTAGCAATTGTCCCTAATACTACAGATTCCTGAGCTAGATTAGAAACAGTAAAATATTGTGAAAATATCAGATCAGCTTCTCAAGGTTGTGTAAATTCTCATCTCTCATTGACTTCCATGGATCTACACCCATTTATAGCTGTTTCAATCAGCCCCATAATGTAAATTCGTTCACTTTTCTTGAAACATCCACCCAAACATTTTCTCAAACGACTGAATTCAGTACCATCTGAAGACCTACCTATACTGGGAGAAGACTGAGAAAAGTGAAGGGAACCAATTACTTATAACAACACAGACATAGCTAATTATATTAGTCTAGAATACATCTTTTCTAACAGTAATTGTAATGCATCCAGAATCTCTGTGACCATGAATGGTGATAGAGTGTCCCTGGGAGAGTTACAATTTTATGGATACTTTTAACAGAGGACACGGCTATGCTTATCAAATACGGGCTTCTTAACATGATGTCCAAACACTATATTTGAAGGTCCTCATCAGCACTTAGTAAGCATCTGATCTGATTTAAAGGCCCAACTGTACAGCATATTAAGGCAATTTATATTTTAAAATTGGGTTCTTCATCTGATACTGGCGCTTGGAAACCATCTAGAGTTAGGGTTACTTCGTTGCTTCAGAATAAGGTTAGGGTTTGGGCCATTGATGTCCTAGAGTTAGAATTAGAAATGGAACTGGTTGGAGAACGCAGGTGAGGGTTATAGTCACAGGAACTGGAACTCTCCATGGTCCTGATCTTTCTCTATTGAAATCAATGGGAGTTTTGCCATAGATTTCAGTGGGTACGGGGTCAGACTTCATTTGTGAGGAAATATAAAGCACCTTTATACCAGTTTAACTGCATCCACGGGGGGGTGGGGGGGGAGATTACCATTTTAACTATTTCAGTTCCTAATCCAATATAGTTACAGCAGTACGAGAACTGTATGTATACCTGCCCTTGGATGCATGAGCAAAGCACGAGAAATCCAGTGTTAAAATGACTCTATTAAAGACTGAACTTACCTGGTAACAACTATAATGACTATCTATTTGGAGTTCTACATTTCTATGATTCTATGATCAGTCCCCACCCTTTGCTAAGCATCTAAATACTGAACTGCAGGCCGGATGTCCATGATCAGGTAAAATGTCAAATAGCTCCAGCTGAATTGCCAGTTATTGAGGTTGGGGGGGTGGAGGAGAGAAGAATCAACAACATTCTTTGTTGACTAACATGAATTTTGTATATAGAGCAGTAAATCTTGACCAGGCAAGGTGGGAAGATATCTCGAAAAGCACACAAGAATGAGATGGTATTCGAACAAACCTTTTAAAAACTGCTGCATAATGTATCCACTGCAAAGTATTCATTAACCTAAGAGAAGCCTTTAAGTGATCAAAAAGGCAAGAGATAAAAGGGAAAGGGTGTTTGCCATTCATTTATATATGGAATTATTTAAATATTTATCCTTAAATGACTCCTCTCCACATAAGTGCTACTTTATCTGTTTATTCAGTGTACTGGTGAGAGAAAATATCAGGCTTTGTATTTGTACTGAAATTATACATTTGTTCCCCCTTTTTTATGACAACAATATTTAAAATGGCTAAAAAGAAAGCAAGGAAATAGCATGGAGTGTAATTCTGAAAGGGATTCACCATTGAGGACAATGGAAAATTCCCCCCACATTGAAAACAGTGGAAGTGCTGTGTACTAAGTAAAGCTGGTGAGAAAAACTTTGATGGAGCCATTTTCCATGGTCAAAATTGAAACACTCTGCGAAATCACGTCAATTTTGTCAAAATGTCATTTAGGAGAAAAACGGGGAAAAAATATTCCAACCTCCCATTTCAGCATTGTCAGAACAAAACCTTACGACTTTTCATTGTGAAATGATCTTTTATTTAGCTTTTTGTTTTATTTTGGATTACGCTATAAAAACAGAAAACTCAAAAGCTAAACAAAACATTTCAATTTTGTCAAAACAACTTTTCAATCAATCCAAAGCTTCGTTGTTTTTTCAAAATTTTCTTCTGCAGAGAATTTCCCATTGTTTGGAAATCTTGAAATCCTTCATGAAACAAGACTTCCATCCTCCACACAACTCCCATGCTATATCCCTTTGAAAATCTGGCCCACCAGTGAACTAAATACTATTATTATGCATGAGAGAGACAAGGTGATCTGGTGGGTAAGGCACTCTCAGGGCTTATCCTTAACACAGAGTTAGCTTCAGGTATAATGTGAGTGCTGCCCTTAACCAGACTCCTGTCCGTACTCAAAAATCTCTAGCTTGAGTTAAGTGGTGCTTTAAACCCAAGCTAGCTGCTTCCTCAGGGACGTGGGTTGATGCCCGAGTATAGCAGATAATACAGTGGGGACTCAGGTACTCTGTGCTGCTAATGCAAGAATTTCATGCTGCTCCAGTGTTTTGCAGCGTGAACACTCTCTCTGAGAGGAGTTAGCTCAAGAGAACCACGCAGTGAAGACTCAGCGGGTCCTAAATTTAACACAATACTCACATCAGATGTCAGAGTCTCAAATCATTAATATCTGCATTGCCCTTAATGATCTTCGGGGCAGTTACTATAAAGGCACAAAGTACTGTCCTCCTCTCTTACCACCTAAGGATATATCCACGTGGTATTGTGCCTTGGAACTCAGTACAGCTAACTTGCTCTAAGAGGAAGCACAATGTAGCAGATAGTTTGCTGGATTGGGAGTCCAGTGACATGGGTTCTATTCCTGGATTAGTCCCTGGCCTGTGCGACCTTAGGCATGTCACTTCCCTTCTCGGTAACTCAGTTTCTCCTCTCATCCTTGATCTAGATTGTAAATTATTCAAGCCAAGCACTGTGTCATACAATGTATTTATACAGCACCTACCACAATGGGGTCTCTGTCTTGGGATCTCCAGACACAGAACCATGACAATCTGGCAGCAGAATTCTCCCTTCTCTGTGCCTGTCTTTCCCCTCATGCTCTTTGCCTCTCATCTATTTAGAGTGTAAAATCTTGTACTATTTAGAATAATGAGATTGTGTCTTACAAAGAATTAATACAGCACCTAGCACTACGGGGCCCTGATCTAAATTGCAGCCACCATACACTACTGTAGTCTAGATAAAAGACAACAGCAACATATGGTTTAAATCCTTGAATATGCATAAATTTATCCAAAGGGCACTTATCACAACAGCCTATTAAAAATAAAGTACACTAACATGAGCACTGCAGCTTGCCTTAAAAGACCTCTTGGCAAGTTACTTTTACTGGTTGAACAATCAGAAGAAAATGTTTCTGTTTAAATATTTAAAGAAAATGTTTAATGTTTAAACAGAAACAATGTTTTCTTGATTGCTTGAACTGATATTAAAGGAAGTATTGAAAACAGTCCATGTTCTCTAACGACAGGGTTTTCACTTACTGTCTTCATCATTGTCTAGGTTCCAGTTGCACCCACATTATGTTAGGCACTTTCCGAAAACTAAAGGCACCACATTCCTCACTCCAGAGTTATACAGTGCCACTTAGCCAACATCAAGATGGCCAGTACATAGGGCACAAGAATGGGAGCTAGGAGTCATGGGATCTATTCTACTCTAGTCTTCCTTATTCTGAAGGTTGGCATTTATTCCCAGCTCTGTCACTGGGTCACTACTATGTGACGTTGGGCAAGTCCCTTCTCTTCTCCATGCCAGTTTCCCATTCTCCTTACTATGTGTTTCTGCCAGGCACTGCACAAAGGGCCTTGGATCTAAGCTGGACAAAGCTGGATCAAAACTGGACTATGCTGGATCTAAGCTGGGCCATCTAGACGCTACTGTAGGACAAATAATGCAGCAACTTTTAATTAAAAACTGTTCTCTTAAGAAGCAGCTCTTGATATGACCAAGTGCGGACCTTCATTCTCCAGTCTTGAGGAAAATGGGATCAGCTTATATTTTAATGGCAAGTATTACAACTAATGAACCAAGCAAAAGTTATCATGGTAACATCGAACCAAAGTACCTTTGATCTATCGAATAGTAAGGTCCTAGAACCTGGAACACTAGAAAGAAGGATCTGAAACAAACCCAAGAATCAAGCACCCCTGGGGACTTTGGGAAGTTTAGACATCATGTGTGGTATCAACTGTACAACTAGAACGCATCTCTGCTAATGCTACACCAGGGGTCGGCAACCTTTGGCATGCGGCTCACCAGGGAAAGCCCCTGGCGGGCCGGGCCGGTTTGTTTACCTGTCGTGTCTGCAGGTTCGGCCGATCGCGGCTCCCGCTGGCCGCAGTTCGCCGCTCCGGGCTAATGGGGGTGGTGGGAAGCGGCGTGGGCCGAGGGATGTGCTGGCTGCTGCTTCCCGCCGCCCCCATTGGCCTGGGACGGCAAACCGCGGCCAGTGGGAGCCGCGATCAGCCAAACCTGTGGACGCGGCAGGTAAACAAACCGGCCCGGCCCGCCAGGGTGCTTACCCTGACGAGCCATTTGCCAAAGGTTGCCGACCCCTGTGCTATACCCATAGCACCAGATCTGCAGCTAGTATAAATCAATGTATTTCCACTGAAGTCAGTCAACTAAGTTATGCTAATTCACACCAGCAGAGGATCTGGGCCATAAACTCTTAATTGTACCTTAGTACAAGCTATGTTATCTGCTACCCAATTCTCTCTCAAAGGGCATTGGGCATTTCACTGGTCCAAAGCTACTTGATCAGTTGACCAGCCAAATATTGTCAAATAATGTCAAAAATGATCAAATATTTTAAAACATTAGTTTATCAGAACAGTAAAAACAGAAACAAACAAACAAAAAAAGACAAAGACTTTATGGTCTCCAGTAGGCTTAGCCTTAGATTACTTATGCCTAATTAAAAAAAAAAAAAAGTTACTTAATGACTTATTTTAACTCAGGAAAATGTGAAACACAATTAAATGAATTTCTTAATACCAAAAGAATGGCATCTACATCAGGACATGTTGTAATAATCAGGCCTACAAATATACCCTAATTGTATATCCAACTGTAGGCAGTGAGTATAAGTTCATACAATGTGGCAATAACCTAGAACAACAAATGTTAATGGGAAAAGGTACAAAATGGAGACAAACTGAATTAGTCCAAACAAAATGGCCTTCTGCTATAACTCATGTTAAAATCATGCTTGGTAAACAAGAAAAGTGTAGAATCAAAAACAATCAGTAAACCCAAATTGGTGTGTTGAAAACTAGGCCCTGGACAAAATAATAAGGGCATGAACTATTCTGCCCATCGTTCCCTTTTGAGGTCCTTAAAGAAAGAGACTTTGGAAGAAAAACTGGCTACTGGAATGAGCTTCTCCATCAATGACTGCCCAGCCCCAAAGAGAAAGACCCAAATAACATCACCACCTCTACCAGCTCCAGCTCATTTCCAAATACCATCTGGAATAAAATGGGGCCAGACTTTAAGAACAGTAGCACTACCAGCCCATCTCAACTAACTTCTTCTCTTTTGCCAAAATGGATAGTTATTGCCATCTTTAATACGATTTAAGAGACTGTCAGACAAGGGGTTTTTAGTTCTAAAATCTCTCTCCAAATAAAGGGAAAGGGAGCAAGGGATGCTGGTAAAATAAAAGCCTCACTTAATATTTTACATTTCAAATGCTTTAACTGTTGTTCTTTCTTTTCTTTACCTTGAATAAAAGGTTAAAATAATTTTAATAGTATTTTTGCCATGAGACTAAGCACGCTAAAGTCTCTGAACGCCAAACCCCTGTCCCTGGTTAGCACTGGTCAATATTAGATAGTAATTGGGTTATACGAACACCTTTGGCTCATATAGTCTATCTAAATTAATACAACGTTTCAGCGTCCCATCATGGGGCCTAACAGGTTAAATACATAGTCAAAAAGTAGCACGTTGGCAGACACGCAATTGGGCTAAGTGGCCACAACAGCCACATTGTCCTAACAAGCGTTAGTGTAAAACAGGTGGGCAAGGTCTGTCAGACTAAAACTGCCTTTGCATTTTTACCGCATTAAGTGTTGCAAATGGCTCATCGGTGCAAGAGTAGTTTCAAAAAGACATAATTTTGTTGCTTCCTTTAAAAAGAAGCAACACATTTAGGTAAAATGCGATCAAAGCTAGTTTTTTCTCCAAGCAAGTAATCTTAATCATGGTTGCATCAAATTTTAATAGTTGATGTAGAAATATGGCTTTAACTGCGTAAGCAGAAAAAAATCCATCCTAAGAATACAACCAAGAGTAATAAAAGCCAATTTGTTCTTCAACATTTTACAAACATGCAACCAAAGCAGTTTTAAATTTTGTTTTAGCAACAAATAAGTTGCAAGTTCTTACTTTTTTAGATCTTAATAAAGCTAAGTGTTTTTATAACATCTAGTCAAATAAAATTTATAAATTCCCACTTTAAAATAAAAAATTGACAAGTCTTAATATAACCAAAATATTTTCCCCCTTTCCTCTACATGCTTAAACTAAAATAAACGTGTTTTTTTTTTCAATTTTATGAACAAATATCTAATCCTAGTTAGAATTTGTCTATTAAAAGTTATTATAATAATTAAGCATATAAATTTATCCTAATTATAAATAATTTTAATTAATAAAATATCACAGTAACCTATAATAAAAAAAATACAAAATCACAAACTAAATTTTTCCAAACAAAAAAACCTAATAGAGCTGAAAAACTATATCAAAATGATGTTTAAGAAAATATAAAACCAAAACTCAATAAACCTAAATTAATATAGCAAAAAGTAAGACCAATTAGTACACAAAAATAATACAATTAAGCGATTCCACCCATCACTCCCAGTTTAAAATCCTTAAATTATTTTTTTTACTAACCCCCAATTCCTAAAGCAAGTTTTGCCATCACAAGTGCTATGCACACTATCTCCTAAAGCACTGGACCTTCTTTGTCTAATCCTGAAAGGTGTACTTACCATCCCAGGCAAAAAAGAAAAAAAAAAGGGAACCCAACAGCCACCGCCACCTTGATTGTCTCCTGCTAAATCCCAGACACCATCTAAAATAAAACCAAACAGCAACTCCGGCCTCTCTCAGGTAACTTCTCTTCCTCCTCCCCTCCAAAAAAACAATTACCACCATATTTAACACTGTCCAAAAAATGGTCAAACAAGGGAGTTTTTCTTTCTAAAAACTCTCTAAAGAACTGTTAAAATAAAAGCCTCCCTTAATATTTTAACTGTTTTTCCTTCTCTTCTTTATCTTTAATGAAAGGTTAAAATAATTTTCATAGTATGTTCAGCATAAGATTAAACAAGCTAAAGTCTCTATATACTAAACTCCAAACCTTGTTTAATGACTGAGTTATGCGAACACCTTTAGCCCATATATTCCATCTAAATTAATACAACTGGCATTCTTACCGGTATATTTGAGAATTTTTGACTGTCGTCAACAGGCGGTCAACCAACCAGCTTACCAAGCCTACTTACACCTGCAGATTGTTCCCTGTTGGCTCAGCTGTCAAGAGTAGTTTGTAAAATGGCTATCTAATGGGACACATACATGTGCAAATACATGCCCTAGGTAGCGGAGTGCCATCGGAGACTTAAAATAAGGAATTCTGCTGCTCAATTTTAGACTCTTAAATTTGGAAAGTCATTGGAAATTATTAGCATCAGTGAAAATTCTTTAGAAAACGTTACACGGTTGGATGCACCAGAAAACACTGCGGCAAAAGAGGAAGCCTCAGCTTGGGGATGCCAGGCGCAGACAGCCAGTTCCTAGAAAGTGCTAAGTTCCCTCAACTCCCTCTGATTACTTCAGCCCCATAAATAGCTCCAAGTTATTACTCAGAATTGGTTGCGTTCCTGCATAGCCCCACAGCACAGAGCTGTGAGAAATCAATCGTTCCAAACTAAGCTGACTGGAGCATCCCTTTAGCAATGATACATTCACCAAAGCATGACCGGGAACTGGGGCAATAGCAGCTTTAAATGAGAAAACCCCAGAGGTACTCCTCTTGCCCATCCCGACGATTTCAGAGGGAGTTAGAGCGCTTAGCGCCCTGTAGGACTGGGACCTAGGAAGACCAGCATAATATATTTGGCTCTTGGAGAATGGAGGAGAGTTTTGTCTGGCCTGGTGATGCACAGAAAAGTCTCACTGAAGCCAATGGGAGCTACCCGCATACATCTGAGGGAAGATCTGGAGCGTTTAATCTGAATTATTGAAAACACGCCATCCTCTCACTCTAGTCAGGGAAGAAAGTGACCTCTTGCTATCACCATCCCCTAGACCCAAGAAGAAGGAGATTCTATTTCCACATTCCCTCTGAAGATGAGCCCTGGAGGTATGTAAGGTGTTGGGAGAGAAAGGAAACTGAGGTGGTCACATTCATGAGATGCTGCAGGAGTAAATAAGGACTCAACCCCTCCCCAAGAGTCAGCTCTGCTGATATCATTATTCTTCCTTGATTGCTATCTAAGGACAACAGCCACTCTAGATGGTCTAAATTAAGCAAACACTGAGATGCATTTATACTCATGTCCTCATCACACGATGCAGATTTCCCAACGTACAGTAAAGCAGTTTATTAGCAAGTGTCTCATTGAATTAAGTTTACTCTTATTGTATTAGGGAACTTTCATACCACATTAAACCGCAACACAATAGCGTGTTTGCTAACAAAAAGAATAGAATTACTGATTCTCTCTCAGAAATTGACTTAGACGTGACGCACGAAGCCCCACACCAGAAAAAGCAGGGGAAATTCTTGGTAATACAGAGATTAAATGCAATAGTAGGGCCTGGTAAAGTTCCTCCTGCACAAGGGTGACTTTCACCAATAGGGAATACATTAATTTCCACCAAGCTCATTCTTCCGCACCAAGAAGTTGAGCGAAGAATGACACACTGAACAAGCCAGTGTCCCTACATGGATACAATACAAACACATTCATCCAATCCCCCCATTGAACCACTATTCTCACATATCCGATTTGTGTTGAATTTGAAAGAATCTATGCACAGCTAACCAAGCGCAGAATTTGGCCTACTGAGAGGAAGACTATAACACCTTCCATTTAAAAGGGATTCTTGTTTATTAAGGTGAAAATCAAATGAAGACCCGGAGGGCCAAAAGAGAAGATTATTGTCCGTCTGTTAACTATTTTACTGATGGCCACCATCATGGCGAATGGCACACCTCCATTCTCTTCATAGAGGCAGGGTTTTTTTCCCTCCCATTGCACTTGCCTATCGCTTATTTTGGTCAACTTACTGATGAACTTTGATAAATGATGTACAGTTCATCCATCTCCTAGCGTAGCACTTAGATGATGAATGGAGTACATTTGGAAAGCAGACCGAGGAAAAACATAAAATTGATATCCTAGAAAAAGAAGAAAACTGAGCACTGGCAACAGCTGCAAAGTTTAATAAGGAAAGATTGATGCACAAAATATTAGCTGAACAAAGATTGAGACATTGAGCAGCCAAGAAACAGTGAATTCTGATTTCAAGAGCCATTCTGTAATTACGGGGCAATTTTGAGACGCACCAAAGTCATTTAGGACTTTCAGCGCGACTTGAGCTCCTAAACCCTTTTGATGCCCTTGAAAATCTCACACTAAATGCCCATCATGCTGACTTCAGAAGTTTTATTATGGATGGCTCCACAATTGTACACACGGAAACAAATGACAGCTAAATATTAGAGGGTGAAATTCACACTCACTTTTTGTTTTGCAGGTGGCTATACACCCTAGCTATCCTGTGACACACTTGGCGACTGAGAGATTAGCGATGATGCATAAGGAGGGAAGACCCCCATCAGTTTCTCGGATTCCAAAATGAGCTTGTGGGGCTGGTAAACTAGAAATTTATAAACTGAGCAAATTTAATCCGGGTCACTGAGACAATCTACATAGAACCCTCTCCTAAGCTATTTTTGCAGTCACATTTCAGAATGATGATGATGATTTCAACTGCGGTAATATCTAGAAGAGTCAATCATGGACCACCAACCCATTGTGTCAGGTGCTGTACAAAACACAGAATGAAAAGAGACTCTCCCTGTCCCAAAGAATTTACAGTCTAGGAAAGAATGCAAACATGCTTTTATGTGAGTGCTCTAACATTTGTAATACCAGATTTCCAAAGGCAACCAACTGCCATTGAAAGCCACTGAGAGTTGGGAACCTCGCTGTGCTTTGTGCCTCGGAAAATCTCCCCAATTTGTATTTTTGATGCAAAATTTGCTGATTATTTTCCATACAATTTTTTTGTTTGTTTAAACACACAACTGCCCTCCAGGCCATTTCAAAGCCAGATATTTTGCTTCTCATGAAGTAGTCAGCTCACAATGAAGCACAGGAAAGTCAGACTATTCATTAGTTTCCCTAATAAGAAAATTATTTTTTCACCCTTTGAATTAAATTGTGATTTTTTTTTTTTTACAATAAAGAGATTTTTCACTCAAAACAGGACTATTAAGTAAAAATGTTCCAGTCACTCAAAATATTCCTAGCGCTCAGCAAAACCACAGAAAGTCTGCTCATTTTTTTTAAAAAAGGCTTCTGTACATTCAAACTAGAATTCCAAAAAACTTAAAATGTGAATGCACCATATTTTTACTAGGGAATTTTGTTCACCCTCTGATGATCTCCATCAGTCCAGGTACCCTTTACAACTCTAACCACCATAGGATCCAAGCACTGTGAATCCCAGAGGTTTGTTAGCACTGTTGGCTTACACTCAGATTTCCTCGACATTCTCTCGGTCTGGAGTCATATTTGCTTGGTAGTAATTAGCAGTGAACACGAATCTCTGGTTGTGATCGATCTACAGTAACCTTACTGATTCACTCCACCATGACTCTTTCCTCCAATCTAAGCTCATTTATGGATTCTGCACCCTCAGTAGAACCTTCCACCGACTTCCAGAGAGCAAAGGTAGTTTATGCCAATGAAGGCAGTCATTTGCATGGGGGCCGCTTGGGATGAGGCAAATCACAGCATTGACTCTCCACCACTGCAAAGCTTGCCTCACAAGAAGTTGAGCCTAGAGAAGACTGAGCATATGTGGGTCTCCTTTATACATTACCAAGAGCAAAGTAATGTCCTGCCTCTTGATTAAATAAGAGTATAAGAACGGCCATACTGGGTCAGTCCAAAGGTCCATCTAGCCCGGTATCCTGTCTTCCGACAGTGGCAAATGCCAGGTGCCCCAGAGGGAATGAACAGAACAGGTAATCATCAAGTGATTCATCCCCTGTCGCCCATTCCCAGCTTCTGGCAAATAGAGCCTAGGGACACCATCCCTGCCCATCCTGGCTTATAGCAATTGATGGACCTATCCTCCATTAATGTATTTTGTTCTTTTTCGAACCCTGTTTTAGTCTTGGCCTTCACAACATCCTCTGGCAAGGAGTTCCACAAGTTGCCCTTTTCTGAACCTTTTCCAAGTCCAATATATCTTTTTTGAGATGGGGTGACCACATCTGCACGCAGTATTCAAGATGTGGGTGTACCATGGATTTATATAGAGGCAATATGATATTTTCTGTCTTCTTATCTATCCCTTTCTTAATGATTCTCCACATTCTGTTTGCTTTTTTGACTGCCGCTGCACATTGAGTGGATGTTTTCAGAGAACTACCCACAATGACTCCAAGATCTCTTTCTTGCATGGTATCAGCTAATTTAGGCCTGGTCTACACTAACCCCTCAAGTCGAAGTAAGGTACGCAACTTCAGCTACGTGCATAACGTAGCTGAAGTCGACATACCTTACTTCGAACTTACCGCGGTTCAGACGCGGTCCACACGGGGCAGGCAGGCTCCCCCGTCGACTCCGCGGTACTCCTCTCGTTGAGATGGAGTACTGCAGTCGACGGCGAGCACTTCCTGGTTCGATTTATCGCGTCCAGACCAGACGCAATAAATCGAACCCGGAAGTTCGATCCCCAGCCGCCGAACTAGCGGCTAAGTATAGACCAGCCCTTAGACTCCATTATTTTATATGTATAGTTGGGATTATGTTTTCCAATGTGCATTACTTTGCATTTATCAACATTGATAAAATGATGAAATCTCATAATCAAGACAATTCTCTAGCATAGCTGCAAGGTGAAGACATAATTTATCCATCCACCTGAACTCCACTATATACAACAGAGTGTTTTCTTTAATGTTTCTGCTTCTCTAACCCAGATTTTCCAGATGAGTTAGCCGAGACACCAAGTCACAGTGAACAAGTGGCTTAAAATGAAATAAAACAAAATCTTGGAGCACCCTCCCCACCCAAGATCACAGCCTTTAGTCCAAGTTGTACACAAAGCAGCCACTTCATGTCACTGAATTCACTGTCAATGCCAACACCAAAATCCAGTTTTATTGGTTAAAATCTGAAATAAGAAGCCTTTGAACCTATCATTATAATCAACAACCCAGGAGTAAATCTAGGGTCTTGTCTCTGAATCATAAAGTCCAGTCAACATGTCTGTCTCTATCTCTCTCACACATGCATTTTTAATTATCAGCATCTCTATTTAACGTATTATTCATAATATTATGCCAGCACGTCGCTGTCTCAACTGAGACAAAAGCGCCATTGCACTAGGCAACGTACAAACACATTATCTGTGACAGTTCTCACCCCCAAAATGTTTACAATTTAAATAGACATTAAAGAACCAATGGACTGTTATCCCCAGTGTACAGAGGGGGGAAACTGAGGCAGAGAGGTTAAGTGATTTACCCAAAGTCACACTGGGAATCTGTGGCACAGCCAGGAATTAACCCCCACCTCTCCTGAGTCCTGGTCCAATGCCTTAACCACAAGGCCACCCCGTGTCTCTCTCTGATAGTAAAGCTTTGGGTTTAAGGGAAAAATCTTCCTCATGTCAGACCTCCTCTCTTCTAGCTCCATTTTCTAAATTAAATTCTCCCAGACGTCTAGGATATATTGATAAGCCATGTTTGTCAGGCACTCTCAGCAGTATTTAGGATCTTATCAAACATAAGAAATCAAAACAGCTAAGAGAATCTCTCTCACAAATAAGCTGCTGATTCAGTGCAAGCCTCCAACCTAAGTATTTTAAACCCAGTGGCAGAAATCTTGAACACGCTTATAAACGCCACCAATTGTTATTGCGCACGCTGTACCTTGTTCTCAGATTCCCCTGCTGAGGCAGTCCATCATAGACTGATAATACATCAAAATCTTCCTCTAAGGCGAAGGACTGGAATACGAGCTGTATTCTGTTCTGCTCCTCAGCAGTGATTGTCCACGTGCAGTTTGCATAATTTGGATATCCGTACGGAAATCCTGGACTTTGTATCGTCCCGTTTGGGCCTTGAAAGATGTAGCTGCAGTTCTGGGCTGGCGAGAGAAAAGACAAACATGTTATTGTAGCAGACTTTATAATTCTACGCCAACACCACCGTTAATACAGATTTCCTCTTAACAGAGCCAACATGTAGGTTGCTCATTTTCAAAAACTTGCTGGAGAATGATTTTTGTTCAGGTTGGAAATACACTTGCACCGTTAGAGCTGCACTCATCACACAGAGATCATAAAACAAGGCAGAGTCGTCACGAGGCAGATTGGTTTGGCACTTATTGAGGCCTGGGCTACACTTAAATTTAGCTCGAGCTAGCTACAGCATTCGGGGGGCGGGGGGGGGGGGAATTCACATTCTTCAGTGCCACAGTTAAGTCAACGTAACCCCTCTGGACAGATGGGAGTAGGTCAACAGAAGAATTTTTCTTTCAACCTAGCTTCTGTCACTGGGGCACTGCAGGGTGTGAGTGGGTGGGGGTGATTGCCTGTATCAATGAAAAAAATCCTTCAGTTGACATCTGAAGTGTCTACACTACAGTGCTACAGGGGCACAGCTGCAGCGACTGTAGTGTAGACATGCCCTAGAGTAGGCCTGGTATAAAGGGGATAGCCTGCTTTGGCTATTTGATTATTAGTATTATAACATTAATGCCTAGACGCCTTGGCCAATGTACAAGGAAACAAAGGTTAAGAGACATGGAAATTCTCCTTAGTCTATTTCACTTTCCCTTCGGTGTTATTTTAAACCTTGCAGGCTGTATTTCTGAAACATGGGACTTGTAATCACTGTAATGCTAGTTTGAGGTAGAACTTGAGTTTTGCCCCCACTCCTGTCCACACACACACACACACACACGTCTCTAACACTTTGAACTGAAGCTAGCTGGCCCCTCAGTGGCACAGGCCGAAGCCCCAGTGTAGCTGATGCTCCAGCTAGAAATGCAGTGATGCAGCAGCTTGATTTGCAACTCAACCGCTGCTCGTCTGATCACTCTGCGTAGCTCCAGCATTATTTTGTAGTGCAGTCGCTCTCACTAAAGCTAACTGCTGCAGCGAAGACAAGCCCAGGGAGGCAAATTCACCCCTGCTATGAAGAGGTACAACTCCTGCTGGCGTTAGTGGAATTGCGCCTGTTTACATCAGAGCTGAATTCCAGCCTCAGCAAGGGAATTTGGGTTTGTGCGATTAGCCAGTTGGCAACCCTACCTTTTGCAGGGAAACGCCGTGCAAAACAAACGCCGTGCTACCTTGTTATCCTGTGATCAAGTTGAGTTTGACTGATCACTGCTTGCTGAGACTGCTGAGCTCTACAAAGCAAGTCTGGCTTCTTCCATTGATGCTAGTTTGTTTGCCCTTATTTATGCTGTTTACTGAGGATTTCACACTGAAATAGTTCAGACTGGAAATTATGGCTTTGATTTCTCACTACTGTTTTCCAAATCAGTAAAGTTATTCACCCTTCTGAGTGCCAACCAGCCACAGGTAAAGAACGATAGTAGCATTCATTGAAGCCAGTTATAATTCGATTAGCCTACCTTGGAACCAAAACGCTTAGTAGAACCTGTTCTGTCCCTGCAAGATGAAAGCTCATATCTTTATGGAACTGCAGCAGTCAATCAGATGTACCAGAAGGGGAATATTTTTGTCCAGGGCTTATTTTACAAATAAGATTTAGGATAGCCCTATAATCCAGAGTGGTGGAGTAAATCTGACCCATTCATATAACTCATTAACAAAGATCAAGAATAGGACTTTGCATTTCTATAGCACCTAGCATTTGTGGCTAGGTTTGCTTTGCAAATACCAAATCACAGAGCACAAGTGCAACCCTGGTGAGCAAAATTCATCCCCATGCACTCTTAAATTGCACTTGTTTGTGGACTTGGCGTATGTGATGCATAAATCTGGTGCTGGTATTCTAGGCTGGGGCGAATACCCATGATCCTTTGTAAAGCAAGCAACATTAATCCATTTTACAAATTGCAAACTGAGTATAAGTCCACACTGGGAAATCCATAAATTGCCCTGACTCTCAGTTCCTCTCCCTAACCACTAGATCATATTCCCTTTCCTTCACACAGGCTGTTATTCAGCAGACAAAGTGTGGATACATAATTTCTCTACAGAACACTTTTAATTTTAATCATGAGTAAATGCCACCTGAACAATTTGGGAAAATTGGTAAATTAAAAAGGCTGTAGCTATATAATTGTTGCTGGTATAAAAACTGTTGATGCTATTAGCTATCATGCTAACTAAGCATATTCAAGGTCAGAGACCCTGTGTTCCAAACACTTCAAAAGGCCAGCGGCAGGACAAACAAGATGTAATCAATCTGGTTATGCCAGGATGGCCCTAAATCAGAGATTAAAGCCATGAACAAACAAAAATGGCTACAAAAATCTACATCCTCCCAAACCGATGGTAGCTGAAGAAACACAATAAACGACAACAGAAAAAGCGGATACGGTTCTATAACAAACTAATCTACTGAAATAATTCCACATTCATGATTCCAGCCCAAGATGAGCTTATGCCTCTTATGGACTCAGCTAACAGAAAATTGCTTATTGGAAGCAAAAAATAATTTATCGAGAGCTGACAATCTACAAGGCAATATACCTTCATCAGAAATAGCCAGTAACTGCGTTTATGTTGGAAACTGATGAGAACAGCTGGCAGACATGGGAAATAGATCAAGGAACCGCAAGAGGTTTTACTCATACCCAATAATCTGGTTTAAGGTCTGAGTTAGTTCATTTTGGGTTTGATCACCAAGACTTGATCTAAAGTCTATGTTACAAGACTATCAAATGTTGCATTTCTCCTTTGAAGACTCATGGTAACAATTCTCTTTATCCCTTTGGCCCTGGGGCATCAATAAATACAGAGGAATGCATGTTTTAGTGAAACCCACACTGGTACCTTGAGAGCCCTCAGGGCTGTGTTGTTAATGGGCCTTCTTGAGTGTGCCTGCCAGCACTGTGCACAAGCAGAAATCCACACTTTCTCATGCAAACTTGAACCCTCAGGGGAAACAGGAGAACATGTCCCGTGCAAGGGCAAAGGAAAGTCCCGGAACTCAGGGAAAAGCAGGGGCTTCTCCCGCCTAGTGCTCCCCTGGGTGCTGGTGATCAGATGTTGCAATAGGCTTAGCCATGGCCGTTCTTCTACAACGTGCCAACCACCAGGATGAACTTGATGGCATGTGTGGGCTCCCCGTGCCCTCTACTGGATGGCATTGCAATCACTTAACTCTTGTGTCACACACACCCTACACTTAATAGATTTGCCATTAGCTAAACCCAGATCAAGTCTGTGCTTTTGGAGAAAGAGGCTCCGAGGTCTTCCTAGCGAGAGAGGGGATAGTACAGCATAGTGATAACCATGAAGACTTAGGCAGAAGCCATGTTTTATAACAATACTGTAATGCACGCAGTAACCAATTGCATTGTACTCTGCATACAGGACCAGCCCTTAGCACCTGCAGCCTCCTGAATCTGAGCTAGATCTACACTGTTCAGGTTTTGTAACATCTAGACGCTGCTTGCAAAATACACTATGGCCCGAGCAGCTATTTGGAGTTCAGCTGCTGCCTAGTAGAACTACATGATCAGACCCACTCCATAAGCCTGAGCACAGCCACATAAGACACAATTGTTACTTGTTAACCCGGTTGCTTGCATTTTCCTTAATGTAGCAAACATCCCTGCAGCCCGTGCTAGGGAGAGTCAGGAGCAACCATGCACCATGAAAGGAACTCCGAATGGAGAGCAATATTTCAGTGATGGTTCTGACTTGCTTTCCCCAGCCCACAGGTTCTAAATGCGACTTCACTCCTCTCCCCACAATACACATGGGAACGTAGGACGTGCCAGAGTGGATCAGACCAGTGGCCCATCCAGGCGTATACCCTGCCTCTGACAGTGGCCAGTGCCAGATGATTCAGAGAAAGGTGCAAGAAACCCTGCAGATATTGAGCAGCCTATACCAGGAAATTTCCTCCTCACCCCCATTAGTCAGAGACTGGTTTAAGCTCTGAAACAGGAAGGATTAGATCCTTTCCAAAGTTATTGCATTTGGGGGGGGGGAGGAGGGTAGTATTTTTAAAGCACTTCCTCTTACACGCTGAAATTCCTAATTCAAGAGCCACAACAGTGAATGAAAAAGGGTAAATAGATAAAGCGAACAGATTGGATGTCATCTGCCAGCCAGCCCTATGTGGCAGTGTAAATATTTATGTACTCCATTTCCAACTTCTAATACTACAGTTCATGGACTAGAGCTTCATGATAGCAGGAGTCACATCAGCATACACACATTTGGATGGACATGACCTGTTTTGTGATGGAGATAAACAGGAAAAGAGCCGCTTCCACTCATGTTCTTGAAAATGGCAGCTGGTATTGGAATTCTGGAAAGTGTTCTATCATAAGGAGACTCACAGATTTAAAACATGCATCTTATTAAAGGAATGTATTTAATTTTATTATGGTCACACCAACAGACAAGGAGCAGGACCACATTCTCCTAGGCTCTATATAATGAAAAGATAGATTCTAATCTCTTTGGGGCAAGGAGGAAGTAAAAAAATTGAGTGTAGATGGCAGGATTCATACCTGTGCATGGAAACCTCAATTAGTATTAGGACCCTCAGCTGAAATTGAAAGAATCTGAAAAGTCTCCTTTACTCATCACCATTTACTTCTTGCCTATTTTGTCCACTAAACAATGTAAACAGAGCAGTCAGTTTCAAGGTCTGGCTTTTGTACACCTGCAAAATGATGCAAGGACTGAGTTACAAACAAACATCTGGCCTGATTCTGTGATGCCTCATCATACCAACTTAAGGGAGCGGCTCCCTTGACTCCAACATGGCTGAAAAAGAAGCACATTTTAAGTCAATAAAAAGAAATACTACCTAAAAATCTCACACACACATCCCCTATGGAACTGACTCCACAAGTTAGCACTGGAGCCAAGAGCTTAACAGATTTCAAAATACAACTGGCCATTTAAACGGCCAGAGAACAGCCAGAGTTACATTAGACAGAATTATTTTTTTTAAATGATAATACCCAAGCTTCACAGCATAAACCAAACTCGAACAGAACTTAGGAGGTAACCTTCCTATAAGCAAATGATTCCATAACTGCATCTTCCTCTGAAGTATCTGGTTCCAACTACTGTTGGAGACAGTATTCTGGACTAGATGGACGGCAGGTCTGACCCATTAGGTTCCCAAGTTCTGAACCGTGTTAGTAACACTCAAACTAAGGGTTGTAGAATTATCGTCATTGCAGAAGAATTCAACTGAAAACAAAGGAACAAATCATTTATCACATTTAAAAATGAAAAGAGCCAGAGAGAAGTTGAGATTTTTAATTGACTATTTTTTTAAAACAAACATCGAGGGGCAAACCCAGCTGGAAGCACCCTTTCAATAAACTTGACTCTTCGGCATATGGTTCCTCCCCCGCCCCATCTTAGTGTTTAGGCAGCATAGCTGAGTCAGACAACTTACATGTCCCAACACTGTCATTACAAATCTTCTCCTAGCTGTCAGATCAAACTAAAATCATAGAGCCACACCTGATATTGCCAGTGCGTGAAGTGCAAAATGCAGTTTCCAACATTTTATTGTCTTCCAGCCTCTTCTTAGGGCTTAAATTTACTGGGCCAGATCCTCAGCCAGTGTGAATCAACGTAACTATTAACTATGTTGATTTAGACTAGCCAAGGATCTGGCCCACTATATGGCAGAAAGGGGAAAGCAGAATTTATTTCGGCAGTTTCTCATAACACCAGCTGAGGCACTTAATGTCTCAGCAGAAACAAAAACTAATTTAACAACACTGAAGTACGGCAACAGCCCAATTTTAAAAAGGACAAAAATCAAATCATATGCATTGCCTCTCAGCAATGTAATCTATGGAGGATACATGGCCATCTTTTTTCCTTATTGCAGAAGGCGTTTAATGTTTTGACTTTCCTTAGCTATTGTTATTTACACTCGAATGTTTTTCTCTGGTATTGTTCTTTACTAGTCAATAAAATGTGTCAACTTCAAACAAGATACTAAAGTAAAACTAAAGCCACTACTCTGCACATTTTACTTTCACACATATATGTTCCACTCGGACGTACAAAGAAGGGTGAGATTCTGCCGGCACTGAAACCGCACTCACTGGATCTACTCATGTTACTACTCACAGTCACTCACACGCAGGTTTTGAAGGATCAGGGTCTTAATCTCTTGGGTTACTTTAGTTGAGAGGGTCAAATTAAACAAGTAAATACTAAAAAAAGGTAAAACTTTCCCAAGTTGGCTTTTTTCACAGATTATTGGTTTGAACAGTTTATCAGGAATTAATTTTTCTTACACACAACACGCTGGAATCAATATCTACATAGACAGAAATAGAAAGCTAGCTTCCTGGTGTGACTATGACATTTGCCAGCATGTATTCTCACACAGAGCACATACACAATACACACATTTAAGTCTCTTTTCAGTAAACTTTCAACTTGCCGTCGCCCTTAACTTAGCTTACAGCCTCATAAGCAAAGCCTGGGAATGAATAATGCAGAGAGATTCCATTTACTATAGAACTGTTAAAGTCCAGCAGCACTGAGGAGAACATATACTGAAGGGCAGACTGCCATCTCCGATGCTCGGCGCCCACCAGTCTCTGCACAGGGAGCACATGGCTTTGCCTCCATCCCGGGGGAGGCACTCCAGTGCCTGGCCCAACGGAACTCACAACGTAGCACCTGTGGCGGTGAGAGTTTTCAAACTAGCACCGTGATGCAGCGATATTGTAAATCAAACCGGCTCTCCCAGGTGTTACCTGAGCTCTCAGGGGGAACTCTGCAGAGAGGCATTACTTCTCATCCACTCCATCCGTCTTTCATTCACATTCAGCATCATCGTGTGCTGTCTCACATAGCCCTGCCGGGACCTTGAGAATGGAACCCGTGTTCTTAGAGACTGGCTACTATCTGAGAGACCTGTCCCACGTGCACACTGATGCAATAGCCAGATGAAGCATTCAGTTCTAAGGACATCCCAAGTAGACACGCTGGGCACAGGAGATGAAAAGATAAAGGGCAATAATTTGCCATTGCTTGATAAAGATGGACAAATGAGGAGTTTATGCAAAATAAGATCTCTCCCTTGCACCAGTAGCTGGGAATGGCTGAAAGGGGATGGATCACTTGATGATTCCCTGTTCTGCTCATTCCCTCTGGGTCACCTGGCATTGGCCACGGTTGGAAGACAGGATACTGGGCTAGCTGGACCTTTGGTCTGACCCAGTATGGATGCTCTTACGTTCTTATGTACCACATCTTCAGCCTCAACTGAAACCAAATTATTTCACGGAGGTTGATAAGACTTTGGAGTTTTCTTCCTCCATAAGTGCCTCTGATTGTCGCGAATCAAGAGCCACAAGTGCCAGAATACCTGATTGTAACCATTAGAATAGTTTACACATGAACGAAGGGGATCCTCCATCAGATGAAGACTTTAAGTCAATATTGGATGCTCTTCTAAAAGATCTGCTCTAGTCTAGTTCAACAATTCATTGGGCTCAAATCAGAATTGCTAGGTGAAGTCCTATGGCCTGTATTACACAGAAGGTCAGACTAGATGATCACAATCTTTCTGGCCTTATAATCTATGGATAGACTTTAGATTTCATCTCTCTGACCTCCTCTATGACATGGGCCAGAGAGCTTCCCTGAATTAATTCCTGTTTGACTACAGCAGATCTTTTAGAACATCATCCAAACTTGATTTAAAAATTACCAGTGATAGATAGTCCCCCCACAATCTTTGGTAAATTGTTCCAGTGATTAATTACCCACACTGTTAAAAAACTGCACCTTTGTTTTCAGTCTGAATTAGTCTAGCCATGGGAACTTGCTTAAATAAGACAAACACAAGACAGGCCATAGGTTCAAGGGAGGAAACCTGCAGAGATGGAGGGGGAGGGGATGCAGGGTTGGCCAACGAGAATGGTCCAGATATGGAACATATGGAGTCGACCGGATAGAAGGTATCAAGTCAAAAGTTGGAAAGGGAGATAGAGAGATGCAACTACTGAGATTGTAAGCTCTCCGGTGCACAGACTACCTTTTGGTTCTGTATTTGTACAGCACCTAGCGCAATGGGGTCGGGTCCATGACTGGAGCTCCTGGGTGCTACCACAATACAAATCATAATAACGAATGGAGAAAACATAACGAGTTAGAGCAGGGGGGAGCAGAGACCTAGGCAGGGCTGAGGTTATGCAAGGCCTTGTAGATAAGGGGGAGGAACTTGAATGCTCCATCTCTACCCATCCAGACCATATCTACTCTAGTGACCAAGAAGCGAAAGGCTCCTTTGCCCATTCCCAATTCCCCAAGCCGACACAATGCTGCTGTGGGTTAACTCTGCACACTCAAGTGTGTCCCTGACTGCAGATATACTAAAAGAACCAGGATTGTTATTTAAGCTACCTTTTTTTTTTTTTTTTTTCTTTTTTTTGAGGTCACTCCAAAACCACTGCCTCGAGAGAAGTCGGTTTGGTTTGATGGTGTCACCCACGGCGACTGCTGCACCATAGCTGCACAGCCCGCAATTAGCCAATCAGAACGCTTGAGCGCGTAAGCCCCATTTTACAACAAATAATTGATGAGGTTTGTAATGTTTCACGGTCAGTTGTTCTGTGAAGAGTTCAGGTGCTCATCTTTTCATCACTCCAATGGGTAGGGACAGCATTTCTCTGCCAGAGTACTAATTCCTTGCAGCGCTGCCTGCTATGAAAGTAACTGCCAGAGCAAGCTATTCATCAGTAATTTCATTATCCTATCGAGTTCCTTGCATTAAACTGGTCTTTTCTCAGGCACACAAACAAGCAGATAAAATTGACCCATCTGCAGACAAAGAGAAAGGCTTCTGAGTGGCTTTAATGAACATCAGTTTCAAGAGCAGAACTCTGCCTACGTGATGGAGGCATTTTCTTGCCCTAGAAAAGCAATTCTGAAAAAGGTTTGGCCATTGACAGAAAACACAAAGGCAATAAGTATCGCAGTATGAGGTGACGCATCTGAATCGCGGCACACAGTTAGATGGCTGTCAGTACAACTGGTTGAAAAAAACCATTATATTTGCTGGAAAATATTTGAAATGAAATGAAACAAATGGTTTCCTTCTTAATTCTTCCACAGACTTCTCCCCTCCTCCCTCCTTTCATTTTCCCCCTGGAACAAGAGGTGGAAAAGTGGGGAGGAAAGAAAGTAAATGAGAGAAGATTTTTGTTTTTAATCAAAAATACATTGGAAATTTAGATCCTTCCCCACAAGAAAAAAGAAAGTGAATTTTCAAAAAAAAAATAAAAAATAAAAATTGAGCAGCGACAGCTCTCAGTTCAAATCCAATAGGTAGAGACCTGCAAAATTTGTATCCGCATCCGATCCACAAATTTGGTCTGCAGATATCTGCAAATTTGCAGGGCTCTACCAACAGGGCACTGCCCCAATCCTGCAACGAGTCCCAAGTCAAGCCCCATTTCAGGCAAAGGAGACTGCCTGTGAGGAGTCCGTGTGGAATTCGTTGCTGAGGATGGGCTGAAAATCATCATCCTAGGAGGCTGTATTGGTGATCTCTACAAAGTGAGTTTAGGGATGGAGGGTTTCCAACAAATTCCTTAAATACCAGCTTCTAAAAAAAAAAAAAAAAAAAAAAACCCATCACAGTTGGTACTAATTGGTCTCCCTTCCTGACAGTCACAGCACACAAGCCAAGGATTCAGCAGGCAACCGGAGGCTGAATGAACTCTTCCATGCAATGAATGCAGCTAGTTGGACAAGGAGTGAGGCAGGCTAGTCGCAGCAGGTCAGGGCTGGGGGAAGGGGAGTTAGCTTTCACTCTTGCTACCCAAGCTGTAAAGTGGCAGAAGACTTCCCTCTCCAGAGCTGCAAGCCCGACATCTTTGAGGACCAGCACATTTACTTCAAATCCATGATTTTGTGTTAAATGAATGCATGATGTAAAGAGAGTAGAGGGGAGAGAGTCTCTCAGTATTACAGCAGATCCCTTCTGTCGCCTAATCCAAGGCACATACGGTTATATATAGACCAGTGGTTCTCAAACTAGGGCCGCCGCTTGTGTAGGGAAAGCCCTGGGAGGCCGGGCCGGTTTGTTTACCTGCCGCGTCCGCAGGTTCGGCTGATCATGGCTCCCACTGGCCGCGGTTCACCACTCCACGCCAATGGGGGCTGCGGGAAGCGGCGGCCAGCAAATCCCTTGTCCCGCGCCGCTTCCCACAACCCCCATTGGCCTGGAGCGGCGAATCGGGGCCAGCAGGTAAACAAACCGTCCCGGCCCACCGGGGCCTTTCCCTACACAAGCGGCATCCCCAGTTTGAGAACCACTGATATAGACCTTGCATAGTGACTGGTGGAAAGGGCTACATCAAATATAGAGGAACGATGGTCTAATAGTCAAATACATGACTCATTTTGTATATTCCAAAAAATGAAATGGATGCGATAACTGGCAGCTCTCCTGAGGACAGAGCTCTTCCCCTGTCCCCCACAGACAACCATGCAGCAGGGGCAAAGGGGAAAGAAATACCCACAGATGTACTATTTACTGTTTGTCATTCAGAGGAGCCTTCACTGTGTTTTCTGTGCCCGTTGCACCCCCAGAGCCAAGAGTCAAGTCTGAAGAGGGGCCCAAATCACAACCAACCAATCCAGAACAGCCCCAAAACTCTGCAGCAGTTCACGGCTGGATCTAAATTTGGCCCAGCTTTGTATTTCCATTGGAAACCCACTTGTCTCAGAGGTTTATCACAGGAATGGGGCAAACGCAAGTGGGTTAAAAGAGGACCCCCCCCCAATCATTACTCAAAAACTTGAACTGAACTTTTTGAGTTCCAGAAAAGAGTGAGTCATCTGCTTTTCTCCTTCAGTCTTTCCTACATTTCTTCATTCTGTCTTGGAGCTGAAGCCCCAGAAGGTACACCAAGAAAAAGGCTTGCTCTGGATGTTTGTTCCGCAGAAATTAAAGGAAGCAAAAAAGCATGGGAAGTCTCATCAGAAAGCCGGTCGACAGGTTTCTATTTTGATTTTTCAGGCTCTAGGCTCAGTTAGTTTAGATACAGAGGCAGGTCCTCAGCTGGCATAAACCGTCCTTAGTTTCAAAGGTGCTACGACAATTTACACCACTTGATGATCTGCCCTCTGGATTTCTAGATGCTTATCCCAACTATGGGCATGATCCAAAGCCCAATGAAACCAACAGAAAGACTCCCAACAGGCTCTGGAGTAAGTCCTAAATGCCCACCATGGGCAGATGTAGAGCTTCAGTGACTTTAGTGGGGATCCATGCATGCACAGGGGTATGCTCACAGGGCACTCATTACAGGATCGGGGCCTAACATCAAACCTTTCAGGTGTTGTACACAATCCGTACTCACTGACCACAGCTGCAGTGGGAAGCCCTCACAGTATCTGTACCCTACCAGAGTTTGAAATATTGCTAATGAACTGCAAAACTACTCGGGATTTCACGTTTCATCACAATCTCTACAACAGACCCTTTTTTTTGTGTGGGGTGGCTAATTTTGCTAAGGTGCATACTTTTGCCAAGCACAAAATAAGCAAAATTAGACCTATTTCTAAGTAAAGCGTGATCTGCAGTGAAGCACAAGAAAAATGGCTTTCATCCATCTTCTGTGCTAAAATGGCTCTTCCATCTAAACTACAAATAAGACAAAGATTTGGGCTGTTCCACTGCATGCAAAGCCAAACATGTCTGTAAAAGCTTCTCTTAAAACCACCACCAAAAAATCTTGCACAGCTGGAATGTGAGTCAAATCTAAACGTTATAACCATAGTAAGATCAGTCCATTGGTTCAATGAGACGTAACCTAAAATTGCCAGAAATTAAAGAAGAAAGCTCCTCTTAGTTTACTGAATGGAGGCAAAATATTTCAGTGAGCAACTAAGATGTTAAACTGATGGATCATTAGCAGGCCAAAGGACAAATTTTGCTCCCGGACAAATTGGTATAAATCCAGAGTAACTCCACTGCAGTCAATGGAGTTACACTGGGGTAAGCAAGAATTTGGTCCTATATCTGTAACTATCCACATGGGTTATGTGCCCTGATGCATGGAGTCACTGAAACATAATAGGTATGGCAGGTACTTATAAGTTACACAAATGGCAACTATTTGCTCACGCACACAGAGGTGATGGTGTTTCCTATGAAAGGAAGATAACACATGCCCAGCAGGCTGGAAAAAGTGATAAGCCCACTTCCTTCCAGCTCTCACAGATGGAAGGAAGACAGCACTGGTGGAACCAGCACATTCGTAACAACCAGCTCCAGACCTCAACTCTGGACGCTGCAGACACCCTTTTGCCTTGTAAGCATTATGTCCCCATGCACAGTGCCTGATAAAACTCAGACCCCTAATGGTAGTGGCTCACCAGGCCTCTGCAAATGTTCTTCCTTGCTGGGGATTTGGTGTCCTCTGTCCTGGCGCAGATTAGATGCAGCCAACAGGCAGGCACTTTTTACTGCATCGTCACCGCACTCAGACAGGCCTGAGGAAAAGGGACTAGGAAAGGTCAGTTCTGGACTATCAGATCAAATCCAGGGACCCATCACTAATACTGCCACATTAGAAATAGCAGAATCATCTTCAGTCTCCTCCTGAGACCCACAGGAGAAAGATGGCAGCAGGCTGGATGGAGGGTCCAAAGCCTTGGAATTTGCTGCCTTCTTTGGAGAGGACTGGGAGTTCTGTTATGCTGATTTTTCATTGATGTAAATCAGTGCAGCCCCACAGTTGCTCTAATGCCAGGGTGGAATTAGATGCAAGGGAGACCTGAGCTCAAGGGGGAAGGTGCTTGTAGGCGCCCAGGAACTGAAGAAATCTAGACATTAACTAACTAAAAATAAAATCATTTCAAATAAGAACAACATTTCTCTGACGTATCGTAACTCCCAAAGCCCAGCAGATAAATACTTTGACACTTTGTTCTTTTGTCAAGATTCTCTTCCCCCACCCAAGTCACTGCTTGACTTCAAAGAAGCCTCAAGCTACTCTGGAAAGACGAGACAGATTCCCATCGGAGGAAGATCTGTTATCAGAGGGTTTCAAAGGCAAGAGTGCTTCTACCTGCATTAATGCTGCTGAAGCAAAAGGCTTGTGGCGTCGATGGATCCAAGAAGAAAATTAAACAGGACATATCTATAAAAGATGAGAATTTGTCCTGAGAATACAAAATCTAGGGGAAGAAAAATAAATCAAAAAACGAAGGGAACATACACTACATGGAAAGTACAAAGCTAATTAATATAATAAGCAAGGAGAGCTGGGATGGATGGCCTTGTGGTTAGGGAATATGTGTGGCACTATAGAAACCTAGTGTCTATTCCCAGCTCTGCTACATCTGTGACACTTTGGGTGAGTCACTTAACATCTCTGTACCTCAACTCCCCATCTGTCAGTCTTGTCTATAGACTGTAGGCTCTTTAGGACCGGGGCTGTCTCACCACGTTTGTACCGCACCTTGCACAACGGGACACTGAGCTGAGCTGCTGCCTAAGTTGAGGCACGGCCATAAGACACATCATGAGAGGGAGAGACGAGCATCTCAGTAACAGAATGTGAACTTTAAGAGTGAGCAACATTCCATGTGTGCAGAACCAAGGGCAAATCCTGTGAGTGCTCGTGTCTCCCACCCATTGCAGAGCAGAGGCAGCTGGCACCCTGCAGGACTGGGCCCTTACAGGGGAAAAACCTACAATTCCACTTTCAGAATGCAACAATTCCACAATCCTCACTCCACAGTCTGTCCGTGTGTGTGTGTGTGTGTGTGTGTGTGTGTGTACACACAGAGCACAAGACACACACAAACAGGCCTGAATGTTCACCTCTGCATACCGATGAGAAGATATTGGGTGGCATGGGGGGAACCTCCACCCAACACATAACAACAATCCCCCAAATAAAAAGGTTTTGTGCTGATTGCAGCAAACAGAACAGCCTTTGCAAGAAGATGCACAATGCACAATAAGAGAACCTCAGCTACTGTTGCTATGACAATGCACAACACCCTTGCGCCTGTTCTTGTGCCCAGCTTTCTTCAAACAGGGATAAGCGTTGCACATGGGTTATTCAGTGCTACACCCTATCAGCATGCAGAGGACTTGCTCAGGTTATGGGGGCCGACGTCAAAACGAGGTTAGTTTCTGCCCATACGTATGTGAATGTTTGGAAAGTATAAACAGAGTGTGAAGGGAACAGCTGAGCTTTGCTTCCAGGGTTAAGATCGTAACTGCATCTGGTAGATCTTTTATCAAGGATTTCACTGCTGTTCTGATAATGTCTATACAGACAGGGTATGTGCAGTATATTCATTAACTCTATTAGGATTAAGAATAACTGGGGGAAATTCTATGCCTTCTGCTATGCAGGTGGTGAAATTAGGGGTATGTCTACACTAGAAACTTAAAGCGACCTATATTAGGTCGACTTACAGCCACCGCAGTAGGCATGTCCACACTACTCTCCTTGGGTCGGCGTTGGCGGTGCACAGTCTTCACCAGGAGGCCTTCCACCGACCTAAGAGGGGCAACGTGGGGAGCCGAGAGCCCAGTCTCTCTGCTCCGCTGGCAGCTCCCTGCCGGGAGCCTGGCTGCCCCACAGGCTCCCAGCGGGCTGCCCAGGACTTTTCACCTCCCCTTTCTTCTCTAGGAACAAGGGGGAAGCCGACCAGAGCTTCTCACGCCAGCTCCCCGCCGGGAGCGGGATCCAGCCACCCAGCTCTACAGAAGAGCGGGGGGCAGCTAGGCTCTAGCTTCCCAGCTTTCTTGTCAATGTCATGGCTCCTGTGGTGAAATTGACAAGACAGCCAACAGCCAATGTAAGTAACATGCTGTCTACACACTAACTACACTAACATAAGCCCTACACCTCTCGTGGAGGTGGTGTTATGATGCTGGTGTAGTAGGGCGCTTACATCGGCAGAAGCAAGGCTGTAGTGTGTACACTGACATAATTAGGTCAACGTAAGCTGCCTTAGATCACCCTAACTGTGAAGTGTAGACCAGGCCTGGATCATCATAGTGGTCCCTAATAACCAACTACCCATGAGTCTCTCTGATTGGGAGGAGAGAACTCTGCAGAAGTTTATTGATTATAAAAATATTTTGATGAATACAACAGGAGTGCGTTTGACTTCTAAGACAGATCAAAAGAATATTTTTGCTTATGCAAACTCGGTATTGCAAGTAGATAGAAAGAAAACACTAGGAAATCCTTGTTCATTGAGGTATAAAATAAATATCTATTTCGCTGTATATTTATACAGTTCATTTCCAACTCAAAGAATATTGCACTCTAGCTTTGCTATCTCAAATTTATATGTATACACTCACACTCACACTCCGCCCGCCATTGGTGCAGGATGAAATATCCCTTAAAACAAGCATGCAATGAAGATGACTTTATTTAGTTGATGTGGCAGGGTGACTGTAAGGAGGCAGGCTAAAATCACCACCACGGGAATTTGGCCAGGAAACTAGTGGTATGTCTACACTGCAATACAACACCTGTGGCTGGCCTATGTGAGCTGACTCAGGCTCCCGGGGCTATAACACTGCAGTGTAGACGTTCGGGTTCAAGCTGGGGCCCAGGCTCTGGGACCCCATGCAGGGGAAGGGTCCTAGAGCCTGGGCTCCAGCCAGAGTCCAAACATCTCTACCTCAATTTTAGAGCCCAGCAGCCCTGGACCAGCCACAGGTGTTCTATTTCAGAGTAGACATACCCAAGAGCACCAAGGTTACCCTTTCCCACCCTCCATTACAACAGATGCCCTGGGGTGTTTACCAGAACTCAGCTCTACACTTCACCTGAAAACACAGTGGCCGATGACAGAGGCCGTATTGATCATGTCATTTGGGGAGGTTCCTAACACAGGCATGTGCAAAACTGCACCATAAGGGAAAGCAAGGGGCTCTGCCCATTCTGCATAAGGAGAAATTGTCTCTCCCTTCTACTAGTCTGAACTTGGCCAGACAAGAAAAGCTTGCTTGGTGGGAGCCTAATGCAAGAGCCAGAAGTGGGTGGGGACTTGATTGTAACAGTGTCTCTCCATCTCCCGAAACCCACACTTGTTTGCAGTTCTTCTCTGCCCGACCCTCTTTCTTAGCTGGTTTGCAGCATCGCGGAGTGTGACAAGCCTGGCTTACATCTCCTGAAAGCTAGGCCAACGAGGAGCGCCAGATACATCTTCCTCCCCTGGGAACCTTGCCTTCCAGCAACCATGCTTGGCTGCACATACACGACCTCCTGAATGTTTACGCTCGCAGATATCTGCTAGTCAGCAAGGTGCCCACAAAAAGGCCCTAGCCCTAGGGCACCGGCAACAAGTATATATCGGCCAGGTAGGCAAGACGCTACGCAAGCTTTGTGTGGCCTGTCTACTGTAGGAAGAACTTCCTCTGACAGTAACGAAGCATTACCACCTCCAACATCGTCACGCTTTATACCAGCGATGCTGCATGCGGTGAGAAAAAAAAAAAAACCACCCTGAAGCTTTTCCACATTGAAGGGAACAAAGACTCAGAGTTTATAGATACTTGGCAACTGTCAGCAAGGCCATATGTACCACAGCTCACCCCAGCTTCAAACAGAGCAGAGGTGTACCAGAGCCAGGCCATAGCATAAGCAAAGCAAGCCATTAACATCCAGTGCTTTGCACCGCTGCACCAGCCTGAAAGCACGGTCAGCTGCACGAATACGAATCACAGGTTTGTGCCACCTCCCACTGAATGCAACAATGACCACACATATCCAAAGGCACAGCCGTGTCTATGCTAGAGGTTTACACTGGGCCCTGAACACCAGTGGGTGTAATCAGGGGAACCCCGCCCCCACTGCCACAGTGCAGACATGCCCCAAACCTGTGCTTGCTCCACAAGATCATTTGCACTCCTGGGATAATTGACAACCTGTCAACACGACACCCAAACACCTCTGAAAATTAACTTCCATGTGCTTCTGCTGCCACAAACCTTGGTGAGAATCGCAGGGAAAAAAACCAAAAACAGGGTTGCGGTTCTTTCTTGAAAATCATATTGAATTCAGTTCCACCTTGGTAGTGCATTCGGTGGGAGCAGCAAAGGGACCATGTGCATGTGTGGACCCTAAGGCAGAAGCTGGCCCAAGATTCATGACAAACTATTACAGCTGAAACATCATGGAGTTGAAAACCAGAAGACAATCAAAGTCAGCTGCTGCCTCTGAGAAGGAGCTTGAAATACATTCATACTTTGAACATTTTCCAAACTTCAAGTCAAATGATTGCCTACGAGGATGGATGCAATTTTCTGCCACTTCCAAAGGGTTAATCCGACTCAGAACTTCTCTAGCACTTTACATTTTCACAGTGTTATACAGCCCTAAGTATATAAACACCAACAGCCACCTGAGAGGTGGATAGGTGTTAACCCCAATGTATAGACAGGGTACAGAGGTTACATGAGTGGCCCTAGGCTGCTTTACAAAGTCCAGGGCAGAAACAGGACTAGACCACGGG
Organism: Terrapene triunguis; assembly: GCF_002925995.2. Lineage (NCBI taxonomy): Eukaryota > Metazoa > Chordata > Testudines > Emydidae > Terrapene > Terrapene triunguis. The sequence goes on from NW_020664587.1 coordinate 14,473,732, forward strand.
AGCTCCTTCCTCCTCTACTCAACCCACTTGCCCTATAGGTGACAAGCAAGGGAGATGTGATAGGCAGGAGCCTTATGCTAACGATGTAGTCATGGTTTGCAAGAGAGATGAGCTTTCATCTGTCCAGGAGCCACGCCCATTTTAAGATCCACACATCTGCTGCATAACCTGCCACCCAGCGCTCTGTGCCAGCAAAGGGCTTTCATTATACAGGCCAAGCCAGCCAGGTTAGTTTGCTCGGTCTCCTTGCTTCCCCCCACGCCCATACTACTCAAGTGTTCAGATTACATCTCCTGCTACTGCAATACCGAAGGCTTGGTCCCTCTGTCAAGTACAAACTGTAGCTGCACTAACAGGGCATCATCGGTTCTTACACTGATCTTCACAAGTCACTATGGGCTTGTCTCAGCTGACAATACAAGTGGTCCTTTAAAATGTGTTAGCTAAGATGTGTTGATGAGCATATTTTTAAACACCACAGAGCAACTAGTGTAGACAGGGTTTAAATGTTAGCCCTAGAGTTGACTCTCCACTGCTCTGACTGCATCCTTAGGCTTCCCCTCTAGAGTAGACCAAGACCAGTTAACACATTTTTAAAGGTGTCAAACCCTGTCTACCCTGGGTGCTGAGTGGTAAAAGTATGTTAGCACATTAGCTAACATGCTTTAAAATACCACTCAACACCTAGTACAGACAGAAGAGGTATTTGCAGAGCTGTAGGTTCCCTCAGCTCCACTGGTGCAGAATCCAAGTTGTTCACTGGGAAGTGTGAAAGGTTTCACACCTTCAGATCTCTGTGGACAAGGCCTTGTCTCCACTAGAGGGGGGCGGGGGAAGAGAAAGGCATAGTTTTAACATGTTAGTTGGGAGAGGTAAACCTGGAGCTCCCACCCTAGGGATTACTCTGACCAGCTGACGTGTGAGAATTCCAACTTCCCTTGTCTATACTAGGATCTTAGCAGGTGTTAAAATACACCTATTTTCCTAGCGTAGATAGGGTCTGAGAATTAAGACACTGGCCCCAATCCCCTAGGGAGCTGCAGCAGCAGTTCAGAATGCACTCCATACCTTGAAGAATTTGACCCTCCATTACCACTGCATTAGGCCTGCAATTATGAGACCACGACTATGTCCACGCCAGCAGTGCTTTACTAGGATAGAAATACCGGTATACTTTACCAGCAACGCGCTCCTACTGTGGATGCAGCTATACCAGCTAAGCTGGGCTTTGTACCAGTACAGTAAAAACACCCTCCACAAGTGAAATAAGCTATACCAGTAGAACTGCAGCTTTGCCGGCACAGATGCATCGGCACTAGGGACTTCTGCCAGCATAGCTATGCCAGTCGAGGACCCCACCGCTTTATACCCCGGACTGACATAGGTATGCTGGCAGAAGTCTGTAGTGTAGACCTGGCCTGTTAACACCTCCAGGCCCAATTCTCCATTGCCCTGCACCCTGTGCAGCCATTTACACCCCTGGAAGCAAGTTTTGAATGCTCCCTCTCCCCTTTGGCAGCATTTTATGCATACTGTACCCTCGCTTTGCACTGGTGCAAATGGTTGTGCAACACACACACACGGAATAAATTGCCCAGGGAGGTGGTGGAATCTCCATCATTGGGGATTTTTAAGAGCAGGTTGGACAAACACCTGTCAAGGATGGTCTAGATAATACTTGGTCCTGTCTTGAGTGCAGGGGAGTGGATAGATGACCTCTCGAGGTCCCTTCCAGTTCTATGATTCTATGATCTAGTAGCATTTTACATCCACTTTGCACTGGTTTAAATGACAACACAAGATGCAAGGCAGGGCAGAATCAAGCTCTCTCCCTTTCTGGCTATAGCCTGGTCCACATCTTATTTTCATGCCAGCATAAATATGATGGTTAGGGGTGTGATTTTTTACCGATATAGTTATACAGGTACAACCCCAAGCTTGGGTGCAGATATACCAATAATAGTATCTTATTCTGGTATCATCTATTCCTCAGCCCATATGGGAATAAGATATGCTGGTATGAGCAATTTTATATTGGTATAATCGCATCTGCACTGGGGGTTGTACCACTCTACCTATACCAGAATACCGTTAGAGCGGTGCAACTTTTGAGTGTAGCCAAAGTCTGAGACACTCTGGCTGGTGTCCAGCATTCCAAAATGTTAACATTTCTCGCTCTTCAGAACAATCACATCAGGCTGCAAAAAGTTCTCTTAACATGAGGGCATGCTATGCTCTCAATAAAAGGTTTTCTGGTAGCCGATAACAAAAGAGATCTAAATAGACAGACAAGCGCTTTCATCCAGAGGCAAGGGGTTTTTAAAGCCCGAGAAGAAACTCTGTGGAATCTACCAGAAGAAAATGACGAGATGCCCAACCCTTGGGGTTTGCACACAGCCCTCCTGCTAAATGTTGGTCCTGTTTCAAAAAAGCACCAAGGAACGTTTCATGAAGGTCTAACCCCTGGGCTGTTCTCATCCTGTCTCATCTGCTGAGGGACAGTGTCGAAAAGCTGTCTGCAGGCATTCAAGGAAGCCTGAAGGTCAAGAAACTAGAAACAAGGCTTTGCGTGCTTCATAAAGAGAGGCCCTAGTATCTTTCATCACAAATTACCATTCTAACCAGCTCCTTGACAGCCCGCAGCTCAGTCCCTAATGTTGGGTTCTCTGAGATGCTGTGACGTTGCTAGGCATGGTTGCTAGGCAAAGGCACACATGCAGTTGTTTAACTGCAGTTCCGTCACAGGGCTGGCTATTTAAAAAAAAAAAAAAAATTTACAGATACACTTTTTCTTTTTTTTAATTAATTTAAAGCCAAACAACTAGCCACCAGTTCGGAACCTACTTCGTCTGAAAATGACCTTACATGACAGGTTTACTGAGGGTCACAGATAACGCTGTTCCCCCTCTTCCTTTGCAGCATTCATGCCATCAGTATTCAGCAACACAGATTGCTTTCCGCTGCACCGCAGGGCACTCGGCCATTGCAGAAAGCCAAGGAGAGTGGGGCGAGGAAGAAAAGAGACAGCACCAACCCGAAGCAGGCCTGACTCTTCCAGCAATGGGCCTCAGCCACAAAAATTGGACCTAGATTTTGATCTTGGGATGCTCTGCTCCAGGGCTTTGCTTTGGGCACATCTGTAATATTATAACAAATCTAGTGGTTGTGTAAGTTTTCCCACTTGACTGCAGCAACAGGGATAGCACTTACAGTCCTCAAACTCCCACCTGTCCTGTTGCAAGCAACCATTTTTGGGTTTTCTCTCTCACACACACACACACACACACACACACAATCTATCTGTCTAAACTCAATGACTCTCACCCTACATGGCAGGAAGCCTCCTGCAGGACAGATAAAACATTCAAGCTCCTTAACTAGATCTTCCTGTTCCAGAAGCATGAGCCATTTCCACATGAACTAAAAGGGGGGATTATATTCAGCTCTGAGAAGTGTGAAGCCTAAGCCACATGGTTGAGCACTTCTCACTGCCCTGTGGTGGATGAAATGAGTGCACAGGTAGCACCGCAATGGACCTGATTCTCCATTGCCCCAATCTTGTGCAGTCATTTACATCAGCACCAAGTGAGAGTTTCACATCATTCCCATGCATCACGTATAGGAATGCAAACGAGAGTCGAACACTAACCTTCTGCTCTGGTAGTGTTTGCACAGGTGTGAATGACTGCACAGGGGGCAAAGCACTGAAGAATCAGGCCCAATAAGTTAAACAACTTCTTTGGAAGAGTCGAACACACAAAGTGAATGTGCTCACCCAGAGCTAATCTTCTGTGGCAGATGAGCCTTGCAGGGCACTGATGCAGGCCAGCCTTACACAGGGAATATTTCAATACGGATGAATTAAAACAAACCAAACAACAACCACCACCTCTTCTCCTCCATCCAACCTTCTCCAGCCACTGAGACTTCTCCACTCTTAAAAGAGTTTGGACAACTTTTTTAAAAAGTTCTCTCCTTTAGCCTAACCTCTAACCACCAGCCAGATAAAATAAGAATGAATGTGAGCCCAACTGCAAACTCTGAACACTTTTTTTTTTTTTGGAAGCTCTGAGCTTGCTTTGATGCTTCCAGGGGTCCCCAGGGCTCTGAGTTCCCTTGCTGCCATGTGCCCTCAGTGTGGACACTTGCAGTGTTCACAGATTCACTGCTTCCAAAAGGTGCAGTGCACCCCAGACTTGCCAGTTTCATCTCAGACCACCACTTTGCTTAACACTTAGCACTTAGCCATGAGTATAGTGAAAAGAAATATAAGTTTATTTAATGAAGTACAGAGAGTCAAGTGATAGAAAGTATTAGACACAAATTATTACATTTAAAATACAACTGGCACGTGTTCTAGATCCTAGACTTACTTAACTAGATAGCTTTATTTCTTACAGAGCAATGCTCACCCAACGTCCTGCCAGCTTTTTACAGCTAGGCTTGGCTGTGCCCCTCCGTTCATAAGGCAAACCTGCTATTCGCTTGCCTCCTTAATGAAGAGCCCAGGGTGTACCTTAGTGAAGAACCTTCGATGTACACCACCAATCCATTGCCCTTTACCCCTAAACAGGAACATCTCCTGCCATTCGTTTCTTCCTGTAAAAATTCCTCTCTTGAAGATTTCACAAAGTCTTGATTAGCATTTGGCTCAGAATACAAGCAGGCATTCATTGTGAGGTAGACAACGCCCAACCCACATGACCAGATAGAGATAAGCAACTGTTACCTCTTGCTTGAAAGGAACCTATCCGAGATGTGTCACCTCCTGGTTACCTGCCCCTATGAGCATAATTTTCAGTACAGACACAGAACTCCTTAAATATAAGCCATACACACATTTCACAGTGATTACGATGACCAATGGGCTACTGGCACATGCCACCCTTTAGTGAATTATAATGCATGTATCCGACCAAGGGGATCCTTATGCAACTCTATGCACCTCCTGTGCCCTCTGCCAATTGGCATCAAAAGGTTCCTGGGTCACACTGACCTAAGATCCCCACCCTCTCCACCAATCATAATTTTTCATTTTCGCTTCCAGGTCCAAGATGGGAATGGCATGCTGATTCAAGTTGCTTCAGGAAGGCAAATAACCTGTGGGATAACTCATCCAGGGAGGTAATGAATTCTCCAACACTTGGAGTCTAAATCATAGTTGGATGCTTTTCCAGGAAATGTGATCTAATTTAGTGGTTCTTTACCTTGTCCATACCCTGACCACAAGTTACAGTATCCTCCTGGCAGAAGTTTCAAGAAAGTGGAGGGTGGGTATCATCTAGCTATAAACAAAAGGAGAGTGGTTGCAACTCCCTAAAGCCCTCAGTGGGTCAACAACCAAGGATGAGAACTCATGCTCTTGTTCGATCAAAAGTTGTTGGGCTAAATGCAGGAATCACTGGGTGAATCTCCATGGACTGATTTACTTAGGAGTATCTAGTTTGCCCTTCTAATGTTCCTTTCTGGTGTTAATACCTGCGTGAGCATTCTCTGATGGAAAGGCACAGGAGAATACTAAGGCACTACACTAAGGTTACAAATGGAGGAAGCATGGTCTGGTACTTGAAGCAGAAGTCAGGACACTAGCTCATCAGCAACTGGCTCTTCCGCAGAGTTTCTGAATGACCTTGGACAGGTCACTGGCTAAAGAGCTCACACTCAACTTTCCTAATTGACAGGGCTGTTGCATAGATTAATTAGTGTTTCTCAAGCATTGTGATATCCTCTGTTGGAAGTTTAAAGAATTAAAAAAAAATGCCACTGATGAGACGATTTGGCATTAAAATCCTTAATGTTTGATAGAACTTCCTAGAATACGGCAGAATTAAGCTAGCATGGTGGTGATGTTCTGACCTAACTACATAACATAACATGTGCAGGTACTAAAAACTCCATGAAAAAGGATGTTCTCACTGTTTCTGGCCCATTAGGAGGCACTCATGAGGCTGCAGAGGCAACCAGTTCAGAGAGCTTGGATAATGTGCAGAAAAGCATGTGAACACGAGAATGCTCCTCTGCGCCCAAATTTTGAGCCTTCTGAGGTTCACCATGGACAGTGACAGCTGGGTGAAGACTCCAAAAAGCTTTCAGCAAATAAAATATAGCTTGTCTGTTTGTGCCTCCTGAGTTTGCTTTCCATAAACTCATCTACTACAATATTCATGTTGCAGGAATGCCCATGGACAGCAAATTTTAAGCAATTATTTTTGAAAATTAAATTGTAAAAAAAAAAAGCTAAAGGGGGTCAGGACTACACGTTTTGTCTAAAACTTTAAAAAAAAAAAAAAAACTTCTGATGAAAAGTGATATTTTTCTACCCATGCTGGTAATACTCCATTTCCAGAGTTAGCTTCATCCAACCAAGAAATAGAACTATCACCATGTGACCCACATACCCATTTAAAACAAGCCAACAGAAGTTGGCTTCTGAATATTTGCAACAAATCAAACACTCAACAAACAGTTCGAAAACCACCAACAGCCCTGTAATCATTTGAAGAAATAATTTTGATGAAATTGTGAACTTTGCACAGTCAATTCACACACAGGGGGAAAAGAAGTCACTCACTACAAGTTATTTGCTTAACTACTGACAAGCAAGGCAGTTATCCCAATATTCTGCCCAAATGGCCTCTTCTCAAGAGACGCAATTTTCTCCCTTCAAAAACTCTTTCAGAATGGTCTCTTAATCAATCCCGACTGCTCCCTTAGCTCCACGACTCCTTCCTACATAGCCTTTGTTAGCATAATAGTAATAATATCAAGTACTTATATAGCCATTTTCATCTTCAAAACACTTTACAAGTATTAACCAATTAATGCACATTCTTCCCATGCTGTCTCCAGTGTTACTCAAATCCTCATTAGGTTTTCTCTGTGATTTCCTGTCACGGTTTCTCAAATGTCCCTGGTTATCCTCTAATAGAATGCAACAGTCAGCAGCTTCCTTTGGTGTTTCTTCCATGTCTTACATTTAGAACTGGGCCAGAGCTGGCAGAAAGTTCCTACATTCCACCTTGTGATAGCACAATGGCTTTGAATCCAAACTTATAGGTTCAAACATTTTTGATGCAAAACCGGAAGCTGGCCCAAGAGAGGAAGGACAATCTTGTGGTTAAGGCACTAGGATGGGAATTAGGAGATTTGGGTTCAACTCCTGCCTCTCTATACACTCCCTGTAAGACCTTGGGCGAGTCCTTTAGGGTCATTTTCAAAAGTGCCTAAGTGAATTAGAATCCTAAGTCCCATTTTTCAAAGTTATTTTGGCACTTGGGGCAGATTTACAAAGGCATTTAAGAACCAGAAGATGCAGGCAGATGTCTAGTAGGATTGGCAGAAGCGTCTGAGTTTGGCACTTAACCTGTTTAGGTGGTATTGTACACCTCTATCCCAATACAATGCGACCCGATAGAACACGAATTTGGATATAACGCAGTAAAGCAACGCTCCAGGGGGGCGGGGCTGCGAGCTCCGGCGGATCAAAGCAAGTTCGATATAATGCGGTTTCACCTATAACGCGGTAAGATTTTTTGGCTCCTGAGGACAGCGTTATATCGGGGTAGAGGTGTATTTCCCACTAGGCATCTTTAGGCATCGAAATACCCTTGTCAGTCTGGCGCCTACAAGGCTAAGTGTCGCTGGTAGTCTTTGGAGCTTTTGAAAATGTCACCCGCCTTCCATCAGTAAAATGGAGACAATGATACCACACTTTGTCTATTTAGATTTAAGTTCTTTGGGGCAGGAACTGTCTCATGTGTCTGTGCAGCACCAAGCACGCTGGGGCCCTGACCTAGGTGGGGGCTTCCAAGCCCTTCTGTAATACAAACATTTTAATAAGAATAATACAATCCAATTTCAAACGGGGTTTGCCTTGAATTGTGCGATCCATTTCACTTGGAGAGGGAAAGCAAAACTCAGAGCTGAGCACCATAAAAATTAAAACGAAAAGGTTTGCACAAACTCCCGCAAACTGACTCCACTCATGGAGGCAGAATTTTTATGCAGCCTCATTTATAAAGGCACTAATTATTATCCCCCAAACAAGTTTTTCTGTTTGTGTTTCAATTATTTTGCGGCAGAAGGATATTTGCATTTAAATGGCTTGCACGCCATATTCAAACATATCAAGTCACTTTCAGCTCAGGTGGTGGGGGTCCATTTCTCTGAAGAGAAAAATAGAAAGGGTGGGGGGAAAACAGGATTTAGTTTTGAACCATCTGACAAATCACAGAAAAAGGCTAATTTACAGATTCCTGCCTGTTACAGTCTCATTCTTGCTTAGTTTTTGTACTCTTTTATTTTAAACAAGCCAAACCAAAAAGGCGTCACCCTGGGGGGACAGATTTAAAGCAAGCTGTGATTTCATTCATCTCTATTCACTATGAAGCAAAGTGTCCATCTACAAAGGTCAATGAACTCTTAAGGTTTCTGACCTAGTTCCACCTACCATCAAGCTAGCTATGTATATGGCCTCCGTATTAATAAATAATACCTACCTCTTAGGTCACTCTTTTCATCAGCAGTTCTCAGAGCACTTTACAAAGAGCTCAGTAGCACTATCCCCATTGTATTGATGGGGACATTGAGGCACAGAGCGGTGAATGACTTGCCCAACGTCATCCAGCAGGCCAGTGGCAAAGCTGGGAATAGACTCCATCACTTTAATGCTGGAAAGTCTCAAAAATGTTTTACCCGCAGTGAGACAGGAAAGTGCTATCCTCTCCATTTTACAGATGGGGAACTGCGTACAGGGAGATCATCATCTTGGGAATACGTTCTTATTTAGAAATGTGTCTGACCTGAGCTCGGGTGGAGTTGCAGCCATTGTTCTGATTCAAGTCTCAATCTCTGGTAGATGTCCCTAAGCATCAGTGTAGCAATCTGATTGTTTCCATATCTATGCAGGATTTACCATTTCCAAAGCATTAGTCTTGCATGTGCAGTATCGGTCATAGACACGTTTACAGACCGTTACTGTAGCGTCCGACGTTTACAGACCGTTACTGTAGCATCCGAGCATCACACAATCTTCAGTTATTTATCCTCACAACTCCCCTGTGAGGCAAGGCAGTGCTGTTATCCCCATTTTACTGATGGGAAATGGAGGCACAGAGAGAGTAAGTGACTCGCCCAAGGTCACACAGGAAGTCGGTGGCAGAGCAATAACTTGAACCCAGCTCTCCTACACAGTTCTAGGCTAGCGCCCTAACTACTGGACTACTTTTGCCAGTGACTACTGCCCAGTTTCTCCATATATATAATTATTGTCCTTGGCAAGCTCAAATATCACCTTCTTAAAAAGCACTCAGTTATTCGCTGCTGCAATTTTCTTATTTTCTCATCTATACAATAGCACATGGGACATTTATGAAGTGCTTTGAGATCTTCCACCAAAAGCACTACCATAAGTACACAAATGCTAACTTTTAAAATACAAAGTCATCTGAATTACAGAGAGACATACAAACAGTGGAAAATATTGCCTGCAAATATTTGAGATATTAATCAAATTTTGTCTTAATTCTATTCAGGACTCTCTTGTGTTTGCTTTCTGAGAATATTCCCGCACTGGAGCTTTACAAGCAAATAGGAAATATCCACATTGAATAGTCACTGAAAGTGAATCTCAAATTGTATACTAAATTGCAAAATTCACAACTCACTCTGTCCAATCTGGGGACAGAAACAAGAGCACATGACTTGTGTGGCTAAACAACACAGTTCAAACTTTCGATTTGAGAGTATCGGCAACAAACTTTGTGTTAACAGGCTAAGAACTGTTTGCAGAATAAAACTTTATTTAATTGAATGTTTGAAATGATTGTGGAAATTCCCAGTCTCTTCATGGATCATTCACACAAAGTAAAATTTGAATTCTTCATTGCAAACTATTAGCTCTGCTCTAAACGTAAGTGCTCCTCTGTTCAAATTATTTCTTCTTAACTGACTGAGGCACTGAAATTTGACTTATTTTAGCACATTGGAGTCAATAGATCCTTTTAAAGAAAATTCTCGTTTTTGGTGCTCATCTTGCATAGTTTACACACAAGTATTCCCACCGACTTCAATGAACTACTCACATGCGTGAGCTGTAAGTACATGTGTCATGCTTGCTGGTTTGTGGCTTACATGTAGGTCTAAATAAAAAAGGTCTTGGAATCTGTTTCCACTACTATCATTTAAAGCCTCATTTTCTTCTTTATACACATTCTATTTAATCCTAGTTCTCAACCCAAAAAAAGATCAATAGCTCTCTTCTCGAATTTACATAGCTTTCAATTGAATAGTTAACACAGGGTGAACTTTTTAAAATATATATATATATAGTCTCATTTTCTACCTGTGCTCCTGAAAAGAAAAATAATATCCCTCAGTTTGATGTTCCTAGGGGTGAAAACGACTATAATTTATTCTCTGGTTTAAGACTGTCACAGTGATTAGCAGGAACAAATGACAGACCCTTCTGTAAAACATTAGCTGCTTGCTCACTTAAAATCCTCTTCACACAGAGCCCGCAAGCTGGGAACTGATTCTGCTATTCATCCACACAGCCTGTGCCACATGGACTGCACAAGAGTCTGTTCCATGCCATGCTCATGTAAAGGAACCACGAGTAGGATTGAGGGAAGGTAGCTGAGTCTTCTTGGCTTCTCTGTCAAATGCACTGCTGCTCTTTTTCCAGATGCTGAGGGCACAAGGGCTTCATCCAAAAGCCACTAAATCAGCAGAGAGACATCAACGACCTTTGGCTCTGGCACCAAGTGCCCATTTGGAGCTGGACTATTTAAGGTACCTCTAAGGATCCTGTTACCTTAGTATCATAGAAATTTAGGATTGGAAAGGACCTTCTGGATCATCAAGTCCAGTCTCAGGCTATCACAGGCAACCCTGTCATATAATCCGATCTACAAACTTGTCACGCTCCATCTTAAGGCCACTTAGGTGGGTGGTTCCCATTACTCCTAGTGGAAGAACATTCCAGAACCTACTTCCTCTGATGATTAGAAACCTTCTTCTAATTTTCAGCCTAAGTTTACTCATGGCCAGTTTATATCTATTTGTTCTTTTGCCAACATTGTCCTTTAACTTAAATAGCTCTTTGCCTTCCGTACCGTTGACCAGCCTCTGGCATTTGGACCATCTTGTTGCCTAACCCAGCTCAAAACAGAGCTAGAGGACCAAGGGGTTAAAAGGTTGCTGTTGTGAAATGTTACAGTGACAAAGTACTGTGGCCTTCAGGACAAGAACTGTTTTCTGACACTATTCACCTGGGATAGAACCAAATGATCTAGAAGTGAAAAACTCCCTCAATCTTCCACCGACTTGAACAACAACAAAGTTGCCATGAGTGACTTTTCTCCAGCTATTCTACGCTGTCAACTAACCTCATCCCTGGTCTCCTTCCATTTTTAAATCTATGTCAATCATTTTCTTTACCGGACCAGCTGGAAGGATTCTGCAGATGACTGTAATTTTACATTTAAAAGCAAGTTCTATTTACTATTGATCTACTTGTGTGGTGATATAGCTTTGGCATACTCCATTAACAGAAAATACGATGTTTCATCTTGGCTGCAAAATTGGAGCCTAATTCTGCAGAGGCTTAAGCATGTAAGTAAGGGGACTGCTCATGGCCTTAAGTCTTTTCAGAAGCTTTCCCTTGAGTGTAACATTTTAAACATCGATTAAAAATAAAACATTGTCATCAGGTACAGCTTCCCCACGTCTCTAAAGATGAGCATTTCAGGAGGTGACACCATTTTATTATTAAACATGTTGCATCTTTCTCTGATGCTTAACTTTAATGAAAATATTCCTGGATGGCTGCTGACAGATGTCCAGGGTCCACAATCACTGCCTAACCTTTATATAATGGATACAAGAAAAACAATAGAGAGACGATCAATACGCTGTGTGATATGAGCAACATTTTTAAAAATGCTGTCGGTTCTTAAAAAGCACGGGAGTTCGTTACCTTTACCAGGAAACATGCTTCCTATTTGGAAGGAAATACATTTTTCTTGATAGTATTATTCAGTATATCCAACGGGAAAGGAACACTGAATTGTGCCTTTGTTAGAGTAGAAATGAGCTTCCACTTTTCTGTGCCTACAACTTGGCATTAACGTCTCATCAAATGTCAGATCAAGCGTCGTTCTAACAGTGGGCCTGATTCTCCTCTTACATACAGCAACGTAAACCAGGTGTAAATCCACTGAACCCAATGGAGTTTCAAAGACATAAAACAGGCAAGGGAGATAACAGAGTGAGGCCCAGCTACTCCCTTACATTTTGATGATGCAGGGCTAGCTTTCCTCAGTGCTGCTTAAAACCAAGCTGGAGTGTTTAATTTCAACTAGGAGACCATTAACAAAGGATTCTCATGGTAAGTGATTAGATCTCTTAAGATTGGGAACAATGATTTGCACACTGCTAACAAAAGAGGAGGTTGGGAAAGTGTAACAAAATCTAAGAAACTGCACAATGGTTTTAGACGGAGTGTTTTTCCTCGCCAGAAAGATACACCCTTTTACAGCGATCTGGGTACAAAAAATAAAAATAATCCTTAAAAAGGCAGCCCCTCCACACAGCTATGGATTTATGCAGTAATCTCCAACACAACACTCACTAGTTTCTGTCTCCACAGAAGCAGTGGTTCATCCACAATCAATCCTAATTCTATCTTACTTTGAAACATTCTTATATTTTCCACCACCAACTTAATAAAAGTAGAGTTGCTAAATCTTCTCGTCTTCCTTACTAAATGATTGAAAACTTCCCGTAAATATCTATGGTACCTATCTAGCCGCAATCACCGTAGTATAACTGGATTAAAAAACGAATTAGATAAGTTCTTGGAGGATAGGTCCATTAATGGATATTAGCCAAAATGGTCACGGATGCAACCCCATGATCTGGGTGGCCCTAAGCCTCTGACTGCCAGGTGCTGGGACTGGATGACAGGGGATGGATGACTTGATAATTGCCCTGTTCTGTTCATTCCCTCTGAAGAATCTGGCATTGGCAACTGTCAGAAGACAGGATATTGGGCTACATAGACCACTGGTCTGACCCAGTCTGGCCATTCTTATGTAGTAACGATGTTTCACAATCTTTAATGTACTTATCCTCACTACATGTAGGGAAGTGGTCTTATCCCCATTTTACAGATGGGGAACTGAGGCACAGAGATGGTAAGTGACTTGCCTGGGACCACACAAAGTCTGTGGCAGTGCAGGGAATTGAATCCCAGTCTCCTACAGACTAGGATAGTGCCCTAATCACTGGACCATCTTCTCTATCAGTATCCTACCACTGCAGTGACCAGAACCCAGATCCCTGATGTTTAAAAATTCTTGTCCTTGACAAGTTCCAATCCCATCTCTTAAAACAGTGGTTCTTAACCTGGGGTGCATGCACCCCCTGGGGGTGTGAGATGCCCTTTCTGGGGTGCAAGACATGGCAGATTTTTTAGAAGGTAAATCATCGAAAACACAAATTAAGTTCAGGCACGTAAGTACAACTACAATTAAGCACAGGCACGTAAGTACAACTACTTTGTTTCATCAAACCTATGTATTTATTAACATTATACACTTTTTAACGATTACTGTAATACACAAAAAATATATATATCTAGGTTTAAGGGGCGAGAGAACATATTTTGAGAACCAAAGGGGTGCAGGCTGCAGTAAAGGTTAAGAACCACTGTCTTAAAAGCACTGAGTTACCCTGTAACAATTCTCTTCTTTTCTCACCAATACTAACGTGCATGGGACAATTATGAAGTGTTTTGAGATATTCCAGCAAAAGCCACTACCATAAGTACACAAACGTACAAAGAGTCAGGCAAACAGTGGAAAGTCTCACCTGCAAATCTCTTTTCGGATAGTAACCAAATTTTGACTTGATTCTATTTTCAACCCTTTTGTGTTGGCTTTCTGCGAATATTCCAGCATTTGAGCTTTACTAGAAAACAGAAAACTTCTACACTAAATAGTCATTGAAAGTGAGGCTCAAATTGTGTATTAAATTGCAAGAGTCATAATTCACTCTGTCCATTCAAGGAACAGAAACAAGAGCACAACTGGTGTGACCGATCAACAGTGCAAATTTTGAACTGTGAGTATCTGCAACAAGCTTTGCAAACCAGCTTAAGAACAGCTGGCAGAGTAAGTTTGAGAATCATTTCAAAAGCCTAATTAGTTTGAGAATTTCACTAACGCTGTTGTCCCCATTTTACAGATGGGGAAATGAGACTAAGTGACTGGCCCAAGGTTAGACAGAAAGTCAGTAGCAAGACCCAGACTAGTCATCTAACAGGACCATCTTTCTTCCCTGTGCAATTTATTCAATAGTTACCAACTTCGAGTTTTCCTTGTACCTTTCTCTGAAGAAGTGCCACGATCAGAGACAGGTTAGCAGACTAAATTGTCCATTGGTCTGACTTGATCTGGCAAGAAGAGATCAGTGTAGCTTGAAAGCTTGTACCTTCCACCAACAGAAATTGGTCCAATAAAAGATATTACCTCACCTACCCTGTCTCTCTCTCAATTCCTGTCTTGTCAGTGTGAGAGGCGGCTGCATGATTTCTACTAGAAGAAATCTATGGCTTTAAAGATAGGTGAGGGAAATCCAAATAAAGTAATTTCATTAGGATAGAAAAGGCTTAACGTTTCACAGAGTAGGTACAAACAGCAGCCAACTGCACTGATCGTCTCCCTTTTCTTTTATTTTAAAAAGTGTTCTGGATAAAGACATCTTCACTTGATATTCATTGTTGTTTTATCTGCCTTGAAATGAAGACTGCAGGCACTCCGATAAATCGATTGAGAAACCATAGCTCCTGTAAATGCCTCCGGATCCGCTGGCGTGAACACAATATTTTCATATAGAGACAGTGTCTCATGAACATCTCCTCTCCCATCAACAGCTGCATAACATCCCTATGCTGTAGTCCAGTGGATAAGATCCTGGGCTGGGAGTCAGAAGATCTAGGTTCTATTCTTTACTCTGTTAATTTGGGAGACTCCCTTTGCCTTTGTTTCCCATCCGACTTTCTGCTAACGTAGATGTAAGCTCTGACCGCCTCTCGATGTTTTTATGCTGCCTAGCACAATTGGGCTCCACTCCTGGTTGGGGCCTCTAGCCAGGGCCGGCTCTAGCATTTTTGCCACCCCAAGCACCCCAAAAAAAAAAACAGAAATAGCCTGCCATCGCAACCCGTAGCAGCTCTACCGCCGCTTCATTCTAGGGGCCGTGAATGAAGCGGTGAGAGGGAGTGACGGCCCCGCCGCCGAACGGCCGCCGGACGTGCCGCCCCCCTCTTCATTGGCCGCCCCAGGCACCTGCTTGCTACACTGGTGCCTGGAGCCGGCCCTGCATCTAGCTACTAGCATAATACAGTAATAAGTGTCAACAACAGTGATTCTTTACCTGGGAAAAAAAGACTCCTTAGCAAAGCATTTAAGTTATTGTTAGCATCTTTTAATGCAATTTGGCAGCTGGAAACAAGGAGGAGCAGCCAGGACCATGTGACCAGCTAGATCTCCCTGGACCACCAGCATAGTGGCCCATACACCACTGATGGACCAGTCCAGATACCCCACTTTGGGAACTCTGTTGAAATCCTAGTTTGTGACTTATCTCCAACAGCACTCTACTGTCAGACACGACCACCCTGTGTGAGTGGCCAGCTGGGGTTACTGTTACCATTAATCCATCTTGAATGTTTAGACCCTTACAAAACATTGACTCAAAAACCTGCAAATTGTGCATGCAACCTGTCTGTCATTACATGTCCCCATCTCAGACATCCTCCCATACGCCATCTGTTTGTTGCATATTATCTTCATTTAGACTATAAGCTCCTTCAGGACAAGTACTGTCTCTTACTACATTATCCAGCACCCAGTACAGTGGGGGATCTGATCCCAACTTGGGCTTCTGGATAATACCACAATATAAATAATAAAACAGCATGCTTTGCATGTGTTTATAGGAGTGGGGAGATGCACTTCTCCACCTCTTTCCCCTATGCTGTAAAGCCATGGCCATTCCGAACCTCCCAACTGCAGAGATAAAAATTATATCCTCCTGCTCCAGAAGCACATGGCCTAATGGAGCATCTCCACTGGTTGTTAACACTATTGGGCTTATGATAGAGCTGTGCCGATCTGAATCCACACCACTACCCTCTGCTGCATGTGCACACACACTAGATAGTTCATTACCACACCAATAAAGCCGTTGTTTAATAAGGACAGTCGATTATTCCCGCCGACAGGAAAATGGGGACGTCGCTGAATCTAAACATAGATGAAGAACATTGTACTTCGTCTACTGTGAAGTGACGTATTAAAAACCCTCTGTCCCGCTTCTACGCAAGGGAGGTGTTAAAAAAAAAAAAAGGTACACATTTGGGCTCATTGAAGTATAATATCCCCATTCTGGCTGGCTGTGTCCATGGCAGCGAGCAAGGAGACTGAACCAGAGTTAATTTGATTTCTTTAATCAATGGGATTTTCCCAGTTACACATTAACCACTATCAAATTAGTCTGCCACTGCATTGCATGTCTGGAGTATATATTTTTGCAGATTACTGCGCTGCATTGTGTGTATTGTAAGCAAAGTACACCAATTTCCGTAATTGCACCATACTTCACTCCAAGCAGCACAGCCCAGTGTAAATACAGTAACAATGGGGGCTACTATTACATATCTTTTAACCACTGTATCCTGGTTTCCATAAAAAACAATGCAGGCTCATCAGGTGCCAGGCACTGAGATACCACACTGCTGGGGGTGTCAAAAACGTCCTACTACGTGCACACAGAACCACGACCAAGGCCTGTAGCCAGTACAAGTTACACATACTCCACACAGAGAAATATTTTAATGGACAAATCAGAGAAGGATGATCTTGGGGTTAGGACAACAGACTGGGACTCTCAAGACAGGCAGGAATTGAACGCAGGTGACAAAGCCACCCTGTGCAACCCAGTTTCTCTGGGGGTACGTTCCCCATCTGTAAGATGCTAACAATCATCCTTCCTTTCCCCTAGCCTGTGTGTCTTGTCTATTTATATTGTAAGCTCTTTGGGGCGAAGACTGTCTTTTACTAGGTGTATGTACAGCACCAAGCACAACAGAGCCCTGATTTTGGTTGGGGCTCCAGGATTTAAACACTGAAGGGATGAATTATGGTCTCTGTATGTTGATGCTCATTAGAAGGTAAAGGGGGGCCTCCCTTATTCCCCAGAAGGGCACTTCTGCAGGATGCAGCCCTTATTTCACTCCATCTCCAGGGGTGTGCTGCAAGTCAGGACCAAGATGCATGAACAGGGCTGCACAGGAACCCAGGAGGGGAATAGTTGGCATGGGGTTCTTCGGTAGAACAGGGAAGCTCGCATGCCATTCACCCAAAGAAGGCCTGACTCTAGCCATTGGTGTGATGATTATTACAGCACCCACCAAGTGCTTTCCAAACACTCAAGAAGGGACAATCCCTGGCCTGAGGCGCTCACAGCCTGGAGCGGCAAACCGTGACCAGTGGGAGCCACGATCGGCCGAACCTGCAGACGCGGCAGGTAAACAAACTGGCCCGGCCCACCAGGGGGCGTACCCTGTCGGGCCACGTGCCAAAGGTTGCCAATCCCTGGTCTAGATAATACTTAATCCTGCCTTGAGTGCAGGGGCCTGGACTAGATGACCTCTCGAGGTCCCTTCCAGTCCTATGATTCTATGAAGAGGCCATTTACATGAGTCAGCTCATTTCACACCAAGCAACATGGCAGAAATGGGTCTTTCAGAGGGACTTCAGCAGGGGCCTCCTGGATCAGTTTAAGGAGGTGGTGCCAGGGCTATTCTTACATGGTTTCATAAACCCTAAATTTACTCACTAACTGAGATTAAAGGGTGAAGCAGAGGGTGGAAAGGACAGAATAGGAAAATAGGAGTCGCTTGGTTCCAGATATGTATCTTCTCCTAAAGAGACACCCCCCCAAGAGGTTTGATGGTATTAGACGAGTTTTATGACCTAGGCTTTTCTCTGTAATTGCAAGAAGTCAAATGCTTCGAGCAGATATTGCTGGATTTCTCACTTCCTTGAAAGGGAGGGAAGAGCAATAAATACATTTTGTATGTACGCTGTACCTATAAATAGCAACACAGAGACTTCATTAAGCTATAGAGCTAGAATAGAAAAACCTCAATTAATATGCGGGATTGATAAGGTCACATCTGCTTTTTTATAGCCAGAGTTCCAATAGGTGGACCCATTTTTTTTCCTGTTTTTAATACTTAGCTGTCTGTTGATCCTGCTAACCTCTTGTCATACATCTTCATCAACCAGAGGCTGCCCTTGGAAAAGATGGACTCCCCCTTCTGCCTGAACAGTGATAATATTATCTCTGACATTTGCAATCACTATAGACTGAACGAGCAAACTGAGTGCTGAACTGACAGAGTCAATGAATACAGGATCATTGTGAGTTAACTTACCAGTTGCTGTCCTATTCTTAAGGGCTATAGCTTTGATCTAACACTTTGGGAGCTCTGTGCTTTGTATTTGCACAAGTGGATACATTTTAAACCTTGGATCATTCAGGATATTGCCAGACCAACTAGCTACCAGTGTGAAGGACAGACAAAAAGCCTCCCCTATTAAACCTACTGGATAAAATACAGCCTTGATAGAATGCCACTGAAGCCAATGGAAGATGACGTTGGCACACGGTCTTGGGATATTCTTGATACAAAGGCAGATTAGCAGGACTCAGTTGAAGTCTTACGTGCTGTTGCTATAAAACTCTGCACTTGTATAGCAGTTTCCCTCCAAGGCTCTTAAAGCACTTTATACACAACAACATTGTCGTGTAGGCATTATTCCACCCACTGTACAGATGAGTAAATGGAAGTGAGACAGGAGAATTCTCTCTCCCACAGTCAGCTGCAGAGATGGAACAGAATCATAGAATTGGAAGTCCCTGTCTGACCAGCAGACAGCATTTCCTTATTTCATACTAGGGCTCCGCCGTGGAAAACGCTATTAAGGACCTGCCTTCAGCTGAAGGAAGCTCAGAGATGAGACACTCTCTCAAAGGCCATTCTTGAGTCAGCTCTCACAAAGTTCTTTATAGCTACAGCTGGGAATCTCGTGGGTGTATGTTATATGACCGATGCTAAATAAGGTTAGACTGCCTGACTTTTCCCAGAATACATCTGACCATTAATATTGTCACTAGTTTCTTCTGGACAAGGATGATGTATATTTCACGTTACCATCATCTGAGGGGGTGATTTGCAAGAGCACTTGGTGTCACCCTAACTCGGCTCCCGCTGAAGTCTGTGGGGGCGGGTGGAGGGGTTACCACTGAGTCTGATCACAGCAGCGCTGCACCAGTGCTGATCTCTTACAACACCCCACCCTAAAGGGTTCAAAATGAGTGATGCACAGCAGAGCACAACCCTGCAACTATTTGTGACCAAGTGCATAGTACTAAAGTCACTGCATACTACAGGCTCTTTAACTAGTCAATGTAATT
This sequence comes from Terrapene triunguis, assembly GCF_002925995.2. Taxonomy (NCBI): domain Eukaryota; kingdom Metazoa; phylum Chordata; order Testudines; family Emydidae; genus Terrapene; species Terrapene triunguis. The sequence goes on from NW_020664587.1 coordinate 14,493,280, forward strand.
CCGAAGGCTAGATCTACACTACAGCCTGTGCCGGCAAAACTTACGTCGCTCAGGGGTGCCAACATTCCACCCTCCTGAGCAACATAAGTTACACCGACATAAGCGTCCGTGTGCACAGCGCTCTCCCGTCGGCATAGAGCGTCTTCACCAGACGCGCTGCAGCGGTATCAGTCCAGCGGCGCCACTGCAGCGCTCGACGTATACACATGGCCTTAGTCTGTCTTTAAAAAAAAAAGGACTAACAAACATCTCAACTGGTGTAGCAATTATCTACTCTCTCCATAGCAACATAAAAATTATCATCCTGCAACAGATCATCTAAACCAGTATCCTATCTCCAACCAGCTGCTGCAGAGGGAGGTACAAGAACCCCTTCGGTTAAGGACTAACCTGCCTTCAGGGACAGTTTCCTCCTGACCGCCATGAATTAGAGGCTGGTTTTGGCCTTGAAGCAGGTGGTTTTATATCCTGTTTCTAAAAACTCATGTTTATTTTACAATAATCACTACAATAGACTATCAAGGCCTGCCAATCCTCAATAAACCTCCCTGGACGCTTGCACACTCTAGCTCTAATGACAGAAGGTCTTTGTGGATAATTCAAGCATTCAAGAATGGGATTGATTTTTTTTTTTAAAACATGGAAGCTTCTCAGATACTATGGTAATGAGCAGCATGATAAAATCTTAAAATAGAAAGAGGTTGCCTATACCCTTGATGACAACCAACTTGAAAATAAGTAGCAGCCTAGAACAAGCCATCGGTAGGGTTATTCTAGTTACAATAATTGATAGATAACCATTATAGAATTTCCATGTCTTACAGGACTTGCCCCCGCTCCCACTGAAGTCAATGACAACATCCCAATTGACTTCAATGCTGCAAGACCAGCCTCTCTTTTCAGGAAAACTAATGAGGCATCTAAAAGCCAGGGAGCGCCTGTACTCTTGTTCATGGCATCTTTCTTGGTCCATCCGGTAATCCCTACTTTAGAGAAATGTCCTCATTTTTGTTGCCCCACAGCCTTGCAGAGGGGCTCTCAAACAAGCATTAGGGAAACAAAGCCGGAACTGATCTGTGTGTCAAGCCTGTCTCAACAAGATGGCAAAGCAGGCCCAGATTTCACGCCCGGGCCTAGCAAGCAGTTTAGAATTTATTTTTCCTTGGTGGGAGGAGAAGAGAAGAGACCAGAGAACCTGTAGCATCAGATCTTTGGGTCATGGAAGAAACCCCAGTAGGGTCTCATATATCTCCTTCCCCGCGCTCCCACCTCCACATACTCACCATCTTCTGAGGATTAAAAAACAAAACTGTCTTTTCAGGATGTGCATGAATGATGCCTATCATACTGGGATCCCAATAACTGAGTGGGACCTCTAGGTACTACCACAATAAATAACAAACAAGACGTATGGCCCAACCTGGTAACCCTTCACCTATTCTCCATCCGGTAACTTACGGCTGCTGGTGCTGCAGTCATCTAGGGCAGTGGTTTTCAAACTTTTTTTCTGGCAACCCAGTTGAAGAAAATTATTGATGCCCAAGACTCAATGGAGCTGGGGATGAGGAGTTTGGGGTGCAGGAGGGGCTCAGGGCTGGGGCAGAATGTTGGGGTGCAGGGGCGAGGGCTCAGGGTGGGGCCGAGAATGTGGGGTTCATGATGTGGGAGGGGGATCTGGGCTGGGGCAGGAGGTTGGGGTGTGGGAGGGGGTCAGGGCTCTGGGCTGGGGGTGCAGGTTCTGGGGTGGGGCCAGGGATGAGGGATTTGGGGTATAGGAGAGGGCTCCGGGTTTGGGGGGGGAGACTCAGGGCTGAAGCAGGGGATTGGGATGTGGGGTTGGGGCATGGGCTTACCTCGGGCGGCTCCTGGTCAGCGGCGCAGCGGGGGTGCTAAGGCAGACTGCCTGCCTGTCCCAGCACCGCGCTGCACCCCAGAAGCGGCCAGCAGTAGGTCTGGCTCCTAGCCAGAGGCACGCAAGCGGCTCTGCGCAGATCTCGCCCGCAGGCACCGCCCCCCCCCGCCATTGGCTGGTTCCCGGACAATGGGAGTGCAGAGCTGGTATGCAGGGCGTGCGCGCGGAGCCCCGTAACCCCCCCCCACACACACCACCACCTAGGAGCCAGACCTGCTGCTGGCCGCTTCCGGGGCGCAGTGCGGTGTCGGAACAGGTAGAGACTAGCCTGCCTTAGCCGGGCTGCATGCATGAGTTACACTGTAAACGCTTTGCAGCAGGGACTTACCCAAGGTCACACAGAAAGTCAGTGGCAGAGCATGGAATAGCTCCTGAGTCTCTCGAATCATAGTGCAGTGGCCTAGACATTCATTACACCATGTTGCCTCTCCAGTAAATTACTCTCTCCCACTCCCATCCTGATCCCCCAAACGCAAAGAAAGCCAAAGCTTCAGGACGTATAGTGAACGTTCAAGGAACATTTCCCCCAGCGTATTCACTAACAGTTTATACTTGGAGAGAATCTGTGCGACCCCCTGTGCAAAACCGCATGCAATTCTGCACCAGCGTCCTGGTCCAATTGGCTTGGGAAATGCAGCTATACGGAGTCTGCTCTGAGCTGGGCTGATTCTAGGCCCCTGCGCTCCATCTGAGAGCTGGCTCCGAAGGGTTCTTACCTGGCCAGCCGGAACTGCTTCTATGCTGCCAATGAGACAGAGATATCCCCCGGGGGAATCATTACTTCTCCCAGCCTAATACACTCCCAGTTCTCTGCCCAAAAGGCTCATTCCCAGCTCTTTGCTTCCCAGCACAAAACTGGGCCAAACCAAGAGGTTTTTCCCAGCCAAAAAATTTTGCTTTGAGATTTTGGGTCTGAACCTGATCCTTTGATGGGAAGCTGAGGAGTATGAACAGCGCATGGATGGAGACAAGGAAACCTTTGCATGAAGCAAGTTTATTACAGCCCTAGCAAACATGAAGGGCCAGACAGTGGCAGGGTCTAGTGTGGGAAGGAGGAGTCACAGCTTAGACTGCACTCCCGTGAGGCTGCAGCCATGGTCCCCACACTGCTGGAAGGAGGGAGAGCAGAGGCAGCGCGCCTGGTTTTGCCACCTCTCGCAAGCAGGTGGGCAGGAAGGATGTAAGGAGGCACCGAGATAGGCTGACACCCTTATTCAGCCCACCCCTCTACACACTAGGCAGAGTTGTCCCAACATGAAGAAGGAAATAAGCTGCACCCAGTCAAAGGCTGAAATAAATGACTTCTTCCCCTCCCCCCCCCAGGAATAAGGGGAGAGCAGGGAATTCATTACAGTTACATAGGACATTGTTTACAGGCTTAGTCTAGCTCTAATCTCCAGTGCACCACGGTTGTTAGCAGGACTCCTGTTGCAAGCAGCAGCATCCCAAGCTTTGCTGTACGAGGTGCCGGCGTATCCGACGAAAGAAACTCCCTTTAAAATGTTCTGTCAGATCTCATCATATCGGTTGCTCTTCATTCCCATCCCTACCTTGTCAAAACATCCGGCCAGCTTTACATTGAGTAGTACTCACTTCCCAAGGCGATCTGTGGGGCTACTCCACCTGTAAGGAAGCGCTACTCAGCTGGAGTACCGGGGATTAATCCACATTCGGACTTTTTTTTTTTAAAGGGATGATTAATAAAAATGAATTATTTGTGCGCCCATACAGCAGCTCAAAATTAGTACTCAACTTTCCTTCCCCTCTCCCATCTTTTTAGAAAGAAATCAGCCAAAAACTACTTTCTATCAGGACAAAAGAAACTAAAATGTCTAGGCCACGTTCCACCCAGTGCATCTTTGCATAATCCAGTCATCACCAAAAACACAGTCTTAACTATAATGGTACAAACGACCTCCATTATAACAGCTTTTTTTAAAGAAAATATGCTATATGTTTCTGTCCATATATATTATCCAAACTATGCACCCCAAATCCATCTCCGAGGCATCTTTGATTAACAATGCACAGTTAGCTGAGGGTGAAAAAATAATCATTACAAGTATATGCCTTTGAGGGATAAGAAAAACTGCAAAACTATTATGTGGTGTGCCCTCTCTCTGACTAGCTGCGTATTGCTAGTCGCCAGCTCACAACCACAAGAAAAATCCAGTATCTTTTCGAAACAGACGACAAACTCTGCCGGGTTACTCCTGCACCTCTTTTTAAATTCAGCACGTGTCTAGGAAATGTATTATTCTTTGAAGAAAAATACACATCCCCTACCTTATAAAGAGAATAGCTTTAGCTACAGTTGGGTCAGTTCCTTGCAGAAGATTAAGACAACTGATCATGCTTGTCATTTCCTGAGAAACACGCATCTGTAGAGATCATCTGCAGCAACCTGCCATCCCCACCCCCCACCCCTCCGAACTGTATCAGGCTGTAGGAATATTGACAGCTCTGAATAATTAGATAGAGTAAGGTTCATGTAGTAACAGTAGGATTTCTCAATTTTCTTTTTTTGCTCTTTTTCTTTTTTCGAGACAGGCTCAAACTACTAACTGATAGTTTTATATATACAACTCTAGTGCCACACTATGGGAATTCATGGTTATTGCTAGCCACGCAATCCCCAGGAAAAGGCTAGGCTGAAGAGAGAGCATGTTGAGGACATGGTCCCATAGAGGCTCATTATTAGGGCCAGCAAGTCCAACCCTAGGCTAACCTGAAAATATCTGATCGGAGGACTGCAGGAAACAGTAGGCACCTTCACCCAATGGGCACAGTTATTGCATCCCTGTTAACAAGCTGCATTTTACTAATCTCAGAGTTGATCCCTTGTTTTGACAAAAAGGTTGTTCAGAATCTCATGAAGAAGCAGTGGTGTGCAGGGGAAAAAACAAAAACACACACACACATACACACACACACACACACACAGAGATAATTGCCTCATGGTCCTACTGCAGCTAAAACAATGAAGGACTTCTGGAGAGCTTTCACAGACCTGGCACTTGTATAAAAGAAGAATGGGGTACAAATCAATTAACAGCCCAGCAGTGAAGGATCCTGGATAGGTAGAATTTTAAATGAAGCAAAAAATGAGAAAAAAAGAAGGGAGCTGTGCTAGCAAGGAGGACTAAATGCAGAACAACTGGGCACTGAAAGAAAACCAACAAGATCTTGCATGAATGAGTCAAAGATAGCAATGGGGAGCAAGGGGGAAAGGAGAGAGAAAGAGGAGAATTGTAAACCCCTGAAATAGTAAATCACTCGTTTAGGTAGCTGTCCAGCACTCCACTCAACCCAGCCAAACACCACAGAGCTAGGGGGGAGGTTTCTCTGTCCTCAGACAGACTCAATGCTTTTGCTGAGGGGAGAAAAAAAAAATCAGGACGATATCTAGCTAGCTAGCTATTTACTCCCAATGAACTGATTTCCTCCTATCCTAGTTGGTGCCCCCAGTTGGTAAAACTCTTTGGTGTCCATTGTAAGATACCTCAGGAGCATAAGGTGCTGATGGTCTTTCTGAGTCTCCTTGGAGGAAGTCTGCCTTACATAATAAAATCAGTGTTGCATTTCAAATACAACATAAAGTTTACCAAAAAAAAAAAAAAGAGGCAACTTCCCCCCCCCCCCCCCCGCATACACACACACACACACACACACACACACACACATCTTTTGGCCATGTTGCATGAGGCACATTCGGGCAAACCTTATTTAGAAACATTGGGAAATTGGGAACCCCTCAGTATTAAAGGAAGAAAAGAACAAAATGTTTTTCTTCACCCTCCTTCCCCTCCATTACATAAAGCCAGACCCTATACAAGACCACAGCAGAAATAAACTTCAGTTTCAAACTGAATCCTTTGCTTTGGATATGCTGCAAAGGCAGTTTCAGAAGCGGGGAGAGGGTTAAACCTAATCTTTTTTTATCTATTTTGACCTTTCCTAAGTTTAAAACTACATATTTGGCTAAAAATATACATCTGTATAATGCTGAGGCCAAACAGCTAATGCTTGAAAGCACCACAATCTGAAATGTTTGAGGAGAAAGGAGGAATCATAAAAGTGCTTCCATTTACATGTAAGAAATCCCTAAATCTATTTTATAGGCTGTAGGCAAACATTGGGTAGAGAAATAATGAACTAAGATGCACACACACAAAAAAGTGATGGCATTTTTCTTGATCCTCTCGCATTTGGGACACACTGATCTGATCCTTTGACGATGGGGAGTAAAATAAGAAACAAACACACCTTTTTATGAACCCAGACTGTAAAATTGTTGCTCCCATAGGATATACAGTACCTGGAAACTTTATCTTCCTATGGAGATATACAGCAACAAACATGATCCCTGCACGGTCTATAAAGGAGGATCTCCTCCTCCCACCCAAAGACAGACACACACACACACACACACACACACACACACACACACAATATAAACCCCTCCAAATGCAAGAGAATTAAATCTGAATCAAGCAGCAAGGGGGGAGGGGGAATGCTCCCAAAGTTGCCAGCTTCCTCCATTGCACTCACCGGTTGCTGAAGCAGCCAACAGCCCCAAGGAGAGCAGCAGAATCCGGCTCCAGTAACTCACTTCCACCGTCATGAGAGCAAAGATCCCCAATTTCCCCCAATTCCTTCTAAAGCCGCAGCTGCATCCCGTCCTGTCCCATCCCAAAGAAGGTTGCATGTCAAGGGGTTGTGGGGTTTTGTTTTCCTCTCCCCTTTACAATTAGGATGGTCCTCAGATCGGCTGGAGGAAGAGGAGGAAGGAAGGGGGGGTGGGGGAGGTCAGGATTATGATTATGATTATTATTTTAGCTCGGAAAAAAATCCCAATGCATGGAAGGCTCTGAGCTTCTGCAGCTGGAATGAACCAACTCTCGCACTGGCTTGGGGAGAGGAGGGCTGGCTCTTTTTTTTTTTCTTTCCCCCCCCCCCCCTTCCTTCCTCCCCCCCCCCCCCCACCTAAAAAAAATGACTATCTTGGATCAAGCTTTTCAGGATTAACAGCACAAGGTTCCTAGGGAATTACACTTTTTGATCAGCATCATCAGCATCCAGGTGACTAATCACCTCCACATCCTTGTTCTCTTCTTCCTTAAATCGTGGGAAAGGGGGTACTTCAGCTGTGTTATTTTGGCGGAGGGGTTGTGTGTGTGTGTGTGTGTGTGTGTGTAGACAGTATCTGATTCAAGATTTTTTATTCCACCACTACTCCCCATTCCCTCCATCCTCCCAGAAACAATAAACCACACATTATGTTTTAGGATCCCCTTTATTTGTTCATGTTAATACCCCCCCCCCCAGGTTTCTTCTCCTTTATAGAAGCAATTCCCCGCAGATTCCTCTTAATACACAGACAGAATGTCCAATCGGCAGCTCTCCTTGGCGTTCACACATCCGCTAGAATCAATCTTGCATGCATCACCCACAATATCCCGTCTTTTGGGGGGGGGGGGCTGTGTAAACAACTTGATGACATGGACACTTTTTATGACCAAGGAAATTGCGTTACAAACACAGGAGGGCTTGCAAGGGAGGGGCATCCCCCCCCCGCTTTGCAATTGTTACTTTTCCCAGTAGCATGCGCTCCTGGGGAGAGATTAGGTTCTGACAAGTGGGACTGGTTGTAGGGGAGGAGGGGGAGAAATGTTTTGGAGATGGGGGGCTTTGCGTCACCCCTTCCCAAATCATCGCATGTTCCTTCTCACTGGGCTGGCTGCTTTGCAGAGCTGCCAGGAGGAAGGTTTGGGTTTTTTTTTGCATGGACTAGCACATTTGCCCCTACGGTTGCATGCATAAAATAAAATTTAAAAAAATGCCAGTCTGTTAAAGCCACATTCGGGCACTTCGCAAGGATGTGCAGCTCCGTGGGGGCTCATCCGCGACACATCACACATTAGAAACCCCACACCCCTTTGCCCCCTTTCGCAGTCACAGTTTTAAGCTCAGTCCCTCTGGGCAAACGCAGGAGACCCCCACCCCACCCCACCCCCCCAGTTATCTGCGGATTCAGTTCATCCTTCCGCGTGGAAGGGATCGGACTAGATCAGAGGGGGGATCTTAACTGCAGGTTTTGCCTCCCCCCCCCCGGAGAAGGGGGCGCGGGTGCATGGGAAAGGCAGAGAGACATGCCTAGAGAAGGGAGGGGACACACACACACACACACACACACACACACACACACACCGGAGCCGAGGCTTTCACACTGCCTTGGCATCCAGAACATGCACCACTGCGAAAGAGGAAGGGATGCTGCTGATTTTCTCATCGCAACCCCCAAAGCTGCAACCCATGGGGGGGGGGGGGGCGGCACCGGTCCAAAGGCACCACTGGGCGGTCGGCAATGCCAGATGCAAATGTGTGGTGCTGCTCCAGAATTAGCTGCGATCCCTGCCTCCCTTGGCTCGCCTCTAAAGGGACTGGAGAGGGGGAGGAAGGGGGGGGGAGAGGGTGTGTTTTTGAACTAGTAACCCATCCCCCTACGTTATTGCTTTGCATTTGCTGCAGTTCCTTGCTGCAAAACCCCCTTCTTCAGACTTGTTACGGTTGCCTTGAATGAGCTCATCTGACAGCTAGAAAACAATTTATACTCAGGGCTGGTAAATCTCTCCCTCCACCCCCGAATCAATCCTCTCTCACACGCACTGTCTCTCGGTCCCCTCTGCTTTTCAATCCCTCCACTGCCTACACCGGGAGCCGATGCCAAGAGCCAACGCAACCAGGGCTGGAACATGAAAGAGTCGCTTTATGTCTGTTTAAACTGCAGTGTCCTATTCAAACAGACCTTATTGTTCAAAGGCAGAGATCCAGATAGAAAAGGATCAGAGAGGAGGGTACTCCACTGCGCAGCTCCATCCATCCCTGGCCCCTTATACAGATAGTTCAAAGAAACCCCCCGACATCGCATTCAGCTGAATATGTGACTTGCTTGCTGCACACAGGTTATAGGGTGAGACAAAGACGACTAGCAAGGGATCAAGAGCAATAAGCAGGCATAGTAAAGTCTTCGGGGAGGTACAATCCCACTTTATTCCTGCTTAGTAAAATCATATCTTTTTCCAAATCAACTCTCCCCCCCCCCTTTTTTTTTTAAAGTCTTCCTCACAGCAATGTTGGGCTTAAGGTCTCTATCTCTCTTAAAAGATTTACATATATTTGGGGACTGGTAAAGACAAGTTGTGTTGTGGCAGAAACCATCAGGGTTAATTTTGCTTGCCCCTCATCTGAAAGAGAGAGAGAGAAAGTGTGTGACTGTGTGTGTGCGCGCGCACGCGCATGCACTGGTTAACTCGGATCTTAACCTCCACTGCACAGCTGATCCACTTGCTAAATTACCTCCACAGTAGACTAGACACAGGATTTTGCCATTCTAACCACCCACTAAGGAGCAGGGACCTTTTGCTCCGCACTGCCACCCACAGTCAGACCCCAGGCTCAAAACCTGCCTGATGCGGACATGCAAACACCTGTTGTATCCCATCATTTCCCCAAACAGAGCCAAAGTCATGTAAATGACTGTGATTCCACACACACACACTCCCCGCAAAACACAGTAATAAAACGTAGTATTTCTAAATGTCTGTAAGCCACAGATCTTGGCATGATTTACAAATGTTAGGACTTGTCTTCAGGTACAGCGGTGAAGCTGCACCAGTGTAGCACTTGAGTGAAGATGCTACTACACCGACAGGAGAGCTTCTCTCGTCAACGTAGTTAATCCACCTACCCAAGAGGCGGTAGCTATGTCAATGGGAGGCATAGTGCTGTCTACACCGGGGGCTGGTGGGTATAACGACCTCGCTCAGGGGTGTGGATTTTTCATCCCCCTGTGCAATATAGTTAGACCAATACAGGTCTAATGTAGACCTGGGCTTAGTTAGTCCTCACAATGATTGTCTGGAGGTAGGAAGTATTTGCTCCATTTTACAGATTGGGAAACAGAGACACAGGAAGGAGAAAGAACTTTCCCAGGATCACAAAGGGAATTGGTGCCAAAACTGGGATCATCATCTAGGAGTTCTGACACCACGTCCCCTTACTGCTGCTAGACAAAACTCCAGTCGACATATACAGTCACTGTGGTTATGAATGAGGAGTCCTAGAATTCATCTGAGCTGGTGATCTTAGAATATTTCTCCAAGATAAAAAGCAGCACAATTAGCAAGTCTCCATAGGGATATGAAAGGTGTTTGGATAAATAAAATAAAACTCCAACATGTACTTTGTTAACCAAACACGGCTGCTGTGGGTGAAAAGAGCAGCATTTAGCTGGGCATAAAGTATTAGCCAACAGCCGCATACATAGAATAATCTCTCTGATTATACAGAAGCTGCAGTCACTGTGGCTTTGCATAGGTATTATAGAAAAGTCCACTTTTTATATGAGACTACACATGGAGCGGAGATTCCAAAGGAAGATGCAACAGCTGCAGTAATAAAAAAAATCTACGCACAAGTGTTGCACCTGCAGATGTACAAAAGCACTTTTACATGTAAAAATTTGACTTTTGCCTGCCTCCCACCCAGCCCCCCCCTTTTTTTTTGCACACTCAGACACATGGTGCACACACAGACGTAGGGGCTTTGGACTCACAACTGCCAAATAATTTTTTGCAGATCTAACCAGTGCTTCTGAAGTTTGGCCTGTGCTGGCTTCCTTCTTCCCAGTCAGATTCCACTGCTCTCCCCAAACCAAAATGTGTTTTAACCATAGCTGATAAACCTGTCCACAGGTACAACCTCATTTAATAATTCCCGCACCTCATGGCCTTAAATATCAGCAGGAACAGGGCTTGGGAGCAATAAGAATCTTCATTAGCTGTAGCAGTATTAAGGATTGTCTCCTCCATCAGGCTGTAGCCACTACCTGCGCTGGGAAGCATGCTCCCAGCTGCAGTGTAGTAGATATACCCTCATGGATGGCAATCACAAGGTTGGGCCAGCAAAAGGCAGTGGTGACATACACAAGTCAGCACGTGGCAATAGAAATTGCTGGACCAGATCATGCTGCATCAGTTAGTGGCTAGCGCTCAATACTTCAAAGGGAACGTTAAGAGGGGAAAAAAAAATAGTTCCCAAAGCAAAAATCCCATATCCAGACACCCCCAAATGTTGGCAATTTCTGAAACTTTGTTTCTTGGGCCCATCTGCAGAACAAGAGGTGACTTGGCTAGCTGTACACATGTTCCTTGGATTGGAGAAACAGAGGCAAACAGCAGGACAAGAGATCCATATCTCCCTGCTCTCAGTCCCACACATGCATACCCTTTCCCTCTCCCAAATAAGTCCTCCCGTCTCTTTGCTTCAGTTTATTTCTGTGAGAGAAGGATAAGGAGGGGACCTGCTATGGGGTAGGAGAAGGGACACACAGCTGAGGGGAGACCCCTCACCGTCAGTGGAGACACCTTGGGGGTAACTCCTTCTATGCACCAGGGGTACGTCAAATATAAAGAACAGACGAAGGAAGGAGGAGGGGGAGGTTAATATATGGACCTGAGAATACATGGAGTCTGGAAGTGGTGGCAATTACATGGAGACTGGTCCCAGAGGCTGCTCTCAGCCTTGCTTGGAGGGGGGAGAGGAGAACATGTGGCTCCTTCTTCCACTTCTTCCTTTGGGTGGTGCTGGCATCCCTACAGCTGTTTCCGCTTGTTGTCCTTCATACCAGTTGCCAGGCCCCAGGGGTTCTATGGTTACCAAGTTACCATGGTTTGTTGCTTTTCATTCCATTCTGTACCCACAAAAACACTTTGTTTAAAAAAAAAAAAAAGTTGTCTTTTGGTCCCTGGGTGGGAAGAGACTGAAAGATGCTCACAGGTGGTAGTGGGCTCCAGGATCCGACGATAAGCCCCAAGGGCCCATTTCCTCTAGGACCTTTCCCAAGACACATCTGGATCCACCACAACACCCCTCAAGACAGCTTGGACAAAGCCTGTCACGAGATCTGGAAACGCGTTCAAGGTCTTTCTGAAGAGCTCCAGCCTAGGTCAACGTCCCCAGTCCTGCAGCCTACCTGTCACCCACTTGTGTCACCAGAACCCCTCAGAGGAGAAGGCAGCAACTCCCTGAAAGAGTGAGTGTTCTCAAAATGTCAGAGAGGAGATCACTGACCAACTCCAAGTGGAAATTCACCCCCCTCCCTCTCTTATGCCCTTTCTTCCCTATAGTAGCTTTGGGAACATGTGTACAAACAGACTAGCTAAGCTCTCAGACTGGTTGAGATAAGACACCGTGGCTGTTTATTTTCACAGCACCAACCCAGAGAGCAAAATGATCTCCTTTCCCTCCACACATTCATTTTCCTATGCAAAACGCCCTGGGATGCCTAGCCACATCTGTAATTCTGAAGCACAGTAAGCAGCTGCCGCATTCAGTTCCCCACAGCAGCTTTTTTTTTAAAAAAAGATCAAAATATTTACAGTAAGAAGCAAAAGAAGCCTTCAAAAGAGCAAAGCAGAAAATTAAAATGTTATACTGTAAACAGCTGATCTTTACAAAGGAAAGCTGAATTTGGCAGAGAACTTTTTTCTGCCAAGTCTCTCTCCATGGGGTAAGTCATAGGAAGGGAAGGAGATACAATTTTCAAATTTAAGAGGGAAGTATTTATAGAATTCTCCTGAAGCAGGGCAGGGGGGAACCAACAAAATTAAAATTTGCAAACCCAGCAATTAATAAGCAGAGGTTGGCAACTGCCCTGGTCTTAAAGCAAAAATGCAATACACCAGTCAGGGTTGCACAGACTGGGCCCAGCCTGCTTTGATGCAGTAAATAAGTTACATTAGAGCTTAAATTGCTTTAGGAAGGGTAAGTTAGTATCATTTGTCCCTTTATACAGACGGGGAAACAAATTGAAGGGAAGGGATTTAACCAAGGTCACATAGTGAATCGGTGATATGTATCCAGGAATAGAACCCAGGAGTCCTGACTCCAAATCCAGTGCCCCATCAATGCTAAGTGTACTGTAATCTTGAAGGTAGACTCCAGAAGTCATGAAGAGTCAATCAGGCTCATTTCTCCTCTCGCATCCATGTGAATCTGGAGTCACTCCATTGAAGTCAGTCTCCAGTGCATAGCTGGGGTAAGTGAAAGGAGAATGCAGGCCCAAGCGTCTTTATGAACCAGATGTTCATCACATCAGTTAATGCACTAGTGGAAGGCGCTCAGATATTATGGTGAGAACAGCTGCACAAGAGCCTGTGTAGAACAGAATTAAACGACTACTAACAATCTGAATTTTAAGTCCTCCCCTGTTTTAATAAATGAAATTGACCCTTAAAGCACCATAATTTTTGTTTATTAGCAGCAAATTTAGTTGGCTCTGAAAGGGCAGCCAACCTAACATTATCCCTTGCCAATGTGCCTCATAACTATCATACCCTGGGGGAGAGACTAGAGTGTAGTTCCATATGCTTTCTTTCCTTTGCATCTGTGCTGCACCACCATCCACAAGCGCGCCAGAGCTGAGGTGGAGCTTCTGAGGGGGACACCTGAAGAAACAGAAACTGGACTGAGACCCATCAAACTCATTTTTCATGCAATGAGAGAGGCAGTGAGGTCCGGTGGACAGGGCATACTAAGCCTAGGAATCGGGAGACCTGGGTTCTACTGACACCTCTACCATGGAGCTGCAGAGTGACCTTGGGCAAGCCCCCTCTCCCATTCCCTCACAGACTTTGTCTTGACTGTTTAGGGCAGCGGCTGTCTCTCACTTTGTGTCTGTAAGGCACCTAGTGCTAAGGGGCCCTGATCTTGGTCCCTATACAAGTAATAACTGAACTGCCTTCAGATCAGTTTTGATTACTATTGACCAAATGCCAAGACCTGCTTTGCTCTACTCATTTGAGTAATCTCTCTGAAACCAACGCTGCTGCTCAAATGAGGACAGTGAGCAGGATTCTAACCTGGGCCATATTTTTACCGTTGATCCTGGAGGTACAAGTGTCCTTATCCAACTGCCAGGAAGAGATTTTACAAAAACCTCAGAGTCTATGAGGACGGCCAGTAAAGGTCCATGTATTACTTGATTTGTCATCTGCAACAACACTGGGGCTAAGATTAGCCCTAGTGACCTTGCTTGATTTAGCAAAACTTTAATTATTTTAAAATATTGACTTATGCAAATCACAGCTAAGTTCATTTTAAATGAATCTGGAATCTTTTGAACAAACAGTTTCACCTTCCTGGCTTTGTTACTGGAATATTTAGACATAGGAGGATGACAAGTCACTGAAAACATCCAGAGCTTCTGTTATGTTTTATTCATATTGTGACTATGCCTAGTAGACCCAATTGAGGTCAGGGCACCATTTTGCTGGGTGTTTTCACACGTCTAGTAACAGACAGTTCACTACCTTGACGAGCTTACAATCTAAACAGATGAGGTAGACAGGAAGGATGGTTCAGTGGTTAAGGCCCTAGTTTAGGACTTGGGAAACCTGGTTTCAAGACCCTTCTCTGCCACAGACTTCCTGCCTGCCCTTGGGCAAATCACTTAGTTCCAGATCCTCAAAGGGGCCTGAATATCTTTGAGGATCTGGGCCTTCCCAGTGTCCTTATGCTTCAGTTCCCCATCTGTAAACTGGGGATAACAGCACTGCCCTGCCTCACAGGGGTGTTGTGAGGATACGTACATTACAAGATTTCAAATGGCTCAGACACTGGGGTGAGAGGTGCCAGTCGAGTACAACAGGAAAAACAAAAGCTGATCCCATTTTACAGATGCTACACTAGGACTTACGACGATATTGCAGCAAAGAATTTGCATTGTATCCAAGCCCCCCTTATTATTATTTGTACTACCTTAGCACTTTGAGAGCCGGCTGAAATCAGGGCCCTACTGTGCTGGGTGCTGCACAGACACACAGTAAGAGACAATTCCTTAAAATCTCAACAGACAAGTCCTCCCAGTGGCAGAGCAGGCCTCCTGACTTCCCCACTTTTAAAATCTGGCTGTAAAACTTTCCTTCTGTGTTTGGTTCTGAGAACTGATGTGCCATATGAAGGCTGCTTGAAATAGTTCTAAGGAAGGGCAAGTTTTCTTTGGAAGCAGCGATACTGATAAACCGTCACAGAGATCAACACGGATTCATAGATTTTAATGTCAGATGGGACTGTTCTGATCATCTCATCTGACCTCCTGTAGAACACTGGCCAGAGAATATCACCAAGCAAATCTCACCATCTCTGCATCAAGCTCCATAAGTTCTGGGAGAACTGGAGCACCTTTTTTAGACCACTACAATCTTGTTTAAAGGCTTCAAGTGGTGCGGAATCCACCACACCCTTACGTAAACTGTTCACCTGGTCAACTACTCTCACTGTTAAGAATATGAAGCTTATTTCTAGTCTGAAGGGGTCTCTCAGCAGCTTGCTCCCACAGGAATTTGTTATGCCGGTGTCTGCTCTAATAAAGAGGCCCCCTGCTATCAGAAATCTCCCCCCTACATAGGTACTTACAGACTATGATCGAATCACCTCTTAACCTTCTCTTGGAGAAACTAGATACAGCAAGGGACTAAAGAAATTCAGTGTAAGGCAGGATTTCCAGACCCTGAATCATATTTGTAGCTCTTAATCCTTTCTAATTTGTTGACATCCTTTTTGAAGTGTTGACACCAGAACTGGCCCCGGTATTCCAGTCTCACTAAGATACATACAGAATGGTTTTAACACCTGCCTACTTCTACTCCGTATTCCCCTGCTAATACATCCAAGGAACCCATCTGCTTTCTTCTCCCAGCGTGATGCGCTGGAGCTCACGTTCAGCTGGTTAGCCACCATGACCCTTAAATGCATTTCTGAGTCACTGCTTCCCAAAATATACCCCCCATCCTAGTAAGTGTGACTTGCATTCTTGGTTCCTTGAATGTACCACCTTACATTTAACAGTACAAAGCACAGGTTTGAGTGAGCCCATTGTTTACCACGTCACCAATTTGTGTGTCATCAGCAAACTGTACCAGCAGGGAATCCATGTTAGATATTTTTTTTCCCTTTATGTGGATATGAATTGCCTTGAACAGCCTCACCACCAGCAGACCTTTACTCCTCTTTCCTACATTTACTTTCCTTCCTGAGGTTTGGCTTCCTGTCTTTATCAAAGGCTCCCTAGGACATTGTAGCACCTAGATTCTGAAAAAAGCCTCAGGTTGGAAATCTCCGATGGCCCCATTTGTGCACCAGGTGTGATCAGGATTGCACCACCCGACCCTTCCCTATTCTCCCAGCGCATTCTGGGAAAACTGGATTGACCACAAGACTGGATGTGATATGGGTACTTGACACACCAAACCCTTATACAGATGCTTACCTTTACTCACATGAGTAGCCCCACTGAAATCAATGGCTCTACTCACATCAGTAAGACCACATGTGTATATGATTGCAGGATCAGGGCCCTAATCTGTACTGCAAAGGTAGCTTTGAACTGGAATGGAAGTCAGAGGTGGGGAGGAAGGTTATACTTTTTTAAATATTAAACAGGCTGCAATTCACCATCTCCCAAACTGCTCCCCCCCCCCCAAAAACCCCAAACAACTAACCAGCTGAAGTTTCTTGGTTATTTTATTTTAGGAAGAGAAGAGCCAGGCAGTTTAAAAACTCTGCTAATTACACAGTGAGTCCATAATCAGACATAATTAGATGAATTTATAATTGATGATTAAGAAGTTTGGCAAGCTATTTATATGTACACGTTTATAACCCTGGCCATCCCGTCCCCCAAGCCAATAAGGATAACCAGTTTATGCATTAAATTACTAATCACATTTGGTAATAAGTGAGCAAACTGGGTCCCTCATTACACAAGTAATCAACAGAAGGCAGGAGTATTGGGAGCAGGCAACCACAATGGAAAGATCCATAATTAAAAAGTTCTTGAAAAGAAACCAATTTCTAATCATGAACATGCCCATTTCTCCACTGTCCTGCACCTTATGCCATCAATAGATAGTCCGTGTCCCACAGAGCTTACAATCTTTTTGTCCTGTGTTTGTACAGCTCCTAGCACTTCGGGGTCCTGGCCC
The DNA here is from genome assembly GCF_002925995.2 of Terrapene triunguis. Classification (NCBI taxonomy): domain Eukaryota; kingdom Metazoa; phylum Chordata; order Testudines; family Emydidae; genus Terrapene; species Terrapene triunguis. The sequence continues at coordinate 14,510,239 of NW_020664587.1, forward strand.
ACGACTAGGGCTTCTAGGTGCTGCCACAAAACAAACAAATAGTAACACAGCACGCTAGGGCAGAATGGGTGTAAAACATTACCATTGTGATTCAGGAGCATTTCACACTCATGTTTGCACTGGTGTGAGTGGCTGCACAAGACACAGGGCAATGGTGAATCGGGCCCAATAGATTTTAAAATTATCTTTAAATTGAGTGATTCATGCCCTGTCATCCAGTCCCACCATCTGGCAGTCAGAGGCTTAGGGACACCCAAAGCATAGGATTGCATCCCTGACCATCTTGGCAAATAGCCATAGATGGACCTGTCCTCCATCAACTTATTGAATTCACATGGAACTCATTCTAGGACTGGGATCTTTGACTGCAACTGGAGTTGTGAGTCTAAGGGCTGGTCCACACTACCCGCCCAATTCGGCGGGTAGAGATCGATCTTCTGGGATCGATTTATCGCGTCTCATCTGGACGCGATAGATTGATCCCAGAAGCGCTCCCCCGTCGACTGCGGAACTCCTGCTCGCCGAGAGGAGGAAGCGCTGTCGACGGGGGAGCCTGCCTGCGCCGCGTGGACCCGCAGTAAGTAAATTTAGTTCGATCTAGGAAACATCGACTTCAGCTACGCTATTCTCGTAGCTGAAGTTGCGTTTCCTAGATCGATCCCCCGCCCCAGTGTGGACCTGCCCTAAGCATCTCTGGAGATCAGACCACTTTTAGGTCAAGAGCTTTGTGCACCCAGCGTGTGCAATTTGGATGAAGAACTTGAATGTTTAGAGAGAGATTTGTATTGCATGTGGTAGGTGATTGTGTATTCCCATTAGACGTCAAATTCAGGGCTCTGTTCTCAGAACATCAGCTTGACGCTTACATTGAAGCCCATCTCATTGCACGCCGCACTAGAAGACCACATCCAACTCTGCCTTCACCGACCTCTAACCTACCCCCAAGGCTTCCAGTAAACATTTGTTCTACCATTAGTTTCACTCCCTCTGCAAAGGAGCTAGTCAATATGTACTGGTCCCCGAAATAGCCAAAGGTAGGGAAAGACAGTCTAGTGGAGAATAGGCTACTGGACCAACTGGGAGATATTATCTCACCCGTCTTGTCTCTCTGGAATTCTAGAGACATTATTATTACTAGCTGACAGTCTGTGATGCAACATGGGCATAATCCATAAACTGTGTAAAAAAAAAGCCAAAAATGGCTGAGAACTTAAACTGGATGGTAACAGAATGTCAGTCCCAGTGATGATTGAGCCTGGTGATATTCTAAACAAACAAACAAACAAGCTCTCAGACATGCTTCTAGATGTTTCCTTCACGTCACACTGACTCTACAGATATTCCTGGCTTCAGAGTGGCACCCAGACAGAGAGACAATCCTGGAATTTTATTATAAAGATCATCATCTGTATTACTGTAGCATCTAGGAGCCCCAGGCTTGGCCCAGGGCCCCATTGTGTCAGGCGCTGTACAAACACAGAATAAAAAGATAGCCCCTGCCCCAAAGAGCTAGGTTAAATTCTCTGCCTAGCTGTGAACTCTCTCTTTGATTTGGGGCACGTCACTTAATTTACCCGTGCCTCAGTTTCCCCATCTGTGACGTGGAGAAAATTCAGCCCAACCTCACAAGGGTGTTGGAAGGATAAAAATTCATTAGTGATTATGAAGTGTTCTGAAACTATAGCGATGAGGGCCATTTAAGTACAGTTGCACAATGTAGGCTTCAGTGGAACTTTATCTATACTAGGGCTTTGTGGGGGCCCCTTCCCCCCAAATTCTGATGATTTCATCAACATTTCAAATTTCAGTTAAAAAGGGGGGGGGGGGCGACAATTCTCTCTCCCCATTTTTCAACTGATTGTCAGAAACCCCCCCACTGCTAACAACTGGTAAGGCCAGGTGAACTGATGCTGAACTCAATATTGGCTGCAAGCATATCGGGCTTGGCAACTAATTCATCTGCCCCTATTGTCAACAGTAAGTCATTTTCCTAGTGTAGACAAGGCTTGGATTTCATTTTGTAGCAGAAATATATTTATAGACTCAGAATTTACTTTAAGCAAATCTCTCATAATAATTCTTTGCGCTCCCACGTGTTTCATCCAAGTTGCCTGCAGTTATCCTTGTTGAATGTGCATTAACCGTGTTAGAGTTCTCTCTTTCATGTAGATCGTTGGAACAGAACTGTGTCAAAGATGAGATTTCCCTTCTGGTGGAACAGGAGTACTTGAGCCTTACCCAGGAGAACATTAGCGAGACAGAAATGCAAGGTTTAGAAAGAAGCAAAAAACCTGCCTCTACTTTAAATCAGACTTCATCAAACAACAGCCTTTTCCTGCTTTCCGAGAGGGACCGGTTGCTAGATGAAACAGAAGCAGTAGAAAGCATGTACCGAGCAATGGTGGGAAGCAAAGAAAGGGAGATGAAACTCAGATCTCTCTGTGATGCTCAGCTTTCTACAAAATCCACCATCGCTGGGATTCTACGTCCTGCAAAATGCACCTTCAAGAATGCTAGAGGGGTGGACAATGGTAGCGGTAACCCAGTGGCTTCTAACAAAGAGACCAGTAAGTCACTGGTGCCGTGTCCATTGAAACGCATAGAGGCTGCCAAAGCACCAGATAATCAGGTGGTGGCGGCGGAAACCAGGCTGACCAAGGACTACCTACAAAGTAACATGTTCAATTCCCCCACCCATAAGGAGAGCGCAGTGGTGCCTGTGCCTTCCACGACAGCAGAAAGCCAAACCACGGGGCCAAAGAAGCAGCTCCCGGTGTTTGCCAAGATCTGCTCAAAAACTGATCCCGACTCAGTTCCCGAGGGAGTTCAGAACACAGGTACGGGGTGTTTGGAAGCATCATTTGGGAATGATTGGCGGGGGGGAATAAAGTAAAGCAAGAGATGTTTAAAATGCAGCCGACATCGAATGGGAAGGGACCTTCTGGGTCGGGTCCAGTCCCCTGTGATTGCAGGTAGCCATAGACAACAGGTATGGTATTCACTGCTATATACAGAGATGTCATTTCATAGGGGACAAACAATGTGGTTCTTAACCTTTTCCATAGTGGGATCCTCAGTTCCATACCAGGACCAACTCCCAGCATCCTCCCTGTCATCCAGCTGGGATCTATGCAACACCTTTCTCCCACTTAACAAGATGGGAGGTGACCCCAATATTGAGATCCCACGGACTGGCAGATATGATTGGTAGCTTTTTAAAGAAGCCAACTTGAAAGTCTGTATGGAACTGCCTTACTATCTGCAGCACTTGATGCCAGCCTGGTCAGAAATAAATCTTGCATGTATCTCTTTCCTTGTATTAGCAAGGGTACAATTTTTGTGGTAGGCTAAACTGAGATGATCAAGGTTACGGGATAAATACTGACGGAGCTTGATTCACTGCCAAGTGAAAACAATAGGACTCTTTCCATTGACTGCAACGGGCATTGATTGGGTTCATAACGCATTATCTCACATTTTGTGAAGGTAGAGTTAGCCCCTACGGCCCAAGATTTTCCAGAATTAACTCAAGTATTTTGGGGGCCATATTTTGTTCGGGGCCCAATTTGAGACACTTTAAAGGGGCCAGAAAGTACTGAGCACCCATCCTCGGAAACTGCCCATCAGATGTCTCAGGATGGGCAGTCAACATCAGTAATCCATTTTGAAAATCTTGGTCTAGTGTATTGCAACCCGGAGATGCTATAAAATGAACGAGAAGCTAGTCAGTTTCCCCCCCTAACCTTAAAGAGGTTTTGAATGCGGTGCAAAGGGTCTTGTTCCATTCTTATTCTAGCTGAACCATTTCATTCATCCTTATCACTCAGACAGTTACAGTTAATTCCAAGTCCTGTAGGGACTGGATGGACAGGTCCTACTAATTAGAGAATTTAAAGTGCTAATTGTTGAATTTGGGTCTCAATACTGAAAGCTTGTAGTCAGTGGAAGTAGCTGAGATCTTAAGTAAATTTGGTTTGTGGGCAAAGCACACCCTTTTAAGTTAGGCTGATCCACCGGAGCAAAGAAAAGCCCAGCGTGTCTGTTTAATAACGTGTTTAACCATCTTTTGTTTTACAGTAACTACTGCAGCATCGGATAAGAACAACCTCAAATACAATGGGAATGTTTTCACCCCGCGTTTTGCTACCACGTCAACGACCACCTCCTTAAACCAGTCAGTGTGGCTCAGTCTGAACTATCCTCCACCCCCCATCTATCCAAACCATTCAAACTTTCCACAGTTCCAGGTAACAGAACAATAAACATGCAGGGTTCTCGTCTGGCATTGTCAGAGCGAAGCCTGGCAAGCCTGTGGTTGCAGCCACCACTGCTTCTAACCCTACTTTTTGCTTTGTACCATTGGAAGGATCTGAAAGGAACTGGACTGCTATCCAACTCAGCGCTTTGGGGGGGGAAAAACGGGGGATAACTTTGGGTGGCAAACAAAACATAAAGAGAACAAGTAGTTTAGTGCATCAGGGGTGTTCATGCTTCACTGGAAGGGTGCTGAATTTATGAGACAGTGAGTTATGACCGACCGTGCTTTGTACCCATTTTCATTCCTAGGTTAGTATCAGTTTACAGTTTTCATTTGCTAGGATCCCCAAATGGATTTTTGATACTATTGCCATGTTTACAGATAAGGATGCCAAAACTAGGGTTGCCTCTACAACCTTAATTTAGTCTCAAGTTGCAGTGGGGGAGGTCTAGGTTGGATATTAGGAAACACTATTTCACTAGGAGGGTGGTGAAGCACTGGAATGGGGTACCTAGGGAGGTGGTGGAATCTACATCCTTAGAGGTTTTTAAGGCCCGGCTTGACAAAGCCCTGGCTGGGATGATTTAGTTGGTGTTGGTTCTGCTTTGAGCAGGGAGTTGGACTAGATGACCTCCTGAGGTCCCTCCCAACCCTAATATTCTATGATTCTATGATTCTCCTTGTGTGTATACATTATAATACAGTCTTTAATTCCATGATGACTATTTTTTCCACAGGACCCCGGCCTCATTCAGTGCACAGAATGGATGATGCTCACTCAATACGCAGCTAATCAATATTTTGTTTTCTCCTCATTTTGCGCGAGGCCCCAGGCCTTATTTACTGTACACTATTACAGCCCACATCTGAAGATGGAAATATTAATTTCCTCATGGGCTTTTCTATTGTGCTCATCATCATTATATTATCTAGGGGCCACACAAACATGAATGAATTTATTTTCACAATATCCCTATAAGACCTGGGAGGGGTTAGGATGGGAAACTGAGGCATGGAGATAAAGGTCAAAAGTATCCATTAATTTGGGGTGCCCAATTTGAGACCTCCAAGACCTGTTATTTTTGAGTATGTAGAACTAAATAGCACTTCAAAGCACAGCTCCCATTGACTTTAATCAGCACTTCTACAAGTCAGGCACTCAGAAAATGAAGAATACACAATTGGTGACCCCCTCTGAAAAATCTGGCTTAAGTGACTAGACTAGCATCACATAGGAACGCTGTGGCAGAGGCAAGGATAGAATCCAATTTTCCAGAGTTGGTATTTAACTACCTTAACCATGAGACCCTCCTTTCTCTTCCTGAAATTCCCTGCTTCATTCAATACATATGTGGAATCCGTACCAACATTTTCTGGTGAGGGAAAAATGTTCCACCAGAAAAAAATATTCATCAGTTTTGTTCTTCTCCTTTCACTTAACATGTGGAATAGTTTCTTCAGTCATGTCCCACCTTCCACCAATCTTATCTCTGCATTTTTCTTATCCCCAGCTAACTCTGTTAGATTTAACTCTAGATACCACCCTAGCCCCATGGCAGAGTCTTATCCCTCTGGCCTGTTCACACTATCCAATTTCAATGAGATTTGAACACCTAACTTCCTTAAACCACTTGGAAAATCTCATCCTTAAGACGAAGTTCTTTGACTGGCCTCAACTCAGCCTATCCTATCATTTTGTGGGTGCACTTTTGCACTCTGTAATCAACTACAGTTGTATTTAATAGGCATTCGTCAGCTGCTTGATACGTTCAATGACAAGTTAGTGATCATCTGCATGCATAATTAATCCTTCTCTCATTGAGGTCAAGGGGAAGTTGAGCTCATTGCAAAACAGGACGGAGAGCGCAGAACCTATGGCGGATAGCTGTAATGTAGAGAAGAAACCTAGACTTGTGGAGTCAGAGAGGAGAATCTTGGCCAAAGATATTAACTAAATTCAGCTGACCTCTGCTCCCTTGAACAAATAACGTGCCCTTGAAAAGACAAAGGAACGTATTGCAGAATAAAAATAAGACCTAGTCAGACTGTTTTAAAGTCATGTCTTTTGTATTTTAACAGGGATTGTATCAGCAGAGAGCACGGATCCCATACCAGCAGACTTTACACCCTCCCCTAGGATGCTATTCGAGACAGGTGTGTCTAAATGGTTATAAATATGCTTTCATTTGCAGAACACAGATGCTAAGCATAGAAAATTAGCCAGAGCTGTTTGTCATGGGGCATAACTGACATTGGTAGCTTTGCAAAATAAGATTTGGGGGCCAGATCCTCAGATGGTGTAAATCAGCATAGATCTATGGAGTTACATCAGTTTACATTAGCTGAGGGCCTGGCCCCAAACCTCTAACCAAAACATCCAATTGTATATGCTCCATTTAGTGTTAACTCAGGACAGTCCTTTTTCTCTTTGTAAAGAATGGTACAATCAGCATCATGAAATGGTGCATTTCTATTGCGAGTTTAATGTATGAATGAGGAGGAGAACACTGGATGAGCTGCAGCGAGATAAGCTATGACAGGAAAAGGCACCACAGAGAGCTGGAGTGGCTTGGATGTCACCAGGAGAGCCTCAACAGAGCGGATCTCCTGCATGCCACTGCAGCGCTTCTGGGTCAGATCCAAATTGGTTCCTCAAGTTGGGGCGGGGGAGCTAAAACATTAATTAGGGAAAGTGCCATCACTTTGAAAGGGCAGCAGACACGGAGAATTTTGCAGTGTCCTGCAACACCCACAGTATTATCCCAGGGTGATGGGGGGGGGAAGAGTATACCCATATTCTACAGAAATGTTACCAGATGGTGTAGCAGTGTGATCTAGTGGATAGGGCCCTGGCCTTGACAGCAGGAGACCTGGGTTCTCATCCCAACTCTACTCTGTGACCTTGGATACATTTTCCTGTGTCCCCTCCCACCCTTCACCTGTCTTGTCTATTTACATTGCAAGTTCTTTGGCCAAGGCCTGTCTTTTCCTCAGTAACTGCACAGCATCTACCATAAGCGGGGCCTGATTTCAGTTGGGGCAGTAAAACTGCTAATAAATAATAATATAGATGGCACAGAAGGTGGTTTGGAGGTGGCCAGGAGTCAGGACTACATGGCTCCAATAGCCTAAATTCTCATCTACACATAGGGTGGGTCCATGGTCATCACTGAAGCCTAAGGACTATGGAGTGGCTATCTCCCTGTTCCACATGCTGGCTCTGCTATAGGTGAGGAAAACAGGATGCTGTGTCCCACGCTGCATAAACTCCCCTGCCAAGCTAATGGAACTTAGGGGGTTGCCCAAGAGGTAGTGTACTTTTCAGACAACACATTTCTGTCTGAGGCAGTCTGCTTTGACTCTGCTTGCTTCTTCCATCTTTTCCTTCCGAAGAACTGACAAGACTTTAAAAGAGGAGGATGGGACTTTTGTTTGAAAAGGAACCAAGTCACCAACTTGTGGCCCTCTCTCTGGGTAAACATGAGCTGGGTCCCTTGTAGCCAGTAAATTAGCTAATCCCTTCTGGGCATTCTCTCCAAGATAAGGCAGCTTCTATAGCAAGATGCAACCCACACAGCACTTAGACACATCAGCTTTTTCCTCTTCCATAGGAAGGTGGGGTGAAGGGGAAACCCCATCGGATCAAAATTTAAGAGCTGGGCATACCACATAGCGGACATCACTGCAACTCTCTCTCCAACTGGAGACATGGCTGAGAAACACGTTTATTATGCCGAATGCAACTGAATCAGATCTGAATGACACCACGATTTCTTTGTACAGCGAACAATAGCAAATAGAATGAGGAGCACTTGTCAGCGTTGATATCCTTGACATGTTCTGTGTCATTTACAAGGGTTCTGTAGGAATGGATGCAAAAATACCTGTTGTAGTTGCAGCTGATTGTCATCATGTCTTAAGCTTCCGGAGAGCTAGAATTTGGGAGGTGCCGAGTACACTTTCAACCCCTTTGGCATCTGTAAGAGTTGAAGGTTTAATTCATCTGATCAAAAAATGATGATGGGGCAGGGGAAATATAAACTTTTCCCCCCAAAATGTCCCTGTTTTATCAAAGTTAAAAAATTCACTGATTTAAAAAAAGAAGAAAAAAAAAAAGAAACCCACTCCAACCAGACCCACAGTCACTAAAAAAAAGTAGGAGGGGATTTTTGTGCAAAAATGTCATGAATATTTTCCCTTTTTAGTATAATTTTTGAATTTCAAAATTTGAAATATTTCATCCATCTCTAGTTCCAATTGGCATGTGCAGATCTGTCTGTAAACTGTTTTATTTCACCAACTTCTTGCTCTTTGTTTCTTTACCATCTGTAGGTAACTCCATACAATCCACAGCAGATTTTCCGGTCACCTTACACCCCTTTATTGAACTATATCCCTCTGGTCCAGCCTGGTTATTCATACCAGCAGAGGAACCCCTCCAAACCATCTAGCAGCGTACGTGATCCACCAGCAATGGCGGGTGATGGGCCGCAGTATCATTTTTCTCATTCATATGGGTACGTCCACACTGATGTGTGGTCTAGTTCTCATAGCACATCATGGGAGGGTTTGGTGACTTACAGTCAAACCACATGGAGCTACTGACTGGAGCTAGTTGGAAAATGGAATTTCCATCCAGCTGGAATTTCCAACATTTCAAACCGATTTGAATACCCAATCAGAACAAAAAGTCAACATTGACAACAGAACAGAATTTCCAAAAAACCATCCATCCAGAAACAAACGTTTTGTTGTGATAATGTTCAATTGTTTTATTACTGTAAGGTTGGAACATTATAATATATTATAGAAAATTCAATACGAGTCCAAACAAATGAAATGAAAGTCAAAATCAAATATTTTACCTGATCTAAAAAAAGTCAAAATAATTTTTCATTTATTTGCCATCAAAAACATTGTGAAAGTTGCCATGTTCTTGCAAAGTGTTTCGATTTCAACAAAACGATACTATCCGACGGAAAACTGCTCCCCCCCGCCCCCCGACCTTCACTGCATGTTCTGAGAGGAGTTGTCTTCCAGACACAAAGCCATTCATCTTGAGTCTTAGTTTAAATAAAGGGAAAGTCGTAAGAACAAAAATAAAAAAGAGAGAACAGTGTATGCGTGTCTCCTCTGCAACATGCAGCATCAGCCCTGCCTTGCAAAAATGACAGCTGTCCCTGCACACAGGCAGACTTAGAAATGTACAGGGTCACTACTCAGGAAACAAAATGTTAATGGTTACACAGCTATATCCATCAAAATAATGAGAGAACATTAAAGTGGAGGTGGAAGGTTTTCTTGAATTTCTAGGACATTTTTCAAGTCATGGCAAAATTTTCAATCGTCAAATTCAGGGTGGGGTGGGAGGAATAGGACAAAATAAGATGAGACTTTTGTGAAAAAAATTCTCCCCCTTTTTCAAGAGTGGGCCAATTTAAATGTTTTGAATTTCCATTTTTTGTAGAATTTATGAAGCCCAGCAAGGGCTAGCAACCCAAGTACGAACCTAAGGTCCCTGGTGGACTTATACCGGGGCAGCTGGCCCATGCAGGGGTGAACACCTCTGCATCTTCACTCCTAGGGGGAGGGATAGCTCAGTGGTTTGAGCATTAGCCTGCTAAACCCAGGGTTATGAGCTCAATCCTTGAGGGTGCCACTTAGGGAGCTGGGGCAAAAATAAGTACTTGGTCCTACAAGTGAAGGCAGGGGGCTGGACTCAATGACCTTCCAGTTCTATGAGATAGATATATCTCCATATTATATATATTTTATTGTTACCCTCGCTAGCTAGATTAAAGCTAGCAGGGGTATGTCTACCAGCTACATTTCACCTTAATTTGCAGTATAGACATACCCCTAGACATGATGGTTAAAACGCTGGAGGCCCACTTCTTTGTAACAACAGTGGGAAAGTTTAGGGGGAAAAGACAACTATCTATACAAGGCCAATGGCTCTTAGGGCTGGATTTGGAAAGGTATTTAGGCATCTAACAATGCAGATGGGATTTTCAAAAAGCACCTAGCTGCATCTTTAGGCATCTAAATACCTTTAAAAATCTGGCCCTTCAGCAAGATTTCAAACCTTTTACAAACAACAAGCTCAAAAGGGAAGGGCGGGGGAGGGGGGGAGAAACGAGGAGGAAATCATAATGAAACTGGATTTAATTTGAATGTTTTTCAGGTTTAGTTCTACACCTGGTGGATCTGTGAGGACAAACCCATATTTCTCTTCCAATGGGAGTGGTATAAACTTTTAGAGCATCTAACTTTTTGATGCATCGTTTGGAGACACTGAAGCTTCAGTCACTGTTAGGTATCCGGAGGTCAAATAAGGACTTATTTTGTATTTCCCATGGTGAAGATTTCTGTCTCGAATGAGCCAACATGACTTATGTGTAAAGAAACAGCTACACAACAATTCATCCGAAAGAGGAGAGTTTTGTTTAGCGGAAGCAAATGAGATTTTTTCTTTTTGGTATGATGGAGAGAAATAATAAAAAAAATGTTTTATTTATGACAGATGCCTGAGCTGCTTAAAATTGAATTTTGCTGTAATAAAGATGGCTGATATAAAAAGGATCATGGCCACAAATTTCAGAGGTGATAACTTGAGTCGTGTATTCAAAGTGAGATTAACACAGAGGCATTCAGTAGCTACGGGGCTTGATTCTGTGGGGGAAAATGCTTGTGTCTTGTATCTGGAACCATGATACTGATCTACGTTTTAGCATTAAGGAAGAGGAAACCAGAATGCCTTTACAAAGAAACTTATTTTACTATGTTCCCTTTATTGAATTCAGAGTTTCAGGCTCTAACATTTGAAAGTGAGCTTTTGCCCTTGCAACATAGCTCCTGCTCGGGACTATATCATTAAAACAGCCTCAGGGTGGTAGGCAATCTACAGACAACTATGATGGATGTCTTTCTGCCCATGGTCAACAACAACCTGTTGGGTCAAATGCAGAAAGGACTGAATGGAATTATATGGCCTGTTATGCTGGAGGCCAAACTCATTAGGTGATTATAATGGTCCCTTCTGGTCTTAAAAAAAAAAAAAAAGTTAACATCTCTGTTGCAAAGAGTTTACAATCTGCAATTGGAAGGTCCTGCAACCGATAATGTAAGTGTCTGCCTGTGCACTAACATCAGTGGGTCTTTACTTGGGGTTTGTTTACATAGGGAGTTATACCAGTATATGGTTAAGTGTGAATATAAACAACTATAGTTGGACTGGTATAACTCCCCAAGTGAACACTTTCCAGTAGAAGTGCCTGTTTTGATTTAGTTTATGTTGCTTTCAAAGCAGTTTAAGCTAAACCAGAAAAAAGCCACTCTAGTCTAGAATAAGACTGTCCACGTAGGGAGTCTAACTATAGCAGATTAATTATACCAGTATAATTTCCTGGGTAGATAAGGCCTTAGATTGTAAACCTTATGGGGCAAGTACCTTCTTTTTGGTTCTGTGTTTGTACAGCACCCACGCAATGGGGTCCTGGTCCATGAGAAAGTCTTCTAGGTGCTTCTGCAATACAAATGATAAAATAACAGGGCTCTGTGCAGGCCCTGCATTCTGCTGAACGACGAGGGGAAATGGATCCAGAGAGGAAAAGGATTATCCGGAACATAACCACAGTGGAATGGGATATCAGATTAAGCCCACACTATGACGGCTGTATAATTCCCAGGCAGAGTCTTGCCCCATATTGGAGCTTTATGAGCTGCACATATGGTTGATCGCTGCCATCACACATCTAGGATAAGAGAGATAAGAACACAAGAACGGCCATACTGGGTCAGACCAAAGGTCCACCTAGCCCAATATCCTGTCTTCCGACAGTGGCCAGTGCCAGGTGCCCCAGAGGGAATGAACAGAACAGGTAATCATCAAGTGATCCATTCCCAGCTTTGGGCAAACAGAAGCTAGGGACACCATCCCTTCCCATGCGTTTTCAAGACTCGTTCCCTGCAAGGTGGAGAGCACCCTCACCCCATATTAAATTCAACAAGAGCTAAGGGTTTTCAGCCCCTCTCTCAGGGCCTAATCCAAAGCACTTTGGAAGATATTGGGCATCTCTCCATTGTCTTCCAAAGTGCCTTGGACCAGCCCTGAACACCCTTGGTTTAACAGGCTTCGGATCAGGCGCAGAATGCTCAGTATCTTGCAGGATCAAGCTCCAAATGCAGACGGAAGTAACTTCTGGGTAGCCCACTCCACAGAGCCGAGTTTGGGAAATAAATTCAAACCTCCCTTCCCTGTACACCACATAATGTGCTCCGTGGGATGTTTTTCCCCCTGCCATATTTTACAGGCTTCAGATGAGTAAGGCCTAAGTGATTTCAGAGTTGCATCGTCCATATTGGCTACACTTGACATCTCATCTCACAGCAATCCTTCAGGTGACATTTCAAACATACTATTAACCTACGTTTTCTCTTTCTCCACACTGTGTCAGCATTTTATTTCGGGTTGTACAGATGATTGATTCGACTGAGGACAATTTATGATAAGAAATCCATGCTATGGCGCCGGGGGGGGGGGGGGGGCACGCACCACAAGCCAAACCACAGGCAGAGACTCTACCAGACACAATTAGGCCAACAATTAAGAACCTCCAGTGTTTTTGTGAAGTATCAATGTCCTTCACTATGTGTGGCTTGTGGGTAACGTGACAGCTTGATAATAGAACACAAGCTGAAATATTGTTCAAGGAATGCCAAGGCAGCTGGGGAAAAAAAAAAATCAAAGCTGAGGGCCGTATGTTGCCCTAAAAACTCTCATTGGTGTCAGTGACAATCCCTATAGCACCTTTCATCCAGAAAGGCTTGGAGCACTTTACACATCGATAGACAAGCTATCTATAGGGATCATTTCACCCACTTTTGGAAGGAACATGGCAGCTGTTTAACTAGGCCCAGTAACATTATGCAACAGTTTAGGATAGGAAGGAAGAACCCATTTGATACTTTAAGGGCAATTTAGGTGAGAGGAATGCAGTTATTTCAATTGGAATTTAGCCAGGACACCAAGGTTACTGCCCTTACCGTACTCTTGAGCAAAATGGCATAGTATCATTAGTCGCTACAAGTGGTCCAAACTTCTGATTTATCCCTCAACCAATAATCATTATTCATCAATAATACAGTATTCAATTCCATGATCACATACTCTTTTTCAACAGCGTCAGTCAGGGCACAGAATGGACAGTACTCAATTAATGATTCAGTATTTTGTTTTATCCTCATTGTTCAATGTATTTACTGCACAATATTCAAACCCTGCTCTGAAGACAGAATTAATCATTTCCTCGTGAGCTTTTCAATAGCACTTATCACTGTAGTACCTGCCTAACAAACATTCATGAATTTATCTTCATAAAACCTCTTTATGCTGAGGGGGTGGAATTATCTCTGTTTTACAGATGGGGACCCACTAATTTTGGATGCCCAATTTGAGCTCCCAGGACCTGATGGGTCTTTATATGCACTTTATATGTTCAAAGCACCCCTCGGATTGACTTCAGCTGCAGATGTGAGTGCTCAGATGCAAGGCAAACCCCAGGCTCTCAAGTCAGGCACCCAGGAAATGATGAATACACAATTAGCAACCAACTCTGAAAAGTTTGCCTGCCCAGCACCTCCCAGGAACTCTATGGCAGAAGCAGGGATAGAATCGGATTCTCTAGGGCACATCAGCTGCGTAAACCATGAGATGGTCCTTCCTTCCCCTGCAATCCCTCTGCCGCATTCACTACACACCTTCCAACTTCTAGCAACAAATGAAGCAAAGGTCCTACACACAACTGCCTCCTTCACTACACCTCCCCGATTCATCCCCAGTGCAGGTCCATTCTGTGCAGTGAATGAGGCGGGCTCTCATGGAAAAAAATAGTATGTGATCATGTAATTAAAGTCTGTATCATAATCAACTGCACAAGGGAGCTGAATTAAGGTCGTCCAGGCAAAAATGTTTATTCGTTAAAAAAAAATTCCCAGCTAGCTCTATAATGAAATCTCATCACCACATAGAAGTGTTATTACCCCCACTTTGCAGATGGGGAAACTGAGGGTCAATAGCTAACTTACCTGTACCGTGCCTCAGTTTCCCAATGGGTAATAGTAGGATAAAAACACAAGCACACCTTTGACAAAGCAACAAATAGAATCTAGAGCTGTCAAGTCCCAGTGTATTGCTATCACCACTGCACTATATTTTCTCCCACTTGGCGTTGCAATGTGAAAGGATTATTCCATATATGACAATTAGAGCAATTATGTTTTGATTACAGGACGGGAATAACCTGGAAAATTCAGGAGGAGATCTGATTCCCATAATAATCAGGTGCTTATATCCAACAGTGGGCAGACAAAAAATATCATGAGATTTCTAACACTACCTAGTCCCACCCAAGTCAGAATATCCCTCTCATCCACTAGTCTAGCCAAAACCAAGGACTGAAAATATGAGCAAAAAAGTTTAAAATGGAACAAAATAAAAACCAGCCAAACCTTTTTCCAAGCCTGAAAACCGGTTCAGAATTTGGTTCGGTTCTGTCCGAATTCACCCACCCTGAATTACAATACATAGTAGGGTTCTCGAGTCTTTCAACCCACTGCGAGGTTTTTCTCCAATATTCCTAACACAATTAATGTAACAAGATGAAAGCATCATCAAGTCCTATTACATTTTTCTTCCTTAGTAAAGGACTGATGACAAACTAGGAATCAGAAGCTATATTGAATTACATTTGCCACAGAAGAGTTCATTAAGTAATAGTATGTAATAAAAATCCTCATCTGTCAACTTGAAGGATAGACTAAGGAGAGACAGTCTACTTACAAAAACTGCAGGTTGTTTTCTACAGCACTCTGTGGCATATAAGTATTCAACTGAGGCATGTGTGCAAAAGGGCACCAGACATGAAGGATGGTCCAGCAGTTAGAGACTAGGAAATCTGGCATTATGTCCCTGCTCTGCCACAGACTTCCCGTGTGCCCTTTGGTGAGTCATTTAGGCCCAGATCCTCAAAGGTATTTAGGTGCTTACCACTAATAGATTGTTTCAATGGGACTTAGGTGCCTAAACACCTTTGAGCATCTGGGCCTTTGTCTCTCATTGCCTCAGTTCCCCATCTGTAAAATGGGGATATTAGCACTGACCTACAGAGTGTTATGAGGATAAATACATTAAAGGCTGAGACGGGCTCAGATACTACAGTAATTGGTGCCATATAAGAACCTTTGATGGAGTTAGCATCCTTTCCTCTTCCAGAGATCAAAGGGCCCTGATTATTACTAATAATGATGTGCACCTTTCATCCAACAATCTCACTGCCCAAACAAGAAGTCCCACAGCGCCCCTGCAAGGGAGGCAAGTATTCTTGCACCCACTTTTCTGAGCAGGGAAACTGAAATACAGAGATGAAGTGGGGGCCGTACAGCGAGTGGCGAATCCAGGAAGAGAACCCAGGAGGCCCAACACTTGGTGCCCTGCTCTGACAAGCCACATCTTCTCCTTTGCTGAAAGTCCAGTGTTCCCTACGCATCTGACACATTCAGCCCAGGAAGAATTTGGCTGTAGAGCCAAAGTTCAGGGCATTCAGCCTTAGGGTTCTGGGTCAGGGTACATGAAACCCAGCCCCACAGTAAGATTACATATGCAATCACACAGACTTTCCTTGCTGGGGAGAAGGGCACCATTCCCACAGTATTGTTTTGTTTCCCTCTTCCCCTTGCAGTACCTAAAAATATTGTATAGTCTGAGAAGAGCCCCCTTGTTAAACAAAGGTCTGTTTAATTTACCTTTTTTTTTTTTTTTTTTTTTTGTAATTTACCGTTTGTGGCATAGGGGTTTCTTTTTAAGGAGGAATTCTCTAGCCATGCTTTTTCCCCTTAATCCATCATCACGAGGTATTGTTTTTTATTAACTGCATAGGACTGTGGCCTCACCTCAGTGGTTTACAGAATGTATAAAAAGAAAAGGGGTAAAATCCTTATTAAAGTCAAATGTCATTAACTCCCATTGACTTCAACGAGGTAGGATTTCACCCCATAAACCCTGTTGTGAGGAGCTTCCAACCTGGCTCCCACAAAACAAGTCTCTGTTTAAAACAAAACCCCACCACCATAAAGGCTGCCTCCCCCCACCCCTTCCAGTTCCTTCACATCTTTCATGGTCCCTGAGCTAGAACGATAGCCAGGTTAGGGAACCTAGTTCCAATAGCGACATGTCCTAACTATGTTTTTCCAAACAGACCAAATCATGTTATAATCACATGAAGGCAATCGATCAATCATGCTAGAACATTGATCCTTTCCCAACCCCATCATAACTGGATTCCTGCTCAGTTTTAACTGTAGCATAGACCAGGCCTAAAAGGGCAATTCAACTCTGATATTCCACCACCAGCGTCTATCCTTCAACCCCCTGGCTGTATTCTTTCTCAGCCAAAGAGAGCCAGTTTCCTAAAGACAGGTTAGTCTCCAAGGAAGGGCTAATTGCTTCTCTCCTTACCCATCATCTTAATCTGTTACTCCCCGCTGTCTATTCTTAACACACACTGAAGTTTCAGGAACCTTGGGAAGGTTTATGCAGCTTTTCAGAAGGCTGATGTGCAGAGACGGGCATACGAGCTACCGGAACGTAACGGGCTTGGGGAAAACACTTTGCTTATGTTAGTTATTTGTTTCCTGTACCTCAGCTTACCTCTCTGCTGGGGTACAGACCACAGTTTAGTCTTTTCAGGACTTCAATTTATCTCTCTCTCTCTCTCTGTTATACACAGAGTTAAAACTCAGAGAACAAAAGTGACATTAAATCTCTTCATAAATGTGTAACAGTTTACTTAGAACTCATGGAACAATTGAGACTATTGTCAATAACAACATTTTAAAGATAAAACATTCAGGGAGCTTCCCCACGTTGTTGCAATTCTTATTACCATAGGCCCAAATGCAACATAAAATTTACACTGTTGAAGGTTATGTCTCAAGGTTGCCCCCTTGGGCTAAAGGGAGGCACCTCACTTACCTCAGACATTTCCTGAGCAACTGCAGTCCTAGGGTCTGGTCCTGTGGCACAGCCCTCCATCTGTTCCTCTTCACAAGTCCACCCTCCCCTCTGGGTAGATATAAAACAGTCCAAACACAATGGAAATGGCCAGACCCCTCCCTCACCCAAAGGAGGGGAAGCAGTCTTTCAACGAGTCTCAGCTCCTGCCATCCAGCAGGGTTTAGGGCCAAGAATTAGTTCTAGGGACGTCAACAAAAGAAACAAAATCAGCCCATCACCTTCTCTCCAAAGACTGCAGCTGGCAGCGTGCTCCAGCCATTCCTCAGCAAGTGGCCCTGCTCTGGGAGCTCTAGCACTGTTTGCTTCAGAGAACCACCCACCACACCTGGGCTGAGTTCCTCTCGTTTATGGGCCTGCCCCAGGCCTGACAAGCCGACAGGTGCATCGGGTGGGGGCTGATTGTGACCACAGAAGTTCTTTAACCCTTTCTTGGCTGGTGTGTGTGGGGCAGGGGAGGTTATCTGTCTCACCACAGCATGTGCATACATAACTCCCTCCCCTTGGGCTCTTCTCTGGGAAGATGTACCCTTCTCAGTCTCTGTGGAGTGGTGCCCACACCCTCTGCAGGGCATGCCAGCTCTTTAAAGTTGGGGAATGACTGCTAGCCCCATCGCCTCCTTCGAACTCCCAGTGAATCTTTGCAACCCCAGTCTGCCATCTGCACAGCCTGAAGCAAACTCTAGTCCTCTTCTTATCCAGTGGGTGAGGGAATATGCAGCATAATCTAACAAAAATCCCCAAACCCCTGGAACACAATCCCTTACAACAGAACCTTCTGGTCCTCGTGCTGCTCCCCTACTGAATTCTCCAGTAGCTCCTACTCCCATTCTTCCTATTTATAAACTCCTCCCCCTTCTCTTCAGTTCCCATTGGTCAGTGACTCTGAATCCTGCCAGGCTGCTTGCCCACAATGGAAATCACCTAAGTAGTTTCAAACAGATAATGAACATGCCTAGTACTCTTCATATCCAATTTTTGGATGTTTTTTGCCCATCCAGCAGAGTTTCACCCTGCCTGGCTCTGCCAAGTCTCCAGGCAGAGTCCCCCAAAACAAAACTAGAAACTATATCTCCTCTCCAGTTTTTCCCCCATTTACACCACTAAATGCTGTAATACAAGCATGTGGGTTACAGTAGTAAATCCTCCTTTGATTATCTCAAGGTTGGTAAACCTCATCCCAGACAGAAACGCCAGTCTGGATGAGAATGCTAACTCTGCTGTCTGTCTCCTCCCTCTCTGGCTCCTTAAAAACAGACTCAGGTAATTCTCTGAGGTTACATGACTTCATCCAAGAACCTCGCAAGATTAATGTTCCTCTGAGGTTTTTATCACTTCTAATTCATCACAGACGGAAGACAATTGAAATGGAAACTCTGTAGCTGGAGTTGCAGAGATACTCTGCCAATATAATCCTGCTGGTAACACTATAGCATACAGTCACCCCAAAGTACAATTCACCTTTGTTCCAGTCTTGTCCACCACTGCCACGATTGAGGAGTAAACAGTATGGCTGGTACCTGCATTGTGTTACAAGAGTTCTATATAAAGGAGTAGATCTGTATATATACATTGTTAATACAATGAGCACTACCTTCTGGCACATATGAGTAAGCATTACTGGTCAAATGTTTGTAGATTCAATAAAACTATTATGCACTGCAAATCACTTCCTGAGTCGAGCTCTTAACAGACCATAGGCCAGTTGCAGCGTTAACAGCTTTGCCCTCAATAACCTTCTCCCCTCTCAAATTTCCCATCATTGCTACCACTGATGCAGTTTCATTTCTAAATATATATCTTCAGAATTTCTCCCCCTCTCTCACCATGCTGTGGTTCTGTTCTTCTAGCCATTGGATGAAATCAGAATTGTTCCACTTTGTTTCATATGCCCTACACTGCTTTTACCTGATGGTGAGTTTCTATTAGCTCTTGTGATGGGGGTCCCTATAGTTTTTGGAGCACCCAGAGGGTCTGAAATCTATCCTTGTTTCCTGTGTGTGGGTCAAAGTGGCCATGCTGTGCAGCATAGTGACAACTGAGAAGTCTGAAGTTTCCATAGATTTGTTGCAATGTTACTTTGGTGAGATAACCATCTACACCAATTGGTCTGAAGCAACTCCCCGCCCCCCTCACCTTTTAATGACCTGTAGCTGCCCTGAATGGATCATGTAGCCACCACTGCAGATTTTGCAAAGTCAATGGTTAGCCCCTCTGTTCAAAGCAAACTTTTTTTTAATTAGCTTGCATAGCTCCCAAATCCCTTACACTTAAGAGAATATGTAGGGAGGGAGGGAGGGATTGATTGAATGGCTATTAATCAAAGGATGGGTTTTATTCTCGTGATGTCATAAAGTGCAGTAGCCGAGCTCAAGCAGTTTATTAAATTACTGGAATGCCAAGAAAAATAGATAGCTTTAATAACACATTTCTGCCTATCTGTTATATTTGTATATGTAGCTAAGAGGGGGAAATTAAAAGGTTCCCTACTGTATAAAAATGCAATTTAAAAAAATAAAATAAAACAGACTCATTGTCACTGATGCAGAATAAGGTTATGCCAGGCCAAAAAGTTTATACTGTTGTTGACATTAGATGCGACTGCAATGGGTGGAGAAAAATCTAAGATAAAAGCTTTTCTCTGTGTATCTAAAAGCATGAACCTCTACGCTTTGATCTAAAAGATCAAGTCCATTAATTTGGAGACAGTAGCAGACTCACAGATGTATTACATGGTCTACCCACTAGAGGGAGACAAGAAGACACTTGGCGTGTTACATTAATATCAGACACAATCATTGGTCCAGATTCTTGACCCCATTGTATCACCTTTGTGCTGCGTTCTTGGTGCATGGTCCCTGAAAGATGTCCCAGCTGGTCAGCTGGGGATTCCAACAGTGGGCTGGAATCTGTGTAGAATAACACTGGCATAACTACTAGGTTAGGCCGCATGGTCAAATGAGGAGGGGACATGGTCAGAACATCTCCCCTCTTTGCCAATATCCAGCTGATGTAGTGAGGCTGCTCTGACTTGTTCCAGGATTTGAACCAGCCCTCCGCTGTCCCCGGTGAGAGAGGGAATGCAGGAATGGCCCAAAGCCACCCACTCCGCTCCAAGGCCTGTTAGGGAGGAAAGCCCAGCAGGACAGGAATATTGTGTTTGTCAAGGCAATCAGCAGATTTTTGTAACAATTGGTGTGTTACTGACAGCTCGTGGGAAGAGAGATCCTCTCTCACCTCTCTTCCCCAGCCATGTTCTTGTACTCTTTGGCTACCATCCACTTCTCACCTGCCTGGTGTGTCAAGAAGCACCCCTTCCTTTAAACCCATATTTACCCCAATTCTTCTGTTACCTTAGTTTTCTATTGTCATTATTTCCCCTCAGGAATGCGGTGTCGTGATATTACATTCTTAAGCATGGGCCCTGGAGCCAGACCACCCCCGCTATGAATTCAGCACAGGTCACAAGTCAACTGGGGTCGAATCTAGTTAGTGTTTGGATGGGAGGCTTCTAAGGAAAACCCACGTGTGCTGTTGATGATTCAGTAGCTGACTTTTTCCCCTCTGGTTAGGGGATTCACTAGGATAGTGCTAGAAGTCACAGCAAAAGCAACATTCATCATAAGTGATAACCGGAGCAGCAAAGCAGGCCTGAATTGTCCCCAGATCCTTGGGGGTTCCCCCTGGGGAAGTTGCTTAGTAAGTAAGGGCTCTGTTGCATCACCAACACTATTTGACTTTCCAGTGTAACTTTAAAAAAAAAAACTATTCTCAAATCAAAGATCTTGAGATCCATGTGTCAGCTCCAACAGCAGAACAGAGGAGCCCAAATGACAGGGTGTGCAATGCAATCAACTGGCAAAGCCCTCTGGTCTAAAAGCACCATGAGGGGCTGCTGTAGTTAGGGATAGCTTCACTGTAGAGCCCTAAGAAAGAGAAGAGGCCTCTTGAATGACATGGAAAATTGAAGTCAGAACCAAGGAAATCAAGGCACTTTCTGCAAAAGTTACGGGAGCTATCTGTACAGAATATAGCTGCATGCACTTAAAACCCCTTCTTCCTGAAGAAAGGGCATGCCTTATTTAGAGGAACACACTAATATTCTGCAAAATTCATTTGAGAAGACAGAAAACCCCAAGATGAGAAATTAGGAGTTTTACCTGGAGAGGACTGTCAATTCCCCCTGAAGCTAGTTTCAATTGGATTCCGCCACCAGGTCCTGTCCTAAATCCTCCTATAATGTTCCTATGTGCTGTTAAACAGCTGACATGCTCCACTCCATAGCTGTCAGTCCTCTTTCTGGTCTTTGAAGAGTGCATTGGGATCGTTGCGATGCAAAAGTCACTTTAATGAAACAATACAATTTTCTTTTGCTGCTGTTTTTGGGGCAACAATAAGGAGAAAATAGGAGGATTGGGTCCATGTCCATGTCTCACCAAAGCCCACCACCTCTATACCAAGAGAAGGGAAATGGAATGATTTAGGGAGCAGAGAGAGCATATACAATAAATTATGTTTCTGCATAAAACATTATCCCCATTATAAGACACTATCCCCATTAGACACTATCAAGCCTTATTTGCTTCCCTGGCTGGTTTTACACCAGGTTAACGCCACCGATTTCAATGAAATCACTCCTGATTTACACCTGTGACAGAGTAAGGTCCATTGTGCAGTCATTTCCACCACGTCTTGCCCCAGCCATTTTAAAACAAGAATTTTATCACCCTTTAAAGTGTTGCGAACAATAAATCTTTAACATCGGGAGCAGCTCATTTATTTATGTTGATAAATCGGAAGCGTGCTTCCATGCCTTTAATTCTCTCGGTCTCTTAGTGGTGCTTTATACATTAACCTCTTCACACTCTATCTTACCATGATAGACACAGGTAATAAGTGTATTGTACTGTTAGCAGCCCCTTGGGACGAGATCACACACAAAGTAGGTATTTATCAATCTGTACGTGTAATTGCACTGGGGGAGGGAAGAGAGCTGTCTACAGGATTCTGCAGGTAAATCCATCTCTGTGATTGAGATATAGGGAACATTGTCACTAGTTATTACCCAGGGTTAGAGGAGAGAGGCAGAGGCCCAGGATTGTATCCAATGGGTTGATATGAAAACTAATTCCATCTGCATAGTCACCTTTTACCAATGTGCATCTCAGTTAATCTCTGCTGGATGCTTATGCAAAAAGAGGACGTCACCAGAAATTAAGTGTCTCGTTGAATTTGTGCTCCACTCTCACCTTACAGTTCAGCTCACATCTCCTGGGCGGAGAGAGGTAGCCACGAGAGCTGAGCAAACTGCAGGAGATGGTCTACACAAATTCATGACTGATCGTATTTGCAATTCTTCCATGTTATCTTTCCACTAGCACTGACGCAGTTACCTTGCCCCACATGAAGAAGTGCGAAGACTGGATTTCTAGCTCAAATGCCTTCAATATTCGCCGACAGCAAATTTCAGTTTGCTCTGTGTTCATCAGCGGAATAAGCCATATGGTGCAGTTTCTATTCTGTGATTGATCACCTATGTATAAAGGGTGCTGTGAAAATTCCAGCCCGACATACCATTCAAAAATCGCACCAAGTCAACTTATTTAAGTTTATAAACTACAAACATCATAATAAATAAGAAAAAAGAAATGAGACGTTAGCCAATAGATGGATGTTTCCCTAACCATGAATCTTGAATTCTCCCTCCCAAAACCTCTGTTGTATTTCTATGTGCACCTGACACATCTTCTCTCTGCATAGTCTATAAGTTGTTAGAGCAAAGACTGACTTTGACTTTACATTGGTACAGGGTCCCGCACAACAGTGCCTTGCTTATGGTTGGCTCTTCTTGTATAAGAGTTTGTGTTACAGTGTTGATAGTACATTAATTTATAATATTCACAGTCTGAATGATTTCCAGAGATGAAGAATCGCCGGGAGAAGAAAGCTCACTCATAATTTCAAAAAACGAAGAAATCAGGGAATTTTGCAATCTGCATCTGGACAATTTGCAAAGAGAAAAAAATGAATCATTAGAAATTATGCACTTAATGCTAGTTACAAGTATCAGGTACCTCAATGCAAGCATTTATTCATGAGTTATAGATCAGTTTAATTTTCTTCAAAAGCCAAACGGGCAAAAATAAATGTTCTTACAGTGACCCAAGATATAATTTTTGTGACTTCCTTCTCGTCAAATATGTCAACCTCTATAGCTGAGTGGTTTTCCACCATTTAATTGCACTTTTATTTGGGACAGGAATGCCGTTTAGTGACTATGATTAAAAAAAATATCAAGTGGTTCTTATTTTTAAATCCTTGGCTGCCCAACATTACCAGGCTGGGCCTGTAGGGGGAGTTCAGTTCCTGGGGGAAATGTATTTGCTGTGCATCAGAAAGCGAGCTTTGGATTGTTTTGGCTTTCTCTGGTTTAGGGAGGCTCAGGGAACTGATACGAACAAGACTGTCCTGCTGGAAAATGTGCAGAGTTAATCCTGCTTAATATCTACCATCCATTCTTTGGCCAAGTACATTGGAGAAATGTTAGTTTCTATCTGTAGTAAGAGCTTTGCAGAGACATATAGGTTATTTAAGGGGACTTTAGGGTTGTTTTGTAAGCACATAAACTTTTGTTTATCTGGTTTTTCACCCCTTTTCCCCTCCTGCTGGTGGTTTAATAAAGTAATTTACTTTCAATCCACTCATCTGATGTATGTTTGTAAAGGTCACCCTAGACACTTGGTCCATGCAATTTCTCCCCTAGGACACTGATATCCATCCATTGCCAGAACAGAGGCAGAATAGCAACATTCTCCCAGTTATAAAACTTATCAAGAGCTGTGTTGGATTCTCAGTTGCTGGAAATTTTTAAATCACGATTGGATGTTGTTCTAAAAGATATGCTTTAGTTCAATCACGAATGAGTTTGGGGAAGTCCTATGGTCTGTGTTATGCTAGAGGACACAATGGCCTTGTAGTCCATGAGTCTATACACCACTTGCTCTAGGTCACTACCTGTTCTGCTGATATAGCAGAAGCATCTCTGCAGAATGAGCAAGAAGACGACAAGTTCCACAGTTTATGGAGCTCCCCGTATTGGAGTTTGTCCAGGACACTGGGTTTAAGACTGCAAGCAGAGGTGTGCCTACAGCACATGTAGACCTATCTGAGCCCGCTTTGAACTAGCCAGCTTGAATAATGATAGCAGCAGTGAAGCCAGAGCACCACACCTGGCAGCATGAGTTAGCCACACAAGTACATACCCAGGGTCCTGGGCTGGGTTGTACAGCCCATGCTGTTGTGGCTTCGTGGCTATTGTTATTCAAGCTAGCTACATCAAAGCTGACTCAGGTCTGTCTACATGTGCTCCAGTCACACCTCTGACTGCGGAGCATACAAAGTCTGAAGGCTTGTCTACACAAATACTTAGTTCGCAGCAAGCTGGTTTGTGAATCTACCCCATACTAAGGGCAAGTCTATGTTGCACTGGTGCAACTGCACCTCTGTAGCGCTTTGATGAAGACACTCTAAGCCGACAGGAGAGAGCCCTTACTTACTTACGGCTTAGTTACTCCACCTCTGTGAGAGGCGGTAGCTATGTTGGCAGGAGATGCTCTCCCGCCGACACAGTGATGTCTACACAGGGGGTTAAGGTTGGTACAACTACGACGCTCAGGGACCCTTGAGCAATGTAGTTATGCCGAAGTAAGTCCGTAGAGTAGACCTGTCCTAAGCATCTGGGCGGATCCTGCTGTCATGCATTAACTGTTTGTTAGTGAGCTCTGAACTTTGAAACGGGACTAGATCAAAGCACACTAACAATCTGTTAATGCACACCAGCAAGGTCCACTCGGACACTTAGTGCGCAGTAGATTCACACCCCACCTTGCCACAAACGAAATGTTTGTGTCAACAAGTTCTGAGTTCCCCTGGAATGTCAGAAACACCATGGGGTAGACAGCATCTAGAAGCAGGCAACACCTTGGTTTTCTGTCGCATCATGCCTGCAGCTTCATGACGATAGTTTAGTTTTGAGGGGACAAGACATTCCCTTCACTATCACCACTTTTGGCACGATTTCTTCTAGACACTCTCCCTTCTAAGCACTGACCTGGCCCAACTCTGCTTAGCTTGCGGAAAAACTAACAAGATCACAGAATAAGGTGGTACAGCTTAAAAGACACACGCTGTTTGGGAAGTTTATACATTCCTGGTTCTACTTTTATACTTTTTCTTAGACACAAAGAAAGATTTAAATGCAAATCTCTTGCACTGATTAGGAACTGTAGGCAATTTGTTAATCTCTGTTCTGGAGAATCTAGCAGTGCTAAGGAATTTTCTATTTTATAATTTTTTTTTATCAAGAGATATGCAACACAAGTGTTGGCTTTGGTTATTCCATAATTTGTAAATTGATATTTAATTTTGCAAACCAAGGGTTCATTTGGATTCCAAGTCCCATTTTCCCTAAGTCCCTAACGTTTGTGGAATAGGGAAATAGATGGTAAACTGTTCTGGCTTGGGTCCATATTACAATTTTGCTCTTATGTATATGACAGTAGCTCCTAGAAGCTCCACTGTGTTAGGCGCTGTACAAACATAGTATGAGACAATGCCTGCCCCGCAAGAGCTTACAATCTAAATAGACAAGACAGATGAATGGTATAGGGAAATATCCTCTCTTTGCCTACCCAAGATCATGCAGTAAGTCAGAGGCCAAGCTGGGAATAGGAGTCCACACTCTTTCTTTTTGTTTACATCATGTACCTGTAACATCCTGTCTTCAAAATGGTTAGCTCTTTTTCACAGGGACTGTCTTTTGCTCTGTATCTGATTAACACCTCGCACAACGGGACCTTGGCTGTGATTTTAGGAGCCTCTCTAGACCAGGGAATCCTCTCTTTATTTTAAGTAAAGTTGCCTGGGGTGAAAAAAATGTTTGCCAACTTCTTGAATTGATTAGAAATGGTAGGAATTTAGTAACCATCTCTTCATCAGTGCCTGCCAGCAATCCATCACTGTCACACAGCGATAGGGCCTTGAATGCTATCACTTTGACCCATCAGCTCCCTCACAGAATGGGGGAGATGAACTCCAATGATTTACTGTCAGGGTCTTCTCCATCTGTGCAATTGAAGAGAAGGAGCACGGCTGATAAGACAGAAAGTTCCCGTGATGGAAGCTGGGCCCCTGGTGACTTATTGCTTCTATATATTTGTGCCAGCGGTGACCTAAGCAAATCTTGTAATGGGGAAGAAAGTGAGCGTGGGTGGGGGAAGACGGCAGAGGGGCAGGAGGTTGGGGAACAGCAAAGCTGAGGGGAATGACAAGACAGCGCGGCCTGTTCTGATTAATGACGTTTGGGTTTAGAGCAGTCGCGTGTCCCCTCCGCCCCCACCGCAGAATCGGAGCATTTGATTTTCAAGCTGTGTGAAATTGAAATGCCAGGCTTTCTGCTGACTTCTCTCCACTGAAGCCAGTTCAGATCCATGAGCAGAAACTTTGGTCCTAAAACGTCTACCCTTGATAGGAACATTTAAAATAAAATAAAGAAGACCCCCTTCTCTCTGTAGGCGTCATGCAATGTCAGTACCCAGCGGGGTTCCAGCAAATTGGTGCTAGCTGGGAAAGGCAAGAGAGAATAAAGCAAGATGGTTTCAAAGCAGCCTGAACGACAGAGAGTATTTGCCCCCTTTTCAGTCCGAGGATTGTGCTGTAGATGAGCATTAGGGTGATCCAGGGGCTTGAACTCAGGACTAGGAGCTGAGATATTTTAGGTGCTGAGGCCAGCTCTGATACAGTCTCCCTATGTGGCCTTGTACCAGCCACTTAATTCCTCCGTTTTCATTCACTGAGTTGTAGCATAGGGACGATGCTGACTTCACAAGGTGATGTGAAGAAGAGCCAGTGTCTGCAGAGTGTTTTAAAGAGAATGGCCAAGAGTGACCCGCAGTGCATGTGGGCTGGGTACAAAGAGGAGGGTAGGCCTAAAACTGGGCACATTTTGATTGGTATGGACCCCATCAGAATGTGCCTGTCTTGGTGCCAGGGTTAGAAATGCAGTAGTAGTATATATCTGGATGGGCACCCCATCTCCCTCAAAAGGTGCCCACTTTCAGCTGGGTCTGTACACAGGGAAAGGGGCATCTTTGGGGCTCCCAGTACCTGCCAAAATATGCAAGCACAGCTTGCCCTGCTGGAAATTAAGAGGATGGGATGGACCTATTTCAGTGTAGGACACATTTTGATAAGACCCCACCTCACTTCATTTGATTTCTGTGGAACACTGCTGACTCCACTTCCTATTCAGTTCAGTAGTTCACGTCCAAGTGGGTACGCTCTGCCCTCATTTATACTGGTTGAAAAGAACAGAGTTGAGAATTCTGGGGTGTGCACAGTTATTTCCCTCCTTATAATATAACATATGGAGATATACATATCTCATAGAACTGGAAGGGACCCTGAAAAGTCATTGAGTCCAGCCCCCTGCCTTCACTAGCAGGACCAAGTACTGATTTTGCCCCAGCTCCCTAAGTGACCCCCTCAAGGATTGAGCTCATAACCCTGGGTTTAGCAGGCCAATGCTCAAACCACTGAGCTATTCCCCCCCGTAAGATAGCTTTCTTATTGGAATAAGGGACTCCTAAATGCCTATGCGTTGCTGCTATACTTCACTATTTTCATGCTGCTGAATGTATCTTATGATGAAACATAATATTCAGGTGGTTTTTTCTTACTTCCTTTCATTTGTATAAACACATCCCTCTGCCATGTTCTTTAATGACTTAACATCGGTCAGAAGGAAGAGGAAATAAAGACATTGTGGCTAGAACAAACTCTAGTTCCCTTTTTTAAAAAGGGCAAATATGGACTGATTAGATAGTGGGCTGAGCAAACTGGGAAATCAAAGGTAAAAAAGGCTTCCGTGCTGCCTGTCGAAGAGCATCGAAGGTGCGTGTTGGTGTGTTTCAAGCAGATTGCAACACTGGCACCTAAACCAGGCAATTTGCCGAGTGTCTGATTTTACCATTTGGCTAAATATCAGGTTACTGGAATATTGCGAATATTGGAAACGTGATATAGAAATAATTTCTACTCACGGAGGCCCTGATTCTGCAAAGTCCTATGTACACGTTTACCTTGGTAAATGTGCCCCATCCCACTGGCTTCACTGGGAATGGTCACGGGTGTAAAGCTAACCCCTAATTTGTGGTCTTTAGTGGGATGTAAGAGGTGCTTAGGTCTCCAGGCAGTGAATTTCACCTCAGGACAAGGGCTGATGGTCATTCTCCATAAGCAGAGACTAATTATCTCCCCATTCCCTGAGCCATGTTTATCTACTGGGACGTAGTCACCACCGAGTCTGGCGCTATTCAGAGGGGACTGGATACATGGCTGGGGCATGTGATAGGGAGTCGGCAATAGACAAGAGGCGAGCGACCACCTGCTGTTTGAGCAGAGGATTTTCAGAAGTGCCTCTGGGGGTTAGGAGCGCAAGACCCATTGGAAGTCAAAGCTAAAGAGCCCTTAGGCACTTTTAAAACTCACCCTGCGTTGCATGCTAATGGGCTCTCTGATGGGCAGCTCACATAAAGGGCCACCCTATGGAAGCTCTGCCTCATTCAAACATGGGAAAACTCAGAATAAAATTACCCCAGTTGGGTGTGTCATTTGCAGTCCTTAATTGGGCAGGCTAACCCTGGGACATGAAGCACCCCAAAACCGTGCAGTGCATGCTTTCCAGCAGGGGGCTCTAAAGCACCAGGTGCAAGGAGACTTCACGGAATAGCTTAGCAGCAACAGCACAAAGAGGCACTTTTTAAAACATGGTTCTAAGCAATTCCCAGGAAAATCACCCTGCACCACCCACAGTCGTGACCTAGGTTTTGACTGCACTGAAAAGATTTGCTGGTAACCCAGGACTTTTGTAGATCAGGTCCTGGAGTCAGCAATGAATGCCAGTAACAGAATTTTAACAGTGCTAGCTAACAATTTTATAAAAGCAGTAAGGCTTTCCAAAACACTTCTTACAGAACGGGTACAATACTGCCAATTCCAGCCATTCAAAAATCAAGATTGATACCCCCACAACCTCCATGAAGCTGTCTTAAAAATCATGAGGTTTTTTTTTTAAGATACATTTGGTGTTCTTTTTATTTGCCTTTTGTTTTCTGCATTTGCTTCACATTTTCCAGCTCTTCTCCACAATCATGGGGCTAGAAGCTTCCTGATTTGAAAATGACAGTCGAGATTCTCATGAATCCAACTGCTGGAACTTTAAGGAAAAAACAGCTATCCCGAAACTTACAATGAGATCATGACGGTTGGCAAGATTACTGATCAAGAACAACAGTGGCAGCCTTTACTTCTTGAAGCAGGTCATGCAAATGGGGCTATAAAGTTGAATACTTTGTAGATGACAAACAGGAAGATGTTAAATAAACACTAGAGCCCCGATTCATTTGGTCTTGCCTAGATACAACTTTCATAGCTGGAAGGTCTTGCTGTCACAGTATTGCCAGCAATCTTCCCCTTCTCCCCAGCCTCTTGTTTAAAAAAATAAAATAAAATGCCACAACTGTATAAAATATTATTGACGTTCCAAGATGTATTCTGCTGTACCTTATTTCTGTGCTTCAATGTCACTCTGACACAGCAGAAGATGCAGCTGGGTTTATTGAATGATTTCGCGAATGACTCTATTAACCACAGGAACCGAGTCCTGTAAATGGCATGTCACTTCATGCAAGCCCTTTTTTTATGACTCCTCTGCCATTGCTACCCTTTGCTTCACTTTAGGGAATAAATTGTGGGTAATTGAAGAATTATTTGACTTGAGCCTTTTTTGCTCCTCTAAAATTGTGAGTTGAATTCAGTCCTGTCATGGAAGCAGACGCGTCTCCTAGAGGAAAAAATACACGTCTGTTTCTCAGGCCATGCATTCACTATCACTTGTGTCGGCAAAACTTATGTTGCTTATGTGAAAAAAACACCCCCTGAGTGGGATAAGATTCACTGGCATCAGTGGTGATGGGCACAGCTGTCCCACCAACATAGCTACCACTGCTCATTAGGTGGTTTTATGATGTCGATGGAAGAGCTCTCTCCCATCGGCATAGAGTGGTACATGAGTGATCTTACGGTGGCACAGCTGCATCGGTGTAAGCTTGCTTAGGTAGATAGGGCCTAAGAGATTCCATGCAAAATCGTCCTCCCGGAGCCTGCTTCCCAACTGCCTGGCACCTTCATAAGAACATAAGAACGGCCGTACCGGGTCAGACCAAAGGCCCATCTAGCCCAGTATCCTGTCTACCCACAGTGGCCAATGCCAGGTGCCCCAGAGGGAGTGAACCTAACAGGCAATGATCAAGTGATCTCTCTCCTGCCATCCATCTCCACCCTCTGACAAACAGAGGCTAGGGACACCATTCCTTACGCATCCTGGCTAATAGCCATTAATGGACTTAATCACCGTAATTTATCCAGTTCTCTTTTAAACTTCAGTTTTCATTGACACCTGGGCATGGTGGGGGTAAATGAGAGAGGCAGCATTTTACACCCGTGTAAATTGTGACAGAAGCCACTTGGTGGTGAAGCAGGTCCGATCATCTTTTGGACTGATGGGTTCTGTTCGTGCCCACTCTGAAACTCTGCATGGGACAAGTCCCTGATCCCACAAACTCTTCTACATGCAGACAGCCCTTACTCAGCCACCCAGTCCTACCCAGGGCAATGGGACGATTGGGAGGAGTAAAGATTTGCAGTTCTTACCTCCCACAAAACATCTAGGGGCCTGATCCACCATTGTTCCCCATCTTGGGCCTGACGCCCCATTGCTCTGTGTCATCATTTACATGCAAAGTGGGAGCAAAAGCTAATAAAAACTCACTTTGCAAGGGCAACAGAAAAACAGGCCCCAAGTGTGTACCTTTAAACCAGTGCTGAGTGAGTGCACATTGGGTTTAAAACATTAACACACTGATTGTGCAGCAATTTGGCATCCACTTTCCATTTTACACTCACTGTGCACCAGTGGAAAGGAGAAGGACAATGGTGTCTCAGGACAAAGGACCGCAGTATTTGAGTTTATCTATTACAGGATTTGAAGGCTGCAGCTAGGATCCATGATTTCTTTTGTCTTTTTATGCAGTCTCTCTCCTCTATAGCCTCAAGTTTAATAACCAGCTGTATATTTCCCTATTACTTTTCTATCACTCTTCTTTTTACATCCCTCAGACAGACTCTAATATTAACTTAAGCAATCACTTTTGTTCATATAGGGCTGTTCATTTTTACTGATAAATGTTTAAACAAAAGTCTAAATTATTAACATGAAATCTCTAATTCTTTCCCAGATTGTCTTGGATGCTGTACTGAAGACGAGGCGATCCACTGTCGAGCTTGGGAAAGGGAATTCATTACCTGGTTCCATACGTTCGGGTTTGATGGTTTAACTTGAAAAAAGCCAGTTTTCTGCTAAATCGGTTTTAGAAGCAAAGTGATCAGTTGTCTCCATTAAGGTGCCAATTAAATGCATGGCTTCCAGTAAGAGAACACCAATAATTCTTCCTTAAATTTCTGGGAAATTACGGTAAACATATATAGCAGTTTCTAATTGCAGTGCATTACCATGGCATCCATGCCTAGCTGTACTTATCCTTTCCCCATCAGGTAGGCATCACCCCATTTATACTCTTTCTCCTAAGTAATGGGGTGAGAAAACTGTTTGTTTAAATGGAACAAAGATCGAGTGCACAATTTATTGTGTCCACTAAAACGGCTCGGATAAAAATCTGACTTTAGAACTGCATATTGATTAGTGACAGATGTGCCCAGATTATGATTATTATTTATAACATCGCCAGGCCCCTGCAACCCATAACAGCGGCCCCATTGGGCTAGGTGCGTACAAACACAGAGAACTAGGCCAGGGCTTACAATCTAACTAGACAAGAGAGACAAAGGGTAAACCAGAGACAGAGGTGAAACCCCTTGTTCAAGGTCATATAATAGGCCTAGAGAGACATAGGAATGTAACCCGGGGTGAAATCCTGGTCCGTTGAAGTCAATGGGAGCTTTGTCATTGTTTTCAAAGCAGCCAGGATCTTTCTTCAGGTCACTAGAGTCCTGGTTAAGTGTCATGTCCCCATTACTGAATAGCTGTGGGTACTAAAACAGGCAGAAGTGCTGAGCGTCTGCAGCACGGACTGAGGTCTACCAGATTTGTGGGTGCTCAGCCTCTCTGAAAAAAAAAATAACGAGGCCTTCAGTATTTAAAGGGATGTTGTTAACCGAGCTTAGGCCCAACATTTAGTTTCATCAAGGCCCAACCAAATCGAATGAATACAGGTCCAGCTCCTCAGCTGGCGTAAATTGGTGCTACTCTCCTGACGTGGATATAGCTACAACAATTAACACCAGCTGAGGATCTGGCCCCAAAAGTTTCCAATTTTCCACAATTGTCAATTAAAAAAAGTTTGGTTAAAAAAAAATTAAACAGACCTCTTGCAGCGAGGGGAATCCAAACACAGCATCCATGCAGCTGCCTGAGATCCAGAAAGTGAGAGTGGCCTTTCTGGCTCCACTGTCCGACAGAGCTGGTTGGATGGTAAAACCAAACCAAAAGACAAATATTTCCATGAATAAAAGTTGTGAGTCCTGATCACTCTGACTCTTCCATTCACATTTCATTATCTGTGAGGGATTAGACGTTGCAGGGCAATTAATGAAAAGAGTTCCCAAATCCTGAATGTTTGGTGGATGCGTGGTACACATTCATATCAGCTAGTGTGTTGTTTGACATTTCTTATTCTGTTAAGTGTTTCATTTTTCCATCAGAGATCAGAGGCAATACCATGTGAACTAGGTACCACCCTATATCCCACCAACAGCTGAAGCAAACAATCAGGACCTGGTTTGGCAACGGACTTAAGCATGTGCTTCTTCAAACAGGAGTTAAGCACATCCTCGATTACTTTGCTGAATATGGGCCACGGTAAACAACACACATGGCGAGATTTTCAGAAGCACCTGTGTGACTTTAGGAACTCAAGTCCCTTTAACTTTCACTGCTCCTCAATCATTCAGGTGTTTTGAGAAGTCCTATCCCAGGGTCTGCAAATAATTCATTGAAACTATTTGGCAAATAATTCCCAATAATATTTGCTGAAGTCAGGGCCACTTTGTGAATAATTGAAAAAAACATCCTCCACCTCTGGCAGGAGCCATGTCCCCCTATCTGTGTGTACAGCACCGAACACAACAGAGCCCTGATCCCCACTGGGGCCTCTTGCAATACTACAGCACAAACAATTAATAATATCAGTAGCACCAAGAAGGGATTTATATCATTTTAATCAGAGCATGCTCCTTTGACAGGCTATTTTCAAGTATGTCTCTTTCTTAGTTTTCAAGACCAAGTGCCATTTCTCTAAGAAAATGAGGTGAGAAAAGAACAGCACCGAGGGTAGACAATGACATTTTCCTGTGTGTCATTCTGTTTTGCAAATAATTCAGCTGAAAATCTGTAGGAAATACACAAAATAGGTTATTACCACACAGTGAATGACAGCTCGCATCAAAGAGAGAATTGCGTGATGGTAAGAAAACCAATTTGAAGCAAACTGTCATTCTTTATACATTCATAATTGCCATGGGGAGAAAAATGCCAAATGTTCATCAGATTACGTTCTGGCTCTATACAGAGAAGGGGCAAATTCTGGATGGTCCTGCGCATAGGTGTACGTAAGAAGCTTGCAGCTAGCACAAGAATGGCAGAGCTATGAGAGGGACTGTGAAGGGACATTACAGAGCATGGAGAACATTTGAATATGTATATTCCGTGACTCAGCAATGGCTGTTATGCACAGCCCACCTAGCAGAAAATTCCTACACATGAGGGTGAAATTCTCCCCCTTCAGACAGACACTACAAGGGCTGTGCATCACTTAAATCCTAAGAATAGGGCTTAAGTGGGACTTAAGTGATGCATAATCATTTGTGCTATCCCCACTCTGTAGGGGTGATTCTACCCTCTAGCTATTCGAGATAGGTGAATAATTTACAGGGAATCATTTGACATGTTTCCCCTCATGTTCTGCTCACAGATCGTTTGCAACTTGAGCCAACAATTCTTTAACTTAGTTGCTATTCAGAACTGTGACTCTCTTCCACCAGTAATTCCTGGTGTCCAGATCAACTTCAATTTTCAAATATTCATGCTGCCCTGGGAACCTGGCCAGGTGACATGGTATTGGGTCTCTCCCTTGATTAGATGATGTATGTAACTAACCAGCCCAGCACCAGCTGTGATTGTCACAATCAAATTAGTACATAAGCCAAATTATGACTTAATTGGTGTCACAGAGATTTGATGGGACAAATCTCGTGACTAGAATATTGATATAGAGGGGTATGGGTGGTGAGACGTAGATCATTTAAAAGTCTTTGGTGAAGATAAAAGGGAATACAGGAATGGCATCATGGCAGAGGTCTACTATAGTCCACCAGGTCAGGAAGAGGAGGTGGATGAGGCATTTATAGAACAAATAACAGCAATATCCAAAACATAAGACCTGGTAATAATGGTGAACGTAACTATCCAGATGATCTGTTGCAAAAGTAAGACGGCAAAATACAACATTTCCAAAAAGTTCTCAGAATGTGTTGGGGACAACTTTTTATTTCAGAAGGTGGAGGAAGTAACCATGAGAACAGCCATTTTAGACTTGATTTTGACTAACAGGGAGGAATTGGTTGCGAATTTGAAGGTTGAAGGCCATTTGGATGAAAGTGATTTGAAATGACAGTTTTCATGATTCTAAGAAAGGAAGAAGTGAGAGCAGCAGAATAAGGACAATGAACTTCAAAAAGCAGTCTTTAACAAACTCAGAGAACTGGTAGGTAAGGTCCCATGGGAGGAAAATCTAAGGGATAAAGGAGTTCAGGAGAGCTGGCAGTTTCTCAAGGAGATAATGTTAAGGGCACAACTGCAAACTATCTCGATGCAAAGGAAAGATAGGAAGGATAGAAAGAGGCCAATATGGCTCCATCAGGAGTTCTTTAATTACCAGAAAATCAAAAAGAAATCCTACAAAAAGTGACACATGGATGGATTGCTGAGGAGGAGTTCCGAAGAATACCACAAGCATGTAGGGAGAAAATCAGAAAGGCTAAAACACAAAATGAGGTACACCTGGGCAAGGGACAGAAAAGGCAATACAAATAGACTCTTTACAACATTAGGAGCAAGAGAAAGATAAAGGAGAGCTTCACTGATGACATCAAGAAGGCTAGGGTGTTTAATGTCTATTTTACTCCAGTCTCCACTAAAAAGGTTAATGATGACCAGATATTCCACACAATTAATATTAACAGCAAAGGGGAATGAACTCAAACCAAAATAGGGAAAGAACAGGTTAAAGAATATTTAGATAAGTTAGATGTATTCAAGTCAGCAAGGCCTGATGAAATTCACCGTCGGGTATTTAAGAAACTAGCTGAAGCAGTCTCCAAACAGTTAGTGATTATCTTGGAGGACAGCTGAGGTCCCAGAGTACTGGCCAATCATAGTACCTATCTTTAATAAGCAGCACAAAGAGGACCCAGGGAACTATAGATCAGTCAGCCTAACTTGAATACCTGGAAAGATACTGGAACAAATTTATTAAACAACCAGTTTGTAAGCACCTAGAGGATGATAGGGTTATAAGGAATAGTCAGCAAGAACAAATTTTGTCAAATCAACCTAATGGTGGATAGCAGGGAAGCTATAGACATGATTTTAGTATGGCTTTTGACACAGTCCCTCATAAGCAAACTAGGAAAATGTGATCTAGATGAAATTACTATAAAATGAATGCAAAAGTGGTTGAAAGACAATACTCGGAGTGTAGTTATCAATGGTTAGCTGTCAAATGGGGGGGATGTATCTAGTGGAGTCCTGCAGAAGTCTGTCCTGACTCCAGTACTATTCAATATTTTCATTAATGACTTAGATAATGAAGTGGCAAGTATGCTTATAAGATTTGCAGATGACACCAACTTGAGTGGGGTTGCTAGGACTTTGGAGGGTAGGATTAGAATTCAAAATGACCTTGACAAGTTGGAAACTTGGTCTGAACTCAACAAGATGAAATTCAGTAAAGACTATGGCAAAGTCCTACCCTTAGGAAACAAAAATAAAACGCACAACTCCAAAATGGGAATAACTGGCTAGGTGATAGTACTGCTGACCAGGATCGGGATCACAAATTGAATATGAGTCAACAATGTGACACAATTGCAAAAAAAGGCTAACATGGTCTGGGGCCTATTAAAAGAAGTGTCGCCTGTAAGACATAGGTGGGAATTGTCTCATTTCTCAGCACTAGTAAGGCCTCAGCTGCAGTACTTTGTCCAGTTCTGGGTGCCATATTGTAAGGAAAATGTGGACAAATTGGAGAGAGTCCAAAGGAAAGCAACAAAAATGATGTGACCTAAGGAAAGGTTAAAGAATATTCATCGTGTTTAGTCTTGAGAAAAGAAGGCTGGAGGGGAACCTGCCAGGAGGTGCTGCATTGAGCCAGTTGTGGGACAGGTTTCATGAGATCTGTCTTTGTCTAGATCTATGGGGCTGGGTAGATAAGGTGCTAGATGAGGGCTCAGGAGCCTCTGCTCTAACATCAGCCCGCTGGGTAAATAGAGGCAAATCCCATCCCATCTCCGTGGCCTCTGTGAAATGGAGTTAATGATACCTGCCTCCCTTTGAGATCTCTGCACGAGAAGTGCTGACTTAGTGAGGCGTTGTTGTCTTTCCACCCGGAAGTAGACTGAGCCCAAAACCTCAGAAGTCACCACAGGAGAATCAGATGAGGAACGACTTTCATTTGCTACTGAATCAAAACGATACAATTCTACCCACAAAGACGCCCTGCCAATGCATTAATTTGTGGTTGTGTTACAGTAGCACCTAAAGACCCGAAACCAGCATCCCATGGTGCTAAGTGGCATAACACATAACAAGAGACAATTCCAAGCTCCTGCAATCTGAAGAGCCAGGGCAGACAATGCATTGTCATCCCATTTTACAGGTGGGGGACCGAAGCTCATAGAGATTAAGTGATTTTCTCAGGTCACACAGGGGGGTTGTGGCGAAGCTAGGAATCAAACACAGGTTTCCTGATGTACTGATCCAGTGTCAAAACATTTTTCCTCTCAATACACCTCAGACTGGTCAGTCCCCAAGCCTGTGTAAAAGGGTTATTGCCTATTTGGTCTATAGGCCTTGTTCCAAAGAGGCTGCCCCACCAATGGGAGGAAGATGTATATCTTTTTAGCTATTTTATCAGTAAATAAGGGCTCAGCCATCCGGAAACATGAGTGGATGTTGCTATGCTGGAGTGTGTATCACAAATTAAATACACTCTTAGAGAGGCAACTGCAGGCAGACAGAATAAACAAACTAACAAACCAAAAAAAAAAGTGTATTTATTTTTTCCAGTTGGGCTAGCGGTTAATTTTCCTCTGCATCGTAGGGATCCCCCCGGAGAGAAGGCGAGGTAACGCTGTTTTCAGACATTTGTTTTTAATAAGTGAAAATATTTTGCCGGCTCCTCAGCAATGTGGACAAAGCCTCCAGGGTAAGACAAAGAGAATCTTGCCTGTGTAGTTTAATAGCTTTTTGTCAGGAGAGACAAATTAGTACATTCTTCTAAGAACCCCGTGTGTCATTGCAGATACTGCATTTACAAAGAGAGTGCATCCTTTAAGACTGCTGAATTCATGAAGGAGAGGGGGACGACTCCTTCCCCATGTGCTAGGGAAAGAGAATGGCTGGAGCAGAGCAGCAGGAACTCAGACTCCTAGATCCCCTTCCTAGCACGGCCACAGTCTCACTGCCGTGCTGCCAACCCCAGGTGTTGAAAACAATAGCCAGGCAGGCTATATCTCAGGCGCTCAAAATTCATGAGATTGGCTTAAAATCAAAAATAAATGTTGGATTCTTATTTGTCCTATTTAGGGGTCATTTCCTCAAGTTTTCCTTTGCAATCACCAGGACTAGAAACTTACTTTACCAAAAAACAAACAGACAAACAAAAAAAAGTACAGAGTTTCACACAATCAATATGACTCCAGGAGCTGGAAGTTTTCAAAAGAGCACCAATTATCACAAGACTCATGATGAAAATAGTGAGATTTGGCAACACTTCACTATGGGACCTCAGGCAAGTCATGTCACCTCTGGATGGAGAAACTGAGGCACGTGCTGCCTCAGCAAACCAGCAGAGGACGAATGGGCCAGTGATTAGGGGAATAGTTTGGGAGTTGGGAGACCCCTCCCTACCCCCACCATTCCCAGCTCTGCTGCAGACTTCATGTGTGACTTGGCACAAGTCATTTTGTTTGTCTGTGCCTCAGTTTCTCACCTGAAAAATAGGGATAAAGGACTGCCCTACCTCACAGGTGTAATGTGAGGGTAAATAAATTAAAGACTGTTCAGATACTATGGTAATAGGAGCCATATAAGAAGCTAAGTAAATAGACTTCCACATACAATCCCGAGTCTTCCAAATTGAAATTTGCCCCCCAGAGATCTGGTCTGCTTTGTAGAAGTGCAAAGTATGCTGACTTCTTACCAATCCTAGAGTCCCCAACTATCCCTAAATTGTAAGTTCATTGGGGCAGATCTCTTGTACAGCTGTGAGCACATCAGTGATGTAGCAAACATTAATAGCGTATTAAACATAAACACAAACAAGATAAATACAGCGATACATAAACATGAATGCATAAACAAGCCTTTACCTGCAGGAACATTTTGCTTTTAAATGTTGAGCTCTGACTTAAACCATTTCAGTTTACCTTTTAAAAAAATATTTATTATAATTTGACGCAATGTTTATTTCCTGTGTATTTGCCTTCCATAAATCTCCAGGGAGAAAAATAAAGGTTTGAACAAGAGATTGCAAGTGGGAAACACGCTGAAGAATGTGTGAAAGGTGAAAATGATTTATGCTTTCAAGCCTGGTAGATTAGAAATGCTTTCCTAATGTGAAAGTCCCTTTTCTAAACAGTTAAATATTGATGATGACTAAACTATTGAAATATTTAAAGTCAGCTAGCAAGACAGACGTGGTGCTTTAACTGCCATGGTTCATGAAAGTCAACACAACTGGTTTTTTTTTTTTACTCCAAAATTTGTCCGTAAGTGAAGCAAATCACCATAAAAAACCATGAAAGTTCATGGGGGAACAAGAGTCACTGGGCTCGGCTGTTGCATTCCTGCACAGAGCGCAGAAACTAAGGTGGCCTTACCCCACCTTTGCCATCCTGTATTTTGGGGCTATTCAGGAATCAGTTCAGTCCCCTGGTATAAATTATAGCAGCTTCAGGGATGCTGTAACTTATGCTCAGACTGCCCATGCCCCCATAGGGCCATTGGTGGCTGAGAACAGATGAAGTGCAGTGCTGTATGGATAGATTTCCTCCCTCCCACGGCACACCACACCCTCAGAGCATGGGGACCCAGTGAATGACTCAGTTACATGAAGCCGGCCGCAATAAGTGGTCAGATGTCAATTTGTAAAAGCCACTCCAACAAAATAAATGTTATTTTCAGATTGAAGGAATGAAGTTTCCAAATCATCCTCCGAGGTTTGTCCTCTCCTTAAGCGCAGGAAGAATAGATTGTGCAATTCATCTTCAGTTTACAAATGGTCACACAATGGGGAAAAAATAATGAAGCATTAAACACAAAACCTGTGTTTTAACTGAGCCATTAAAGAGCAAAGGAGGCACAGCTGGATCCATTTCGAGTGCTCTTAGCCAGATTCAAAGTGCATAAAAGCACCTGATTTAGAAGCCAGGACAGAAGCAAAAAAGTTCAGAGAAGTGAAGAATTGAACATAACAAAACACCTGGCACCAAATTCTCTCCTGGTGTAAACTGGCACAGTTCCATTGAAGGTAAATGATTTCACAAGGTGCAGAGCACTGTAGTGACATCAGTTTACACCAGATGAGATTTGGCTCTTGGCAATAAACATAGGGGTTGGGGAGGGGGAACAGGGCCAGATTCTGCTCTCAGTTACTGGTGTAAATCCAGAGCAACTCCAATGAAGCCATTGGATTCATGCTGATGTAAGTGAGACTGGAATCTGGCCAAAAGTTGCCTTTTGCAGTGCAAGGGAGAAGGAAGATACAGAGCATGATTTTTTCCACTGCTTCTTAGTCACTTACTTCTACACCTCTTTGCACAGGGGTGTCAGTCAATGTCAATTGTAGAGTGTTGGAGAATCAGGCCCTGTGTTTTAATCCCACCTGGCTCAGAAAAATTTCACTGTAAATCGCTACCAAAGAGATAGTGGCCATAGACCAGACCAAATAAGAAACCTCCACTCACTGACACCAGCCCACTTTGCAGAGGTGTCAGTAACTAAGCAAGGTGTGCCAGCCTGTGGAGAACCTGACACTCCATTTCCAGTGGGCATTTCCTATGCATCCAGGAGGAATTTCACCCAGGCACAGAAGCGCTAGTGCAGACAGGCTATGCACCACTTAAGTCTCAGTTAGGCAAGCAGAATGGGGCTGGAGTGGTTCATGGACCTTGTGCCAGCCCTGGGAATAGAGATGGTGCAGAAGTCTTGAGCCAGCCCTGCACTGGCCAGGGAGGCCCATTGTACAAGGAGTTTCCAACCATACTAAGGCCCCTGGAAGACAGGGTAAAAGGGCCTTAGCATAGCAGTGCATCAGGCCCATTGGGGAAAGCAACAGTAAACCAGCTATGCAACCTCCAGCTGCAGAGACAAGGTCTCATGGTGGGGACTTATTCAGATGCTGCGGTCAAAGGAGGGCCAGAAAGAGCAAGTGTTCCTCTGGCAAGTCATTTCCATCTACTATTACAGGCATTGATTCGCCACGAAGTCAAGGCGGATGCAGCTGTTTGGATGATGACTTGTCAGAACGTGATCGGCTTTCCCCCACCCCGCACATCGCCATGGCTCTTTGGGAACTAGAGCAGCCTCCAGCAAACGGCAGCGACTTACACTGTCTGGTGGAGAAGAGAATTTTCTTTTATTCCTTACATGGATCTGATGGAGTTTGCAAATGGAAGGAATAGGGCCATTTGGGGGCCTGATCCATGGTCTACTGAAGTCATTGGACAGACTCCCAATGATCTCCGGGGGGGGGGGGGGTTGGAGTAGCCTGTCTGTGCAGAGCCTTTCACCAATCCATTTCACAACTCACACGGGCTCATTCTCTGCTATTGCTTCCTTGGGCTGGGGCAGGGAAGCCACCTTTGCACCTGTTCTGGGGCCTTCCCAGCCTCTGGTGTAAGTTAGAACGCCTTCAGGGCTGCTCTACTTTGTGTTCCAATTCCCCTGTGGACCCTAGGAAGCCAAGAATAGCTGTAGTACTGTGCCATGGGGCCACACCCTCAGTCTGCTCCCTGTCCTGGAGGCTGGGAGCAGGGCTGGAAGACAGCCCTTATGCTGGTAGTAAACCAGCCAGGGTGGGATGGGGGCATTGCTCCAGAGAGTCATTTCCACCTAAACCATTTTGCACCGTCAGTGAGGATCAGGTCCATAGATACATATATGAAGTGTACTGTTAATCAGAAATTGATTCACAACCCTTCGAGCTCTTTGTATTTCAGACGGGGCTTCCCGTTCTTGTAGCAAACAGCTCTGCCTACCTGCTGTACTGCCTATTCTGGGAGCAGATCGGAGATCAGCTATCAGTTGCAGTAGCAAGCATCTAATTT
This sequence comes from Terrapene triunguis, assembly GCF_002925995.2. Lineage (NCBI taxonomy): Eukaryota > Metazoa > Chordata > Testudines > Emydidae > Terrapene > Terrapene triunguis. Next base: position 14,552,307 of record NW_020664587.1, read on the forward strand.
GACTTTGGCAGCAAGACAGCAGTGTCTTGAATGCTAAATTGCATCTGCAAAAAGGTCAAAGCCCATAGATACCTGTGCATTTACATAAGTCAGACAGCTCATCATCAGTTGCCGCTATTTCATTTATTTATTTATTTGTTTTTAAAAAGCTGCTCCCTGGCAATAATTTTGACATGACTTTTGGGAAAGTGACTTTTATTGGGTCTCGTTCTTGGGTTTGACCTTGTTTCCATGGTGTTAATTACTAACTGTCATTAATCAACTGCTTACATCTACAGAAAAATTTTGCAATTAGTTGTAGGAATCAGCCCTCCCCGGCAATCACTGTAATAAACATGAACCCCTGTCTTAGAATGAATAATGTTCTTTGGTCTGGTGTCACCCACCCAGTTCCTCGCCCGATCCTTCTCCCCTCCCCAGCCCCAGCTCCAGCTCCAGCTCCATTCTAAATTATCTAGCGGTGTTCAATAGACTGTGTTACAGCTAGTGGGCCAGCTTCTCAGTGGGTGTAAATGGGTGTAGACCGACAGAAGTCAGTGAAGGAGGACAGTATCACTGTGAAGCCAACAGCCTGTATACCAGGCAAGCTGGATTCAATTCCTGGCTGTGCCACAGACTTCCTGAGTGACCTTAGGCAAGTCATTTAATTTTATTATCTGAATATGGAAGAGCTGCAATAGAATTGAAAGGACTATTCTCCACTGAGAGCAAGGACTAGAGTCAGGACTCCTGGGTTCTATTCCCAGCTCTGACACTAACGTGCTGTATGAGCTTGGACACATCACTGCCTTGCTCTGTGCCTCAGTTTCCCCATCTGTAAGAAAGGTCTATTAAAACCTACTTGACAGTGGGGATTGTGAACTCTAGAGAATTACCATTTGACAAGTGGATTTAGATCCTTGGATGAGAAGTACTATGATAAGTGCTCATTAATACTGCTGAACTGTTCAAATTTCCCTCTCACGGTTTATACCCTCCCTCAGCTGAATTACAGCTTTGCAATTAATCTCCTTCCCCAAGCGTTCTATGTTATTACAGTACAATGATTGTTTCTGGTAATTCCATTTGATAAATGCCCCTAAAAAGTGTGAGGCTCTGGCAGCGCAATCTGAAATGAAATCTCTTCTCGGGAAATGCAAGAAGCGGGGGAGAGAACAGGGAGCAATCCTTTAAGACCTTTAGGTGGAGGTCAAGATAGCAGGGGGACATATATCCAAAGGGTTAGGGCCTACTTGTGTATATCAAAAATCCATGCACCTTTGCACGACTCTTACCGCATTTGTGCACTCAAACCCGTATTGCTGTAATCCCCATCAGCATGTCCCAAATCCCTTGGAGATTTTATCCCAGTGGATTTCACTCCCATTTCGACTCCTGCCCTCAGGTCCCCATTGGACTGTATTCCATTCTAGGGAAACAGTAAGAGACAGTCTCTTCCCCAAAGAGCTTGCAGTCTAAATAGACAGGACAGACAAAGAGTGGCAGAAAGGAAATATTGCAAACTCCTACCCCTGCCCCCCATTTTAAAGATAGGGAATTGAGAAAAAGAGGGATCTGGTGACTTGCCCAAAGTCCCACAGAGAGTCTGTGGTAGAGAGAATCTCGAGTCCCGGTCCTGTGTTTTAACTCCAAAATCATCCTTCATCTCTAGTCCTCACTTGATACAACAAACTAGTCAGATCCTCGTATAATGCAAGCCATAGAGACCTGGCCAGGTTGGTGGAGTGGAGAAAATGTGGTAGCATCTACCCACAACACACCCTCAACAATAAATTGCCACTTTGGTGTCCTTCCCAGCCACAACCATTTTGCCAAGTTTGTTGCCAGCAGGATTAAAAAGTCCAAGGAGTGACAAACAGCTCTCCAAAGTTTAGATACAGAAAATTCAGAATTAATTCCCAGATATGGCTCTCCAGTATGGCAGCCCCATCTCTATATTAAAGGAGGTTCAGGCACGGGAATGGGACTCAAAGCGATTTGGGTTGGATTTCTGGCTGTGCCACATATTTCCTTTGTGACCTTGGGCAAATCGCTTCATCTCCCTCCGTGCCTCAACTCCTCATCTGGAAAATGGGGTATAATATTTCCATTCTCCCACCTGTCTTGTCAATTTAGACTGTAAACTTCATGGCAAGGATCATCTCTTAGTATATGTATGTACAGCTCCTAGCACAATGGGGCTCCTTGGTATAAAACAATAATATTGTTATAGGCTTAACCTCTGCCCTTCATCTAAGATAGCTGTAAGGGACAGTCAAGCACATTTCACTGCCCAGAACCAAGGGATATGTGAATCTGCTCAGGAATTCAAACCATCTGGGTGAAAGGGGTGCAAACAAGGGGACAGACACAGAGAGGGCAGAAAGCAAGACGCAGCAGCTGTTAGCGCAACCCTGAGAAAAGCCTAGAACGTGAGTTTTAGCAGGTACTGGCTGAAAGAGGTTTGGTGCTGTGACCGAGCAAACTGCTTCCTAATTGTTTGGTTCCTCCTGCATTCAGGGGATCAGGACTTTGTACATTCTTTGTAAATAAACAAGACGGCAGGAAAGGTAGCGGACTCTACGATCAATTTCTCCTCCCAATGGGAACAACCTGCAAGACCCCCGATTTTAGCTAGCCATGTGGGCCAAAAGGGGTAACCATCACCATCATAAAATAGAAAAATATCTATTAAACTAATAACCCCCCTTTGTTCTTTAAATTAGTGGTGATAAGATAAATTTAACTTCTAGCGAGGGGCTTCATTGCTTGTTTTGGAAGCAAGCTTTATAAAAATAGCAACAACAACAACAACCCTACACTGAACACCTGCATCATCAAAAAACACGAGAACAAAAATACTGTCACCCAGCTGTCTCCTCTCCCTCTGCTTATCATGGTATGTATCACTTGCTCCCATGCTATCAGTCCAACTGTAGTGGTCTGTCCCATTAGCCAGCTAGCTACCTGCCTCCCTGCTCTTCCCTTCACCAAAATTCAACCTCCTTTTATCTTTGCTGCTCAGGAGACAATTTTTTGTTTGAGATCTGAAAGCATGATGGAAAGAGACCTGATTAAGGTAAATAAATCTCTCTATCCATAGAACATGCCGTTGGTATGAATAAGCATCTCAGATCTCCCCTCCCCTTTGAGTGATGATAGCTAAATTACTTCTAAATATAGTCCTTAAAATCTGCATTAATCCCCTGCTTGCCACAAGCGAGTTGGGTTTTATTGACAACATGAAGCTAGAAACCAAGCACCTGCATGGAACACAAGCTCATAAGGGAGGGAATGAGAGAGATCCAGGTGAAGTGTGATTGGGAATGGCCTCTCCTCAGTTTGGCTTCTTCTCTGAAAGCCATGCTTGCATCTGAATACTGCTCTCATTCTGCTCTGCTCCATACTTCAACCTTGGCTTCTGAGCTTATAATATCACCATTTTTCCAAGTGTGGAAAATTCAGCTCGCGAGTTGAATTAGAACCAGAACTTCCACTTCAAATACTGAAAGTTAAAAAAAAAAAAAAAATTCCGTGGAGCTTTCGATTCATGTTTTCCTACAAAAAGATTAAGCTCCCTTTCTAGGTGTTTCCAAGCACTACCGGTAAATGAAGCTGTTTAGTTTGATTTTCCCTAGTACCAAACACAGATATTACATTCACAACCTTTGAGGAGCACTCAGAGGAGGTTAGCAGGGAAGCAAATTCAGTTGTTAATGGCTACATATTCCCTGACGTTAAGAGTGCTTTGTTCTCAAGAGCATGCTTTTATGATTATTTTTAGGTGTGTACAATAATGGACATCAAAATGTAAGCATTTTGTCTGTCTACAGTGTCACCAAGTTATTTTCAGTGATGAATGGGGCCAGGATAGCATCCTCTTAAGGGGCCTTCATATCTTCCACAAGGATATGACGTTAGTGACCTCTTCCAAACACAGAGATGAAACACGTTATCTCTCCAGCTGACGTGAAGTGGCAAAGTCATTCTGCACATCCGCCAAGGAAACCATGGGAAGTTGGATGCGTTAACGTCCCGTGGTGATGGGAGTATGCAATAATGCCAGCCAATAATGCTAGCTAAACGCTGTACAAACCTCAGGTGTGGATAGGTTGGCTTCCTTATTATTGTCTGTATTACAATAGTTCCTAAAGGCCCAATCGTGCTAGACACTGTTCATCAGAGTCCCCATCTAAGGAAATTTACAATCTAAACAGGTAAGATAGACAGGGAAAGCATTACTCTATGTGGGGGCAGGGGGTAGAGGTATTGAATTAGACTAAATGATGTGCCTGAGATGTTTGTGGCAGATCTGGGAATTGAAACCAGATCACCTGAGCCTTGACCACCAGGCTCTCCTTCCGGTCCTATTCCAAGCTCCTGGAAAATGTAGCTTCCCTCTCTTTTTCCAAGGCCTCTTACTTTCACCTTGCTCTGCTACTCCAACCCTTTAACCTAATTCTGTGGTCTCTGCTATTACCGCATTTCAAGCTGACATTAATACATGAAGATTAGGACGAGCTGCCACATGGGAATCATCTCTCTGCACAAATCCGTCCTAATTAGGACAATGGCTGCAGTCTCTACTAGATGCTCAGGCTACGTCTACACTAGGGGTCTGATTCCCAATGAGCGCTAGCGGGCGTATAAACAGTATGGCAGCCCTGGCAGGGGCAGTGGCAGTGCTGGCAGAGCTCAGCCGCGCTGAGTACAAACCCTGTGGGTATGGCTGCTCCTGCTGTCTGTGCGACCGCAGCAATATTATATTCACACTCACGCTCATTGAGCTACCGCGAGTACACGTACCCGAACTGGGAAATCACCATCCTAGATCACAGCATAGATGTAGACAACGTGACAACAATCCTCTCGAGCTTACGGACAAGCAAGCGATGGAGAATTACATCTTCTCAGCTGGAACAAATGGAATATTCACTTGTGCACGTGGCGTCTACGTAGATATTGCACAGGTAAGAAATTAATAGAATCATAGACTTTAAGGTCAGAAGGGACCATTATGATCATCTAGTCCGACCTCCTGCACAACGCAGGCCACAGAATCTCACCCACCCACTCCTGTAACAAACCCCTAACCTATATCTGAGCCATTGAAGTCCTCAAATCATGGTTTAAAGACTTCAAGGTGCAGAGAATCCTCCAGCAAGTGACCCGTGCCCCACGCTACAGAGGAAGGCAAAAAAAAAAAACCCAGGGTCTCTGCCAATCTGCCCTGGGGGAAAATTCCTTCTCGACCCCAAATATGGCAATCAGCTAAACCCTGAGCATGTGGGCAAGACTCACCAGCCAGACACCCAGGAAAGAATTCTCTGTTGTAACTCAGATCCCATCGCATCTAACGTCCCATCTAACGTCCCATTGGGCATATTTACCGCTAATAGTCAAAGATCAATTAATTGCCAAAATTAGGCTATCCCATCATACCATTTCCTCCATAAACTTATCAAGCTTAGTCTTGAAGCCAGATATATCTTTTGCCCCCAATGCTCCCCTTGGCAGACTCTTCCAGAACTTTACTCCTCTGATGGTTAGAAACCTTCATCTAATTTCAAGTCTAAACTTCCTGATGGCCAGTTTATATCCATTTGTTCTTGTGTCCACATTGGTACTGAGCTTAAATAATTCCTCTCCCTCCCTGGTATTTATCCCTCTGATGTATTTATAGAGGGCAATCATATCTCCCCTCAGCCTTCTTTTGGTTAGGCTAAACAAGCCGAGCTCTTTGAGTCTCCTTTCATAAGGCAGGTTTTCCATTCCTCGGATCATCCTAGTAGCCTGGACTGGGTGAAATAAAACCAGGTAAATTCCACATGATTTCCATTTTCATGGTCCAAATCTCCACAAACTGAGTCTAGTTGGGAACATTAGCCCAGTGGAAAGTTTGTTACATTGGCCAAGATTTTCAAGAGACACAACTGATTTTAGATGCTTTCATTATTGGGTGTCCAAGCTAAGAAGCCTTAACCAGGCCTGATTTCCAGAAAGTGCTGGGCACCCACCCTCTGCACATCAGGCCCCTTTAAAGATGTCCCGTGTTGGAATGAGGATCACTACAAACCACTAGCCCTTTGAGAACCTCTTCATGGACCTAGTTAATTCCTATTTTGCTTCGCCCAGTACATTTTTCAAAATGATTTATAGTGCAGCAAAAAATAGGAATCTTTCATGCTGAACTGTCTCTTTTGGAGCAAGCCTCTTGGAAGGTGAGTGGAGAAGCTGGCAAGACTTGCGCTTTGGCTACTGTCATCAGTACCGTTCCACTGCTACTCTTGGTCCAATAGGCCCACAGCAAACCTATAAGCAGACATAGGGCCGGATTCTCTTCTCTTGTCGTCTGGTGTAAAACAGGAGCAATTCCATTAACTCTAATGGAGTTACACCAGTGCAAAAGAAAGGAAAATAAGGCTGTTATCACGTTTTCTCTAAGGGCACCCCATCCCTGTTTGGTTTAATTCATTTTGCTGGTAGTTCTGGGCTAGTCGCCATCAGCAGTAATTGGATTTCAAGAAAGGCAGCTATCTGGTTCCAAGACACATTTTTATCAATATCTGTCTGTTTACAGGTGTCTGTCATAACCTTCAAATATACTTAAAAAGCTCATCCATCCAGGGATAGAACATATGATGGGAAGAAAGCAGGATTCACAGACCAAAGCCACAACTACCACACAAGTTTTTGCCGTCTCATCGTGGTAATGCAAAGAGCCTTTCACACCCAGAAATTATTTGTAAGGCAGCATGGAATATTGGCTTTAGCCAAGAAGTGGCACTGATAACTCTGGATTCGATGAACATTTTCTGTTGAAAGAGTTTTTTTGACCGAAAATTGGGTTCTAGATTAAATGAGAGTATATTTTTCATCAAAAAACAAACTCCAAAAATATGATTTGGCAAAGCTGCTGCAATACCAGTGGAAGCTGTAGTTCAGTTGTATCACGTTCCCATTCACCTCCATAGCCTGGTCAGACTATATCTGCCAAGATGAACCACAAGCAAGGACTCCCATGATGCACCGTCTTCCCTCACCAAGAAGGGAGATTGTGTTGCATAATGGGAGATGTAGTCTGACCAGGAAGTCCAGTTTATAGAAGAGATTGGGAGCACGAGTCACCCAAACTACAACTCTGATGAGTCACCGGACACATTTCTGAATGGAAATATTTCCGTTTTTGGCTGAATGGGGTGGATCACTGTTCTATTCACTCCCTCGGAAGCATCTGGCATTGGCCGCTGTCAGAAGACAGGATACTGGGCTAGATGGACCATTGGTCTGACCCAGGATGGCCGTTCTTATGCATGTTGTAGTACTCAAATATTTGCTGAAAAGATTAAATTTGTCCTAGAAACCCCTCCCCCATGTTTTCCACCCACTTCTAGTGTGTATACTGTTTACGGGATTTGACATGCCCCAGGAGAAGGACTAACCAATTCTTAATTGCTTCCTTTCAACACCACGTCACTTTCCATCGAGACTTCGGAAAGCTACCGTGTTTGCAGAGACCAGTCACAAAATGAATGGGCCCAGTGCCATTAAAACGTGAACTGGTCTTATAAATAGAGTTGAACCTTATTTTAGCCATGCCCCTGAATCAGGCTGAGAACATGAATTACCCCCATGGTTTTTAGAATGAGTCGGGGACACATTTAAAATATGCTTTGGTCCCATCTGCACCCCAGGCTAAGAAACACATTGTAACCATATAAGGTGACTGGGGCCCACAGCTTCTGTGACTGGGGGCCTGTGATTCTCATACACTGATCTACAAATTCAGAGGAAAAGTAAGATGCACTAGTTGACCTGAATGCATTTCAGAGCCATTGTAAAAACAAAAAGACTGTATTATAATTATAAGTAGGGTGATTGCCCTGGGACTCTATGTCAATTAGTGTTAGAGGTGCTGCAGAATTACAAATACAGAGCAGACTTATGCACTTAACAGTGTATGAACATTAGGTTACATAAGTACATTTATTCATTTCAAAACCCTATCATTTAATCCACTCTGGGTTCCAAAGAGTACATGGTTTCCTTCTATTTTTTTTTCTTATGCCACACTTAGCTCGAATGAATAAGCCAATCTATCAGAATTCATAACCTATCTCAGATCTTTTGGCCTCTCCTGCACTAGAGTAAATCAGACTTTCTAATCCTTCGCTCATTTAAAGATCTGGTGAACCTAGATATACCTGCAGCTGAACCTTCAGTGAGAGCTTGACGGATTCTGTCAAAAATAGTCCTCAGGCCAGTACAACCTGTACAGAAGGGCCTTTCTTATTTTCAAAATTAAACCGTGAATGATTTTCCAGCAGTCCCTGGCTCCTTACATCTGTTCTGAACATGAGAACATCGCTTATGCCTTTAAGGTGCAGAACGGCGGTGCTATTCCCTATTGCCATTTAATCCTAATAGAAAAGTTGAGGTTTTAAATACATTTATCCAGTCTAACTGAACGGATCAGTTTGATGCGACTACTGTCTTTAACCACAACACCCAGCAGACAGAACAGTTTTGAAATGACGGGCTAAACACTGTGAATATCAAAACAGTCCTGCAATTGCACATCTCTCTAGGTACTTATATGGCCCTCACAACACAGTAACTCTAAGCACCTCACAGTCTTCAATGGATATAACCTTATAACCCTCTTACGAAGTAGGGAAGGATCATCATCCCCATTCTCCAGATGGGAAACTGAGGCACAGAGAGAACGAGCGCTTGGCTCAAAGTGACAGTGAAGGTGTGGCAGAGCTGGGAACAGCAGTCAGATGTCCAAGCTCCATGCTCTGACCTTAAGATTGACCCACCCCGCCTTATGTAGCAGAAGTGATGAGCCATGTAACCTACACTGACAGAGCCTCATTTGCATATTGAATATATTCTTTCAGTGATAGAAACTGACCCAAACAAAACTTGGATCTAGATGGTAACTTTCCCAGAGTTTCAGGGGTGCTCACGCAATATGCTTGAGAAGTGCATGGCATCCCTTGCTACCCGCTCATCGGCACACAGGGGAACAGTCTATGGCTACTGCCAATGAATGGGAGCTGCTCTTTTATTTCATTTAACAGAGTCTGTGCTTTGGTGATGAAGGTCCTGGAGTCGATCCCAGCCCATGACCTGTGGCAATGGCTGTTACATTGAAATTCAGGCCTCTGATCTAGCCCATTGCACAAGGAGGACCCAAAGTATGGATCCAGATCTTCACCATCTATTATTGATATTATAGTAGCATCTAAGATCAGGGCTCCTTTGGTTAGGCATTGTACAAACACCCCCGGAAAGACGGCCCCTGCTGCAAAGAGCTTACAGTCTAAAAGGCCTGAATCCAAACCTCCCCCAAAGTCCCAGGAGTTCTTGATTCACTGTCAGTCTCCAGTCAAAATTAACCACAGTGCTCCCTGTTCATGATCTCATCTTTAGAGTGACCAGATAGCAAGTGTGAAAAATTGGGATGGGGGGGACAAGAGATAGTCTACATAAGACAAAGCTCTCAATATCAGGACATCTGGTCACCCGACTCCTCTTCCCAACCAATGGTTACAGGGAGAGACCTCACTTATTTCCTGTAGCATATGGAAAGTGGATAGGATCCCTTTAAAGAGTTTGCTCCCTCATGGGCCTCCCTGTCTTCTGGTGCAGAAGCCACCAGAACTTAACAGGGGAAACAGTGTGTTTGTGTAACTTGGCCTTATAGGGTGACCAGATGTCCCGATTTTATAGGGACAGTCCCGATTTTTGGGTCTTTTTCTTATATAGGCTCCTATTACCCCCCACCCCGTCCCGATTTTTCACATTTGCTGTCTGGTCACCCAAGCCTCGCATGGTCACCGATCGTTAAGAAACACAGATGCAGTTGAGTTCCAAATAACCATGTTTTTCCTAACTACATCATGCTTCCCATTTAAGAAAGATTTATACCCGGGGGCAAAGAGAGAAGGAGAAATGTGTTTTGCTACTTCCGGGGAAGTTACGCAATGAGAAAATGTGAGCGACTCTACCTCGTCTAATCAATATCAAATGGCTCTTGGCAACTCTGTCTTATTCTTTAGTCTGTGAAAGATCCCAACCTATTCTATTGCCTGGTCTCTGTTTGCTCTACTCCCATGAGACTCCTTTGCTCAAAGGTTACCTAATCATTCCAGCAGCTTGCATGGAACACAACTAGCTTTGCCTCCCTCTCCCCCCTCCCCACCTCATTCCAGCCTTTTTTCCCCTTCTCAAATGTAATTTTCATAACAGTTTAGACTTTCGGTAACGTCACTTCACTAGTTGCAATTAGCTTGATGAGCCGATGGCAGATGCTCATTGATCAGTTTATTGTTTGAGACAAAACAAGAAAACGAACTCAACAAGGCAACAGGGAGAAAAAAAAGACAAAAACAACCCCGCCCCCCAACACACACACACCAATCCAGTTCTGTGGCTGGAGTTATTTGGTGCTGTCACTGCAATTAAACCAATTCTCTTTGAAGAATAACAATGCCCATTCCAGCCTGGTGCCTCTCTCTCTGTAATAGTATTTCGAGGGCATTAACCTGAATGCAGTCATTAAACTCGGGGAGGAAGGTGTACTACAGGAAGACACTTCTTGTTATAGGAAAGAATCCACTCCTAGAACCATAGAATGTCAGGGTTGGAAGGGACCTCAGGAGGTCATCTAGTCCAACCCCCTGCTCAAAGCAGGACCAATCACAGGAGCCAATGCAGAGACAAAGGCAATGCAGCTGGAGTATCCCCTCTTAAGGGACCATGGGCGTCGGTATAAACACCAGGGCACATTTGAGTGACCCTGCAACAGTGTCTCCAATTGATCTTTGCATAGGCACAGAATGGCTAGGGTCTTCTGCAGTTACGCCCCTTCCTCCTTTGACCCTACTCCATTCCCAGCTCCTCCAGTGGTGGAGCATTCCTTGGGGTCTTACCCTACTTCCCTTTGCACCCATTTAGGTGGCACACAGAGGGCCCCAACGTGATGTTGAATCAGGCCCATTGGATGCAACCTGCCATATGCATAAAGAGCCAAGGGAAGTGATGTATTTAAAAACCACCTTAGAGCATTAAAATGACATAGGCAATCTTGCAGCTTACAGAGTGATTTTGCTGGTCAAAGCGGATTTTCCCTGCCCAGCACTGTCTGCATGATGTACCTTGTTTTTCTTTTCATCTTACAGTGGGTTCGGTCGCCCAGCTTTTTAATACCTTAGCAACAGCCAATGGGCACACACACATACAAATCCTTCAAAAACCCACCTGTCTGGGGCACTGTCTGAGGTTCCAGCACCGGTTGCGAGGTGGGCAATGCCAGACTGAGCAGACAGGTGATTGGCTGCACCGGGCACGCCTATCTTTGCATTTTTAAATATGGATTCATTTGGGGGATGCCCTAAAAAGTGCAGAAAGCAAAACAGTTCGTTACTGGAGGCACTGAGCTCTGTTAGCTCCCCTTCTACCATACCAGCAGCACCCTGCTCTGATCCTGGGCTGCCTCTGAACTTGAAAGTAATAGAGGAGCCTAATTATGATTGTGATTTGTAGGATGGCAGTACCCAGAGGCTCTGAGATTGGGGCCTCATTGTGCTAGGTGCTGTACAAACACAAAGTGACAGATGGGCCCAACCCCCAAAGAATTTGCAGTTTAAATGGTGAGGCAGATAAAAAGGGGTACTATATTTATTTTACAGATGGGGAATTGAGGCACAGACAGGGGCGCTAGAACAATTTGCATAGTGGGGGCGCTGAGGGCCATTGAACCAAACAGTAAACCCTGGATACGATGGAAACCACTTCAAGCCAGGGGGTGCGGCAGTGCCCCTAGTTCCAGCCCCTATGGGTACAGAGAGACTAAGTGAATTCCCCAAGGTAATACAGGAAAATTGTGGGAGAGTGAACCATTTCCTGAGTCCCTTTCCAGTCCTCTCACTACAGACCATCCTCCCTCAGGTTACCTGCTCACTTGCTTCTGTGATTTTGAAAGTACAGGAGAGAACAGAACCGGTGTTGATTTCTAAGGCCATGTGGGTTGATGTGTCCTGCTGGGCTGATCCTACATCTCCTGTATCATTTGTGTGTGTGTGTGGGGGGGGGGGGGGGGGGAGAAGGGAATGGATTTCGGATTTTGGTTCAGGCCCATTGTACATTCCTTCCTACTCACTTCCAGTTTCAAGGGGATATGGATGTGCTGAATCAGTACTTCCAGGTTGAGACAGAGGCACAAAAATCACACCACAAAATCTGCTCTTGCCAGATTTCCACTCCGGGTGCACAGGCAAGCTGCTGGTAAAGCGAGACGTGCGTGCAAAGAATAGAGGCCTGATTCGGGTCACACACACCCGTGTAAACCAGGAGTAACTCCACTGCGGCCAGTGGAGTCAAACCTGTGAACGCCTGGAATAAGCAAGAGGAGAATCAGTCCTCCTTGGCCTGGATTCATCTCTGGCTGGTGCAGAGCTCAGTGCCGGGACAGCAGGGAGGTGATTTGCCCCAGCCTAATTCTGGGACTGCAGCGGGATAGCTCATTGGAGTTCCTGCTGCAGGTTAAGGCAGCCATGAGGTCACCACCAGGCCATCTGAACTGCAAGGGCACAAAAAACATTCAGCCAGACCCTGGAACACCCCCTGCACCACGGCCTTCTGGGGAAGAGCATACAAGAAGAGAGTCTCCACCAGGGGAAATTCATGGGGGGAGGGGGCTCCTGCAGCTTGTTTGGGTGTCTTTTGCACTGGAGGCTGCAGGGAGCTGTAAATTGGGCCCACTGAATGTTTATATATCTCTTCTGTAACAGGTGTTACATGAGTGCTCTGTATCTGGACGGGGACACACACACACACAGAGTTAGTGGATAAGGTGCCAATAGATAGCACACAAAAATAGGTAACAGTTTCTACATTTTGAAGGACCAATAAAACTGAGTTGTGCACTGAAAATGGCTTCCTCTGGCAGCTCTTAAGATGGTGTCTGCAGTGGGATTTGTATGAGAGCAAAATGGCTGCAGTCCCAGCAGCTAGGTAGAGCATTACCTGCTCTCATCAATAATACTTGGTATTTTACTTAAAGCTCCAGTTCCTGGAGTCAAGTGATTACATGAGCATCTCATCGTTCATTTAAATAAAAGAAGTGCACATTTTACTCTCCTGGTTGCAGTGAAGAGCTTGAAAACATGACCTTAACCCCTCCCCTTCCACGCACCCCCGCCCTCCAAAGGCTCAAAAAACAGAAAGCAAATTAAAACAAACACAAACATTCATTAAAAAAACCACATGATTTTTAAGCCACTCTTGATTTGGGGGGTCCTGACTCACTATTTTGGGAAGTTTAAAGATGCATACACCACATTTCACTGCATCCAGAATGGCAAGACATTTCAGGAGCATAAGGCCTAGTTTAATACTCTAAGTCCATTCTGAATAAGTCACTTGCAGAGAAAGATACAAATATGTTTATTACTCACACCTCTAGCAACTCATCCTCCGTAGGCTCATTTATATTTATTTGCCTTACGAATGCCCTAACAGATTAGACAGGGGGTATAAATGTCTCATTAAGTCTATTATAGTGTCTTTAATGTTTTACCTTTATATTTAACTTAATTAGGACAGCAAGGAGGGGAGGGATTGGAACCCGGTAAGTGTCGCCAGCAGCTCCTTTTCAACATCTGAATTGGAAGGGCTGTTAGCCAGATGAGCAATTACCCTGAACAGCAGACAGTAGCAATCCGTGTCTGCAAGGGCCGTATGCTTCAGCCTAGCCATAGCATGGAGCTTTGGGACGTTCTGTCACTTCCCAACCTGTTTCTCCAAGATGCACCTTCTACTCATGGCATTTTCATGCAAAACCTTTCGAGATGCAGGATCTTAATAAGAAGAGAACAAGCTCCAGATCGCTAGCGCTCAACGTGGCTGCCAAGCACCGGCTGATGCTCAGAGGAGAGAGGCAGGGACAGAAAACTGGCTCCTGTGATCTCCACATGCCACGGCTCAGCGGGAAGGAAGAGCTCTCAGTTAAGAGCATGATTCTTTGGGTAGGGTTCCTTCAAAGCCAGGCAGCAGGGGGCCCGGCGTAAGCAGAGGATGAATGTGACAAATAGGCCACCGTGTTGTGGGGAAGTGACAAGGCTTTTCATGCTGATGAATGGGGGAAAAAGCAGCTCCTATGAGGCACAATCAGAAGTTCCTTGCAGCAGAACAGGGGAATTTTAATGACATTGCAAACAGAGTCCATTACAAAGGACAGTACAAATCCCCTGTATGCACCGACATAGGAAGATAAAGCCTCTAAGATGCATTTTCAGTTACTCCATTTCTGAGCTTGGGTCATGGGCCGGGCAGAAGCAGCACGGAGGTGACTGTGACAGCCGCCTTCTTGGCCAACACAATGGGGAATGAACCAGGGACCTCCGGAGCTGAATGGGTGAGGTGCTGAAACCTGGGCTAAAAAGCCACGGCTCTGTAGCTAGAGGCTATAGCAATGTGTATCTTCTGTGGATCAGCACACAGGGGGACTTCTAATACACACTCACCAGTGGGTTACATGACTCAAAGCCTCCTTTCCACTCCCTCTGTTCTGGGGCCACGCATGGCCCTGTCCAGCCCCTGGTGTCAGATAGAGCAGGCCTGAGGCTGCTCTAACTTACAGGGTGCTTCCCATGAGCCCCGGGAAGCAGAGAGTAACCGCAGTGCACTCCAGCCACACCCATGCCAACCCTTACATCAAAGGGAGGAAGCAGTCAGAAGAGAGCCATACACCATCTCTGCACTTGTGGGGGAGAGAATCTCCCAGGGCCATTTCCACCCACTTTTATGTTGCCAGAGTGGGGCAAATTAGCCATAAGTGCAACCGAGAATCAGGCCCCAATCTTTTTCTTTTGGCAGGTGTCACTGCAGTGACTCGCACTGGTACTGGTCTAGGGTTACTGTCTCTACACAGCTAGAATAGATAATATTACTAGTAATAATCACATGTTGCATTTATACAGAGCCTTTCATCCAAGGATCTCATGCTTTCCAAACCTAAATTAATTAAGCTGCGATCCCCCTGCCCTCCATGAGTTCTATAAGTGCTCCGTCAGCATTTCTAGAGTGCAGTGTTCTTTTACAGTGGTTATTAATTGGTTGCGGGTCTGCAAATTTCTCTTCAGAGAGAAATTTAATTCTTGCAATTAAAACTCCAAACTGGGAGTCAGGAGTTCTAATTCCAGGCTCTGCCACTGATTCATTTTTGTGACTTTAGGCAAGTCACTTAACTGCTCTGTGCCTCAGTTTCCCCCATCAACAAAATGGAGGTGTGTAATAACGCACTGGGGTGTGATGAGGTTAAATGCACCCGGCATTATAAAGTGCTTTGAGACCCTGTCCCACAATGACCTGGCCCTTTAAGAGCGGTCCAGCTCTGCCCAATTCCAGGATTCTGGGGCTTGTCATTCAAAAAGATCATGTGAATTAGAGGCTGGCAAGGGATGCTGGGAAAGATGCCAGCTGTATATAAGCTACCCAACCAGCAAGAGGGGGAACTGAGGCAGCAGTTACATTTCCAACAGAGACAGAGTAAGCCTTTCTTACACTGCACCTGGGAGTGAGCGTCTCAGCCAGGTTTGACATACCTGCATTACCGGGGCTCAAGCCAGTGGGCTAAAAACAGCTGTGTAGCCGCTGCAGCTCGGGTGGGCTTGAGAGACTGAGCTCCTGGCCAGGCCACTACATCAAAACAACAACATCTACACAGCTATTGCTAGTGCGTTAGCGCAAGCCCCGCTAACCTGGGCTGGGCAGCTTGCTCCCATTGCGTTGTGGACACACCCTCACAGACCCCTGGACGGAAGGTGCAACAGGAATATAAACGATCAGTATCCTCAGCTAGGTATTTCTGAATGACGCACACAGAAATCCCACTGCTCCACCGTCTCTCCGTTCCCCTCCCCTCCCCTCCCCCGCACTGTCTTTAAAGTCCCTTCAGAAAAGTTTTTTTTTTTTTTTAAAAGTGAGGGCCAATTTCTGCTCTCATTTACATCAGTGTAACTCTGTAAATCAATGGAACCCCTGTTCCTGAATGGAGAAAGAACCAACACATAGAGGCAGCCTGCCTATGTGAGTATCCCTGCCTCTCCGCATCCCCTGCCCTACACATGTCCAGAAGTAGGGTGACCAGATGTCCCGATATTTGGGGCTTTTTCTTATATAGGCTCCTATTACCCCCACCCTCTGTCCCAATTTTTCTCACTTGCTATCTGGTCACCCTACCCAGAAGCCATGTGGTTAGAGGCGCTGTTCACTCCTCACTCTGTGTCCTTGTGTAATGCAGACCTGAAAACCTAGCAAGGTAAATCTCAAACTTCCTCATTCTCCTGTCCCTTGTCTGTACTTTTTTTTTTTTTGGCCTGGGGACATAAAGGGCGGTGGGACATTAATTTCCTTGAGTCTTAATTTGTTTAACCCTTAGGAAAGCAGCCAATTCTCCGGGTGCATAAAGTAACAAAAAGGGGTCTGACAATCTTCTATGCTGTGCTTCCCATCCCAGCGGGTGCCTGACAGAAATCACCTCCCGTCACTGCTGAAATGCAGCCACCTCTAGGGTGAAACATGGCAGCTGTTTAATAGCACAAAAGACATTTAAGGACAAGAGAATGAAGGTGAACCCTGTGCCCAAGCAACAGTAGAAGCCAAAGGCTAAAATCCCACTAATAACACATCTGACGTCTCATGACACTGGAACCTATATGATACGTACAGGTCTCCCTCAGTACATCCCTGCCTCCTGTATGAGATCATATCGAGAGATATAATACAAAGGGGTGGGTTCCTGGAAGGCACTAAAGTCTGGGGATTGGATTTCTCAGCTCCTGGGAGTGGAGGTCAGGCCTGATTCTGTTCTCCCTTGCAGTCATGTAAATCTGGAATAAAGTGGAGTTACGCTGGCGTAAAACAGATATGAGTGGGAGGAGAATCAGGCTCTTGAGGTTAATTTCACATCGTTTTCCCCATTTCATTGTTCAGCCTGCCTACTGGCCCAGCAGGGGGCTGGGGTATACACACTGATACCTAAGAGAACAGATTGTCAGTGCAATTGGCAGACATCCTTGACTCAGCCTGATATAAATCCCCAGAAATCTGGAGCAGGCTGCTTCTTCTCCTAGCTTGTTTTATATATTTATTTAAGTGGGATCAAGTAACCAAAAAGCAAGGTCAGACTGGGCTATGTCACTGTAATATGGAGCCTTCTTCCTCTGCCCCTAACACATGAACACGTTGGTTAGTCTTTTGGGGGGTTGCCTTTCTAGTTATTGCAGTAGTGTGGTCCAGTGGATCGGGTACTGGACTGGGACCCAGAAGGCTTGGATTCTACTTCTGGCTCTGCCGCTGGCCTGTATGACCTCTGGTTCCCCTGCTGCCTCTGGTCTAGGGAGAATATCCACTCTTTGGGCATAAGACTGTCTCTCCCTGTGTGTTGACAGAGCACCGAGCATAAAAAGGCCTCCTAAGGCACTACTGCTGTATTAATAATGAATCATCATAATAATAGTTAACATAAATAGCAAACAACCTTATGCTTATGGCTTATTCTTACGCCTTGTTCCCTCTGCCTTTGGAGGCCTCTCAACCCTTGTACACGCCTTATGGCAACTGTCAGGCTCAAAAGACAATGGAGTAAGCGCCAAAGCAGCTCGGTTACTGTGTGTGGCTCCGCAGCATTGCGAGTGGCTAAGAAGTCCGTCGTGACACACAGTAACCGCTGACAGATAATGCGGGCGTAAGGCACAGGGTCAGAACATGAAGTTGGCACATCACTGTGCTTTTCCCCTTTGCTCTCTTCACCTTCCTGTCTCTCAGCCACCTCCCTTCAGCCGCTTTGACCAGCCCTGGTGCAGCATAGCCGTCCAATGTGGCCTGTTAGTTCCCAGCTTACGGTATTGATGTTGAAAGTTTTCAAATCCCTCTTGCAAACATCCTTGAACCTGAGCCTAGGTCAGCCCAGGGTCCTTGGAGCATCTCCAAGTTCTCCATACTGGAGGTTCTTTGGAATGCATGAAATTGCATCCCTACATTGGAGCTAAAAAGTCCCACTTGATCTGGCTGCTGCAGCAAGTCAGCAAAATAGCTCTGCATCCCTATTCCAGAACCCTCCGGTATCCTGTCACGTTAAAAAACAACAACTTATGAATCATTAGAGAGACTGCTGCAAAACAGCCACTTTCACTTCAGAGGGGTAGCCGTGTTAGTCTGGATCTGTAAAAAGCAACAGAGAGTTCTGTGGCACCTTTAAGACTAACAGATGTATTGGAGCATAAGCTTTCGTGGGTGAATGCTTATGCTCCAATACATTTGTTAGTCTTAAAGGTGCCACAGGACTCTCTGTTACTTTCACTTCAGAAACCTTGGTTTACTCATTGAAATTCTCCATGCCTAATGCTGCGATTCGATACAAACACGCTTGCAGCTCCAGCGGAAATCAATGGGACCTCATCCGTACTGTGAGCTTTTAGGCTTTGTGCCTCATTTCCTGCTCCACCCATAAAAATGGTGAGAACGCTGCTGACTAACCTTTGCGAAGCACTTTCAGATCCTCAGACCAAAGGACATGTCTATATGCCAGGTGTCGTAGCAGCCATATTCTTTGCAAGAATCCTATTGCCTCCTGCAAAGAAGAAGAGGATACAGATAGGAAATGGATGCCCCTTTGTCTTCATCTTTCATTGAAGGAAACAACCAGATTATTTGATTTTTGTGCCCGCTAGGGGAGGTCAGGGGAAGTTGAATCCATGGGCCTCACAGGAAGATTTCTCCTCCATTGAAGTGACTGCAAGAGACAGACTATAAATGGTGAATGCACAGAGAACATCTGCCAACACCTGGATGTGCTGTGGGTGGGGGAAGGTGGTATAAAGGTATCAGAAGGGAAAGATCAGACCGTGCAAAAGAGCACCCATTGCTGCAGCGTGTGCCCAGAGCACAAAAGGCCCAGTTCAGCCCAAGTGTAACTCCATCTTGCCATTACACCAGGGACTGAGTTTGGCTCAGTGGAAACAAGGCTGCAGGTAGGAAGTCTCCCAAAGGGCTCCCTGCACATTGAAGCAGAGAGGGGAAACAGTCAGACATACAGAAGGATCAAAGCTGGCAAAAAATCATGCTCCCGCTACACTCGGATGCAGCAGACAGGCCCCTATTTAAAATATATAACCTCATGCTCAGCTCTCAATAACCTGCTGCCATGATGAAAGGATGCTGTGCCGCTGGGAGAAAAAGGGTTACAAGAACAGAGTTTAAAAATAAATCAACCTCCGGGCTTCTTTGGAAGTAATCTATGAAAAGGATTTGGCTGAAAACGGCACCGTATAAATGGCAGGCGTTATTATTTTTGACAATAAAAAAAAAATACAACCAACCACCCACAGTTTCCTTGTATTTGCTTGGGAGTAAAACCATTTTGCAGATGTCTCCAGACAGGCTGCTTAACTGCTTCCAGCATCTTAATTTTCCCTTTTAAGTTTTTATTACGTTTAAATTAAAATTATGCCCGGGAGGAGGGAAGGGTAATTTTAAAAATCTATTACCATTGAGCTTTCCACTACTCATGACACCTTCGCTCAGAAACCTGAAAATCAAATGACTTCTTTCCCCATTAGATCTCATTCTTCTCTCGGTCTTTAAACCTAGGTATCCTTTCCCACCACCCTATGTTTCCGGGCAGCTCATTACTAGCATATTGCTACTATGTTATAACCTCACTGTCATTATTATTTGCGTCAAGGAGCCACAGTCAAGATCAAAGGCCCATTGTGCTAGGCATTGTGCTAACCCATTTTAAAAGACGCTCTCTGCCTCAAAAAGTTTACAAGTGACGTTTACATTAATAAAATAGTAATAATAGTGATTCCTTCGTCTTATTTAGCACTTTTGGTCAGTAAGATTTTACTTCTTTGACTATATTTATTCTTGTTTCACTCAGTCAAAATAAATGCTCTTTAGACTGCAAGTACATGGCTGCTTTTTGTGTACGGAGAAACATAATGAGTGCCCCAATACGCATTCCCAAGAGCAAAACGAGGTAAGACTTTGGATACGTCATATATTCCGAGTTCTGAACTTGTGTGTCTGGATTGGTTCTTGTTTTCTGGGTCGAATGCGTCTTGTTACATTAGTTTTAACTACTTTTCTAAGCTAATCTTCAGATAAATATATATACACCTCTACCCCGATAGAACGCTGTCCTCGGGAGCCAAAAAATCTTACCGTGTTATCGGTGAAACCGCGTTATATCGAACTTGCTTTGATCTGCCGGAGCACACAGCCCTGCCCCCCCGGAGCACTGCTTTACCGCGTTATATCCGAATTTGTGTTATATCAGGTCGTGTTATATCAGGGTAGAGGTGTATTATGTATATTTAACATTAACATGAAGGTTCCTTGGATAGAATCTCCTGGGCCCAGCATGCACTAGGGGGGGAAAAAAGAGGCTGTTTTATATATTTAGCACATCTATTTTCTATTGATGCATGGCCAGATCCACTGAGATGCAAAACATCTCAGTCGCAGGGACGTCCTCTGTCTAACAAGAGGAACATCCGTTACAGAGAAAGCCAGCCCCTTTTTGCTCAGCTCAGCCTGGACATCTGGAAATTCACAGAAAAAGAGAAGCACTTCACACTACCTACAAGCTGTGAAACATACAGAGTTCTCAGTGACAACTGGCATTTCTCAGCCATCAGATGGAGGTGATCTCGCGTAAGGTATTTTAGGGCCCATGTACACAGAGAAGTCATTGGAATAGCTATTGCCAAATAAGCTAAAAGTCACATTATTCTAGAGCGTCCATGCTGGAAACTATTCCAGGATAGCCATTGAGGAATAGCTTATTCTACAATAGTTATTCTGGTCAATTTCCCCATATAGACAAGTCCTAAAATATATTAAGTGACACCACTCCTCAGACTCCTACATCTAAGGGCCTGTCTGCACAATGGGTTGATTAGTCATGACTGGGCATATAAATCACATGGCATTATTTGCAATAAATCATTTAGCTTTCCTTATTGCTCAAAGACTGTCCAGAGGAGATCAGTCACCCTGAACTTTCCCCCCTGTTATTCCAAAGTATTTGATTAATTTTCTTGGGATTTTTATTAAACCTGATTTTGAAAACAATAAGCATCCAGCAACTCCCACTGAGGTTGAAAGAGTTATTCTGGATTTGCACCTGTGAAATGGACTGCAGAATTTGGCCCAGCATATGTAAAAATGTTAGTGTATACAAAATACATACATATTTTGATTACACCCCTCTTTGTCAACCTTTTTATATCATGCAACTTCTTAGGACCTGATCCAAGGCCCATTGAAGTCAATGGGAATGGTTCCTCCATCTTCAGTGGGCTTTGGCTCAGGCCTTTAGACTGAGATTTTCCAAAGTGGCCTAGGGGGGTTAGATACATTTCCACTCAGTTAATAGTCTCTAAATCCCCTAGATTGCTTTGAAAATCCCAACCTTAGATTGAGAATTGTTTGATTTGAGGAATGTGGAATTTTTCAAGAGTGTCTAAGAGATTCAGGAGCCAAAGATTCCATTGAAAAGTGATTGGATTTGGGCACCTAAATACCTTAAACATCTTTAAAAATCCCAGTTTTTGACTGTCAATGGGACTTGTTCTCCCAAGCCCATTAGGCACTTTTGAAAGCCCACCTTGAATCTTTCAATGTGTTTGTGGGTGTGCACGCAAGGTCTTGCAAATTGTAGGCACTACTGGAATACAAATAAATAATGATGGATGTAATCTGTATACAGAACAGTAAGAACAACAAACTATATTGTGCAGAAACAGAGCATCTGCTGGATACATCTCATTGCTAGAATTACAGGTTGCCAGAGTTATGTATGATAGTGTTTGGCTGAAACCTTAAAAAAGTGAGATTCTACCTATGGCCTTATGAACCATCATCTTATTTTCATATCAAGATGCAAAATAAAACGCCCATCAGGCATTCCTTCTGATGCTTATATTTTTCCTACGAAGTTCTCTAAGTGGAATAAGCCATGCAGTGAATTTCAATTTTTAAAAAAATGTCCTATTTAAAGTGAAAAGCACTAACCTTCTCCCTCTATTCCCAGACTCTAACACAGATGGCAGTTTAGTCCGAGATTACTGAGGAATGATGGGTTCGAGAATTTCACCTCAGGACTGCGAGTTCAAATCCAGCCCATGTTTAGAATGACCAAAACTTTGCTATTAAGTGATGTTTAGTGGCTTCTGTCTTGTATCAGTTCAATTTGCACCTGCAAGGTATGAGCAGGCTGTGCTCTGTGTAGGTGAATGGTATCCATCCACTCACCATCGATTTAGAGCCCATGCCTGTGGCATGAAACTCTCCTTGACTTTAGTGGTACGTCACTGAGCCCTCAGCTCCGGTGTCCTGTCTCGAGCTGCACTGGGCTCAGCACAAAACCAGGGATGGATTCTTTGAGGCTGGGGGCAGTTTCACCTTTGGCGTTGTCTACACTTGCGGTGCCATGTAGGATACCTGTAGTTGCTACATGCCACAGAGACAGGCAGGCTACATCACAGAAAGGCTCCAACAGCTGCCCTGGCCAGACCCTTTGCCCACTGTAGAAAAGACAACTGGGAAAGGCTCTGGCAGGGGAGAGGCAGCGGGACACTACACTCCTAAAAATAGCATTACAGGTGGGAGGAACTACTTGGGTGTGCAGAGGGCTGTGTAGTGGAATAGTCCAGGGGTTCTGGCATGCTTCTACTCAACCCACCTAAGCAGTGTCTCCCCATCTACACTGCTACTTATACCCATGCTAGCTGAAGGTGCAGTGGTCTGTACACGGCCATAAGTGTAGATCTAGCCTGTGACTGAATTAATCTCCTGGTCAACATGTTCCCAGCACATTACAGTGACACCATTTAAGATGTGTAAAAGATTAGTCTGTTTTTTAATCATTACTTGATGATTCCCCCCGCCTCCCCCCCCCCCTTTTTTTTGGTTACAAAAATAATAATACATTAACCCTCAGTGAACTGCAATCATTCTCGGGATTTCCCCTTGCAAACTCATTTGCCAGGCAGGTTGGGAAAATACCAGGTGTGGTATTTATGGAGCTTTGTTTAATTCTCCAGTGCATGAAGCACACCACAGCGGTCACCAGTTAGTCCAACAGATCGAGGGGGAGGAAATATGTGCCTGACTTAGCAGATTGTTTTGATGGCAAATGTTGATTCTGAAAGGTTTTGGTTATTAGGAGATCCATCGGCTCAGAGTGGAACCTTTCGCTGTTTACTTTACTTATTAACACTCTAGGTCCTTGTTTGGAGAGGGCCCCGTGGTGTGTGTGTTCTAATGATTCTGTAATCTCTTGGTGTGAGCTGCCCCTGGATGCAGTTCAAGAAAAAGAAACAAGGCGACTTCCCAATCGGAGCTGGGGAATTCTTGCTGATTAGCAGGAGGACTCAGAAAATGGAATCAGTACCTGATCAGCACAAATACGTGGCGTACACAGAATGGTGCGACTTTACCCTTTAGTAGCTAGCTGTTTTGTCACTTATTCAGCCTCTGTTCTTGAATCATAAATATGTTGTGCTTAGCATACAGTGGTGAAACCTCTTTGATAAGCCAGCCACCCACCTTCCAGCCATTAGCAGCCGGAAAACATGCCATTTGTATGGCTCATTACTAACACAGCCATATAAATTAGCGATGGGCTCAAGAGAAGGGAATCGCTCCTCAGCTGCAGTAAATTGGCATCACCCCATTTGCTTCACTGGAGCTAGTATAACCCATGCCCACGCGGGCCTGCTTTAGTGGTGGCAAGGCCCTAGCTAGAAATTAATGAGCCTGCTGCAGCATTGGCTGAGGCCCTGTCTACATTCTGGCTAGGACAGCAGCACTGCTATTGCGTAACTATGCCACCTCAGTGCTGCCCTGTAGATACTATCTGGAATATAAATGCACACAGAGTCAGTTCTAAGGGACAGGCAAACTGATTTCATTAAAATGCCCCCCTCCCCAGTGAACTGTCATGCCAAACTAAAGGCTAAACTCAATCCCTTCCCAAGCTTTTGAAAACCTTTCGCTAACCTCTTTCCTGCTGTTTATTCATTTTACACTGCTGCCGCGTATTCCACTTCTTGAGGGGGCCGTGAGCAGGAAACACCAGGAACCTTGTCAGAGACACTCCTTTTCTCACAGCACATCTCCTGCAGACTTGCCTGCTCCACTTTGCCTGGGTTCACAGAAGAAGCCAAACTCATTGGCTAAACAGACCCTTTACAAGTTCTACGGTCAACCAGGCTCCTGCTCTTCGCTATTCTCAGGCATCCAGGGAGAGTTTAAAACACTGGGGCAGTGCCTCAGCTGGTGTGAATCATTATAGCGCCATTGACTTCAGTTCAGCTGACTGCATGACACCAGCTGAGGTTCTGGCCAAACTTTAACTGTTTTACTCTTAGCAAGCTGGAGCAGCAGAGGCTAGCGCAGGGGTGGGCAAACTTTTTGGCCTGAGGGCCACATTGGGGTTGTGCAACTGTATGGAGGGCTGGGTAGGGAAGGCTGCCCCCCCATCTGCCCCCCTCAGGACCCCCAACCCATCCAACCCCCCCTGCTCCTTGTCCCCTGACCACCCCCTCCCAGGACCCCTGCCTGCTATCCAAACCCCCTGCCCCTAACTGCCCCCTGGGATCCCACCCCCTTATCCAACCCCCCCTGCTCCCTGTCCCCAGACTGCCCTCCCAACCCCTATCCACATCCCCACTCCCTGACAGGCCCCCCGGGATTCCCACTCCCAACCTTCCCTGTTCCCCATCACCTGACCGCCCTCTCAGAACCTCCGTCCCCTCCTCCATCTGCCCCCCAGGACCCCCCACTCCCTGCCCCCTTACCAGCAGCAGGAGCTTGCAGCCGCGACACCCGGCCAGAGCCAGCTGCGCTCCCCACGCTGCCCAGAAGGAGCGGTGGGCCAGAGCGCGGCCTGCGCAGTGGCATGGCTATGGGGGAAGGGGGACAGTGGGGGAGGGGCCGGGGACTAGGCTCCCCGGCCAGGAGCTCAGGGGCCGGGCAGGACAGTCCCGCGGGCTGGATGTGGCCCGCAGGCCGTAGTTTGCCCACGTCTGGGCTAGCGCCCACCTAGCAAAGTACCTAGGCCAGTGGCCCTTAACCAAGGCTAAGTGCTCCCTGGGGGTACACAGAGGTCTTCCAGGGGTACATTAATTCATCTAGATATTTGCCTAGTTTTAGAACAGGCTACATAAATAGCACCAGCGAAGTCAGTACAAACTAAAATTTTATACAGACAATGACTTATTTATACCACTCTATATACTACACACTGAAATGTAAGTACAGTATTTATATTCCAATTGCTTTATTTTATAATTACATGGTAAAAATGAGAAAGTCAGCAATTTTTCAGTAATGGTGCGCTGTGACACTTTTGTATTTTTATGTACGATTTTATAAGCAAGTAGTTTTTAAGTGGGGCGAAACTTGGGGGTACGCAGGACAAATCAGACTCCTGAAGGGGTACAGTCATCTGGAAAGGTTAAGAGCCACTGACCTAGGCCACATCCTCGGCTGGTTTCAGTGAGTGAAGACAATGGAGACATGCTGATTGACCCCAGTTAAGGATCTGACCATTTGTGTGTGAGCCACGCAGGGACTTAGGCTGTGAAACACTAAGCATTGTGGTATCTCACTTTTAGCGAGGACTCTAGGCAGGGAGCTGCCTAACCTACCCAATAGGAGATGCTGACATGAGAGGCAAGGGCAAAGCCTGGCCCCTCTTGTGGAAACAGGTGCCTGGACTTGGGTATCTATCTCTGCTTAGCAAGCCACTGGGAGTCAGGTGCCTTCGGTATCTTGGCTGCTTCTTGAGAAAATGAGTTAGGTTCCTGCCTGGCTCCATGCAAGATGGCTGGAGACAAAGGGGCCCACCTTAGACCTGTTAGCCCAGTGGTTAGAGCGCTTGCCGGGGATGGGGGAGACCCGGCTTCAATTCCCCCCTCCCTCTTCTCAGCCAGAGGTGGGGAGAAAAGATTTAAACAGGGGTCACCCACCTCTCAGGAGAGTGCTCTAACCATTGAGCTATGGGACATTCTGGTGAAGGGCTCCCTTGATCGCTCTTGTTGAAGCCTGTGGGGACACAATGGAAGAGTAGGTGGAGCAGAGGGACTGGAGCCAGGATCTCCCGCCTCCCAGGTGGGTGCCCAACCACTGGAATAAGGGTGCTCCTTGTCATTCTATCCACAATAGAATAGACTTTGGGCCCAGCAGAGAGAGAGAGAGAGAGAGAGAAAGAATGAGTGTTCTAGCCAATGCATTAGAAGTTACAAGGAGGGTGTCAACACTCCCCCCATCCCTTTGGATTTTGAATGGGACCTGATCCAGTAGGCATGTGCACAGGCAGGGGTAGAGGTGCCTATGGAATTTTAGGTGCTGAGTGAGTTTAGGCACCTACAGTGTTCAGCGGGAGTTGTGTGGATTGTGGTGGAGCCAAAACGGGGACTTAGGCACCTAAATCTGGGGGTTTGGAGCCTACGTACCTTTGTGGAGCCCACTAGAATAATAGAATCATAGAAGATTAGGGTTGGAAGAGACCTCAAGAGGTCATCTAGTCCAACCTGCTGCTCAAGCAAGACCAATTCCCAGCTAAATCATCCCAGCCAGTGCTTTGTCAAGCCGGGCCTTAAAAAACCTCTAAGGAAGGAGATTCCACCACCTCCCTAGGTAACCCATTCCATAGCTTCACCACCCTCCTAGTGAAACAGTGTTTCCTAATATCCAACCTACACCTCCCCCACTTCAACTGGAGACCATTACTCCTTGTTCTGTCATCTGCCACCACTGAGAACAGCCGAGCTCCATCCTCTTTGGAACCCCGCTTCAGGTAGTTGAAGGCTGCTATCACATCCCCCCTCATTCTTCTCTTCTGCAGACTAAATAACCCCAGTTCCCTCATTTTCGCTGTTTATGCTCCTGTGTAGATTGACACCATCTCCTTGGGTCACCTTGGCCTTTCTCGGTGGGGTCTTTTCTTCCTCATTCTTTTCTCAGTTTACTGGCATCTAATCTCAGTCTCTCCTTTTTTAATTTTTTTTTTTTTTTTTACATTCTCTCTCTTCGCCATCTGATCAGTCCAGTTAATTTCCTGCCTAATTACTCTGTCTCTCAAATCCATCTCTAATTACAAAGGAATGTTCTTAGTTTAGACCCAAATTTAACTCCAGCCCACACAAATCTGCTACAATCTGGTTCGTTGCTAAAGCCTGATCGTTCTATTTATGACTGCGAAGGGAGGGGGAGATAAATGAATTCTGGGCTGAATTTCAGCAGATTCAAGTATTTGATGCCCAGAAAAGATCCAGCGTGGGCCGGCCGTGAGGCAAACTTCCCGCAGGCCGCCCTGAGCGAAAGCCCATCAAAGTCAATGGGAGTTCTTCTATTGATTTCCAAAGGCTTTAGATCAGGCCCAATGTGCCTTAGCCTTGATGTGGAATGAGCATCTTTAAGGGCAGTAGCTTTCCATGCCCGTTCACCCTTACTGACACTGCTGGAACAAACCGAAAGGGAGGTGATTTGCACATTTGCCCATTAGTAAGTGGACTGAGACCCAACCAAACTCATTGCATGTCTACTAGCTTTCAGATTGCAATGGCATTCATTCTTAACCAGTCTAGACTGGGTCTGAACCACTGGCCAAGAAAAGAAAAGCTCGGGATCCCATTATAAGTCCTTGCTCTAGAGCTGTTAAAAATCCATGGGCTTCACCAGTCATCAGCGCCTGTGAAAATCAGGCTCTTAGCTTGCCAACTCTTAGGGTGGGGACTGTCTCTCACAACATGTTTGTACAGCACCTAGCACAGTGGGGCCCCATCTCCTTTGATGTCTCTAGGTCCCACTATAATGCATATAATAAACAGTATTCATACTATTTGATGAACCTTTGCTCTTCCCACAATATTCCTGCCAGCCGGGGAGATTAATATGTGAGGAAACTTATTATTTATATCATGGTATTGCCTTGAGGCCTGAATCAAGATCAGGGTCCCATTGTCCTGGATGTTTTAAAAATACATAGTATGACATGGTCCATCCCCTCCATTGCTTACCATCTAATTATGAACACAAAAGGGGTGTGCATGTTACTCAGGGATGGGTGGGTGTCACAGGCCCCCGGCTGTGCCCAATCCACAGAGGATGTGAGTCTGTTACAGCTTTCACTTTGAAGGAGTGGTTCTTTAGCTGAATTTGTAGCAACTTGTGCATTGTAGCTCCGGAGATCCCTCGTTCAGTGTAGTTGTCAGATGAACAGAACCACACTAAATCCATTTAAAGATCTGAGTGAGGGCAGTTTGCAAGATTCAAACAGCTACTGACTTACCAGCCTACGCAAGAAGTTGAAGCAGCGACCTAGATGTGAAAAGCTCAGAAACCATGTCCTGAAGATGTTCACTTCTCCCACCTTGTGCAGGCCAGTCAGGACTTCTCCCCCAAGTTTAGTTTCAATGGGAAAAAAAAAACATCTGGACAACCCTGCTTGTATCCCCCCAGGCACTCTGAATAGAAAATGTGAGGTTGTGCTGTACTTTTTTAGTGCACTGCATCAAGAATTAGATGCACAACTCCTGTTGCCATAGCTTTCCTCCCTCTGAGACTCCCATGCATGACACATACCCAATGTGAGGTGCACAAAGAAAGGGGGTGGGCAGAGACCAGGAGTGGAGGGAGCTAGAAACAAGGCAGGAATCCTTTCTTTTAACCTCAGCCTCATGATTCAACGTTTGTGATGTCAATAATTTGCGGCCGTAAACAGCAAGCTAACACCCGATCTGTGTGGGAGGGAGTTAAATCTGAGCTGAAAATGACTGGTAGCCTTCATAATCACCAATCAAGCACATTTAAGAGCTCTGCCTGTCACTGCTAATAAGAATTCAGTAATGAACAATCTTCCCATAGGAGCTGCCATACCAGAATAGACCAATGGTACATTTAGTCCAGTGGCCAGTGCTGATGCTGCATAGCAGAGGTATAAAACTCTCCCATAATACACCTAATTATGCAGTACAGTTCCCAGCACACACACCATTAGCACTGGCAACAATCAGAGGATGTTACATACGGGAGCTGATTCATTTCACTTTCGCAGCTGCAGAATGTAAAGGGAAGAAGTTCTGTTTCAATAAACAGGGCTTCTTTGGGATTCTTACAGACGAGTAACAAATTGTTCTCTTTGACAGTGTTTGTAAGAGGTGCCAATCCACTTCAGGGCTGTGCTGTAAACAAACAGCTGTGATGTGTTGGGATTCCGGGCGGCTTCAGTTTTGCACGGAATGAATAATCCGCTTCAAGAATTGGCCTTTAAAACATGATGAACCCCTGGAATTTGTGCGATCTGTAACCAAATGACACAGTTATTTGTGCGATCTGTAACCAAATGACATGGTGGAGTTTGTTGCTGATGTGCCACTAGTGCGAGAGAGATCCATCACTTAGCTTTGTGGAGGCCGGAACTGGGATTTGCAAAAGGAGTTTAAGGGAGTTAGGTGTCCAGATCAATTGCACATGTGTAATGAGCTGTGACTGCATCCACATATAGACACTGCGGTCATGAGAGAGGATTCAAGTCAGGAATGACCAAGGTGAAATTGTAGAGCTTGCAAGATGTAGGGCATGGGTCTAGATTTTCATAATTGTCATTCTGGCCTTAATATCTATGCATCTTCTACCACCCATGCTGAAGGAAAGCTTATGTTCCCTTCCTGCCCTTTTTTTAGATTCTTCCTATGCTCTGGACCTCAATGATACAGTCTGTCCATGAGTTCTGCAGGCTAATTGCTCCTTGTGTATAAAGGTATTGCCTTGTGCTAGTTTTAAATTTCGGTGTCACTGAATGTTCTGGTGCTATAACAACGGGTGAACAGAGGGGCCTGGATGGTGACAGAAATCTCACAAAGAATGCACGTCCCCATGCAATTTCCATCTTGCTTCTGCATGCAAGAGGTTTTGAATAAGCATCCAAAATTAACAGGAGTACTTGTGGCACTTTAGAAACTAACAAATTTATCTGAGCATAAGCTTTCGTGGGCTAAAACCCACTTCATCGGATGCATAAAGTGGGTTTTAGCCCACGAAAGCTTATGCTCAAATAAATTTGTTAGTCTCTAAGGTGCCACAAGTACTCCTGTTCTTTTTGCAGATACAGACTAACATGGCTGCTACTCTGAAACCCATCCAAAATTAAAGGCTGAACGTTCTGAGGGGCCCGTGTCAGCACCCAACCATCATCTGGAATATACATATGCTCCATCTAGTTCCAGCATGCAGGAAAGCTGGGCTATGGGAAAGGACAGTTGCTGGAGAGGCTTTTAAATAAATAGGTATATCTCCATATATTATTATCTCATAGAACTGGAAGGGGCCCTGAAAGCTTATTGAGTCCAGCCCCCTGCCTTCACTAGCAGGACCAAGTACTGATTTTGCCCCAGCTCCCTAAGTGGCCCCCCTTCAAGGATTGAACTCACAACCCTGGGTTTAGCAGGCCAATGCTCAAACCACCGAGCTATCCCTGGAGCAAACTTTGGAGTAGAGTAATCCTCAGTGAAGAGCCAAGGGGCTTGGGCCTGAGAGGGCAACAAGGTTTTTCCAAAGGGCACAGAGTGTTCTAAGGCGCTTGGAATCAGCGAGGGGAGCAACAAAGCTGGGGCAGTGGTGACTCAACTGAAGTCTCTGGCATTTCTTTTGCACAGTTCCGGCCACCTCTGCCAAAGCTGAGCAGGATGTATGCACAGGGTTTAAATAAAGCACCTGCACCATCCCTGCATCCATCACAGATGTCTCTAGCGATAGAAACTCAGTTCCTGCCACTTATTGTTGATTGTCTTCTCTATGGCAATGGGCTAGGACCCCTCTGTGCTAGGGGCTGTACAAACAGGAAACACTGCTGTGCCGAAGCCTGCCACTGTGTGGCCATAAGACAACAGTGACACCTGCCTCTTATATACCCCTTTTCATCAGCAAGTCTTAAAAAGCTTTCCAAAGGAGGTTAACATCACAATCCCCATTGGCGCCTAGGCATAGAGACTTGCCCAAGCTCACTCGGTAGCACAGCTGGGACTACAACGTAGCCTTTAAAGTCCTAAACCAGGGCTTTAGCCACTAGGCCACAGTATACAAATGTTATTAATGCTGATGTTGTGGAAGTGCTGAGTGCCCCATTGGGCTAGACACTGCAAACACAGAGGAAGACAGCGTCCCGGCCCTAAAATGCTACCACCTCTTGACATCTCACTGGAGCATCATCTTCAATAAATCGACCCCAGAGGGGCCAAAATCCTGCTTGTCTTGCTTGGATGAGTAGTTTGATCAAAGTCCATGGGTTGACTCTTTGTGTGAGGGAGTGAGTCCAGCAGGCTATGGCCCAGCAAGGACTCACAGAGGTGGTTTTATTATGCCGACCGGAGAGTTTTCTCCCGTCAGC
Organism: Terrapene triunguis; assembly: GCF_002925995.2. Classification (NCBI taxonomy): domain Eukaryota; kingdom Metazoa; phylum Chordata; order Testudines; family Emydidae; genus Terrapene; species Terrapene triunguis. The sequence continues at coordinate 14,583,760 of NW_020664587.1, forward strand.
ATAGAGCGTCTTCACCAGACATGCTGAAACTGCACTGCTACAGCGCTGTATGTGTCGACGAGCCCTAAGTGACCGGCACTGTAAGTTTACAGTGGAAACAGCCAAATAGTTTCACTTCCCTGTGAGGCTTTTATTGACCTTGGCGTCTCACAAGAGACTGACACCGTATTTTAATGGTCGCAGATCCATGCTTATCACTTGCCACCACTGTCATTATTAGTACCTTGGGACCTTCCCATGTGAAGCCCCTCCTTGACGAGGGATGGAGAGCACTGGCAGCGGGGCTGCCACGGAGCAGATGCAATCGGCTGTGTTTGGGTGGGCGGAATTATTCAGAGATCGAGACAGCTCTTCGAAAATAATCATAAAAAAAAGAGAAGAAGACAAGGCTGAATTGCTCCCGCTGCCTTATAATTTCACGATAATGGCCACCAATTAGCTTATGGAAACACTCATCTTTGAAATATTCCCCGGGCTGGTGTGAAATTGGCTTCGATTCCTCTCGTCCATTTCAATCCTGCAAAAAAACCTTTTTTTAAGAGGGGGAAAAAAGGAGACATTTTAGTGTCGAGTTTTACTGCTTCCAACGTGTTCCTCCCCTAAATCAAACTCAATCGAGCTTTTGTAAATGCTGCCTTCCTTCCAGAATGACTTGATCCTGAGTCAAAGTGTCATATGGTTTTATCGACAATGCAGGAGCTGAATTTGAACTGTGTTTTATTTATTTGTCCGATCTGGTGCACGGTAACATAGTGCAGAGCTGAAGAAAAGCAATTACTCCCAGGTATTTCAACAAGGCTGTATATTTCCGAGAGGCTGGTTTCTCGGACGATGAAATAAGCTGCCCTGCTTTCAGAAATAATATTCAGCCCATCATGCTCTCCATATAAAGGAAAGCTTCCAATCTAACATCTTTCAAAATTAGCACTCTAAAGTGTGCCTGACAATATTTGTTTGCAAGTGAAGACCTTCCATTCATGTCCTAGTATGACCTGCAATCTCAACACTGCAAACAAGTTGTAGAGCTGCTACGCTACAAAATTGGTTTGTGATTTTGTTGCCAATTCAGCTATCTGAGATATAATCAAATTTCACTTGAGTACAACAGGGGCTGTAAATTGCTTGTGTTCGACTTGCATAGCTTTGTTTAAGCAGGGAGTTGTTGGGTTTGTTTGGTCTACTGTTGTGTTATTGTAGGGCTAAATTGCTCTGAGCAAAGTTGTGTCAATTCTGTCAGTTAATCACCAATGGGACAAAAATCACCTGCTATTTGCTCACCTCATCTCTGGGGACTTTTACATTAATGGATGCAAGAAACTGGCTTCCAACATTTGGGAATCCCCATTATTACCACAATCTGCAAAGAACTGATCCGCCGAATAGGAATTTAGCATTTTTACTTCCACTGCTGTCCAGAACAGACATGCTAGCTGCAGCAGTGTTTAAATGTGGTGTTGCTAGTAGAATTCTAGCAATGTTTTCCTGACCAGTGTGTGGACAATTGAAAGCCGTCCTAGCTATACTGTTCAGTAGATGATTCCCATTATCCTGTCTTTCGCATGGTTTTATAACACAGTTCTCCACCATCTCGGGTGGCTTCAAAGAGCTGCCCACATTGGTCAAAGAAAAGCAAAGACTGTTCCTTTTCCAGTGTGAAATGGGTCTTAGAGGAGAGATTTCTACACATATAATTTCCAGTTTGTATGTTAGAAACAAGCTGTTTGCTTGGTAATTCAACCAGTGGGGCTTTTGTGAAGTCACAGACCAAAGTCTCTAGTTCTGATTCATAGATTTTTAAGGCCAAAAGAGACCATTGTGATTATCTGGTCTGACCTCCTGCATAACAGAGGCCATTTTCACCAAGTCTTGATTTAAAGACTCCAAGAATCCATCCCATCCCTTGAGAAGCTGTTTCTGTGGTTAATTACCCTCACTCTTGCAAATTTCCACCTTATTTCCAGTTTGAATTTGTCTAGATTCACCTTCCAGGCATTAGATCATATCATGCCATTTTCTGCTGGATTAAAGAACCTTCTAGTTTCAGAAATTTTCTGCCTATGTACGTATTTATAGATTGTGATCAAGTCAAAAACAGCCACATGATGGACAAACGTCAAAAGGATCAGTGTTTCCGTGTTTCAGTGACTGGACCTTATCTAGAAGTTTACAAGAAACATAAATAGCTCCACTGATTTTTACAGCCTCTTGCTTCTCTTCAACTGTCTTTTTTAAGGGCCATGTTGTTGCAGCTGAGTTGGTCCCAGGATAATAGAGACACAAGGTAGGTGAGGGGATATCTTTTATTGGACCAAAGTCTGTTGGTGAGAGAGACAAGTTGTATAAGCTCGTAAGCTTGTCTCCTTCACCAACGGACATTGGTCTAATAAGAGATATTACCTCACCCACCTTGTCTCTCTCTTTTTATTTATCCTAGTTAGTGTGTTTCTCCATCGGGTTACTTCTGTCTGAATTTTGCTGTCTGTATTTGGACGGTCAGGGTTAGTCTGTAGCTCAGCTTCAGCAAGCCCCGTCCAATCCCCAGCATGTCCCCTTGGTTCCCTGTCGTCTGTAGCTCTTCTAAGCATTTACTAGATTAGGATCTGATCCAGTTCCCAAATTAACGTTCAGCCTCGTGTTAATGTCACAGGAGCTGGATCGCAGAGAGAAAGAGAGGCAGAGACGATGCATAACTCTTGATGGTGAGGGGGGATAATTTAAAGTTTGCGGGGGCATGTGACTTCCCCACGCATTGCCTCTGGGCTGAGGAGCAGCAGCAGAGCTCGGAGCGCCAGGGCAGAAGGAGGCCTCCGGTGCAGCTCGGAGCTGTGCCAACCCCTGCCTGGGGAGTGCCTGGCTGTGCAGAGGTGGCCCGGCTCGGGAAGCAGGGTAGGGAGGGCTGCCAGGCAGCCAGCCAGCACCCCAGCTCCCACAGCGTGGAGAACCAGGGGCCTGAGCGGGCCACGTGGCTCCCACCAGCTTCCGATCTGCTGGCTCCTGGCAGGAGGCGGCAGTTTTCAAACTGTTTGAAAACCTCTGTGCTAAATGGAAGGCAGAAATCTGGGGGGGGGGGGATATGACCCCACATGCCCCCCCCCCCCACCTTGCCTCTGAAGAGAGGTGTGTGTGTGAGAGAGAGAAAGAGAGCTCACAGGTGGCTCTAGTGGTGAAACCTAGTGACTACAAAAGCCTGCTACTTACTGCTACAGAGAAAACATATCCCTTACCTCAAGGAGGAGGAGCCTGCGTATTGAGTAACAAAAGGTGGATGTTCAGATCCGACTGATGACTGTATATTATGTAAGTATTTTTTACATATTCTGCCCACCCTCCCTTCAGTGAATCGTAAGGAGGAACGGTCGGGGCTTTTGAGACATACGTTGATCATTACAGAAGGCAACGCATCAGGTCAGATTCTAACTAAGCTGAAGCCCCCATGGCTTGTTCTGAGCCCTGCTGGGTCAGCCGAACACCCACTCCGCCTGGCTCTTCATGTCACTATTGATTGCAGTTGCACGTGCCTTATTGCCAGGACTGTACACATGACACGCGGTACATTTTTTTTTTTATCCTTCTCGTTTTCCTGTCCTCACCACTCCTTTCGTTCCCCGCTTTCCTGGAACTGTGAGGCCGCTTGACATAACCGATCTTTTTCAAAGCCTGGCTGTCAAACTCATTACATCTTTTCTTGTCAGCTTCCATTAGGGCTCCGGGATACAGAGCGAAGCTGACACCACACAGCTGCTGTGTACACGCTTCCCCCCACCCTTATTTTTCTATTTTTTATATCGTTTTCTTGCAAAAAAAAAAGGAAAAAATAGAGCCTTGAAACACACACGATTCTTACTGCTCTTTTTTGAGACCCTTCTTGCCATGGCATGGGCAAAGACAAGCGCAGAGAATCATAGGCCGAGACTAGCGTATTTGGGGATGCCTTAATTTTGGAATGTCTGACCTGAGACACCTTAAAAGGGGCCTGGTTTTCAGGAAATGTCTGAGTACCCATTACGGCCTCTCAAGTTGGGCTCCCTGCAATCAAAGACCCCCCCAAAATATCACTTGCCCATGTGAAACCCTTGGCCAAACTGTCTGGTCTCTCATTTTATTGAATGTATTCCTGTGAGACAGCATGGTGAATCTGAGACACAGAGACGGGTCAGGTAACCCACCCAAGATCACAGGGACTTAGCGTCAGAGCCAGGAACAGAACCCAGGAGTCTGGTCTCCTATTATTATTCTCCAATGGTTTATATAACAGTTGTGCCTTGAGGTCCCAACCGACAGCAGGGCCCCGTTGTGCTAGGCGCTGTACGTATACATAATGAGAGACACTTCTTCAAAGAGCTTACAACTAGAACAGCTCGGGAATTTTTCAATGAGTCATTTTGTCACTGGGTTGGGAAAGGCCGGATACAAAGGCTGTGTCTTACTCCCAGCTCCAGTGGGTGGAATTTCTACCTCTTCCCCCCACCCCACTCCACCCTCTGCCCCGTAGGTCTTGGAATAGAATTCGATGCTGCTGTCTGCGTCACACCTGGCTTTCCCAGCCTTATGTTGATTTTACGTCTAACCGATGCCTCTTGGCCCACGTGGGACTCGGTTCTCGGCTGTAGATTTCTCCCTCTGTTGTTTCAGTCGATATTGTATCATCAGCCAGATCAAGGGAGCGTAAGAGGGAGTCCCAAAGGACAGACATTGCAATACCCTGCCCATTGGGGTGGTTTTTCCTCAAGTGAAGCAGAACAAGGACAAGGAGAAGGAGACAGAGGCCTTGTCCACACTGGGTTTTGCCCTAATTTCACCTCCCAGACCTTTAGGGCGAGATTCTCACCCCTGCATGTCCTGGCAGGGTACAGGGGCCATACGTTGCAATGCAAGTTACAATACAAATAGAACAGGCAAAACCCCCTTAGCTGACTGGAAGAAGATCTCCCTGGCCTAGGCACTGTGTGGGAGAACCAGATGCTGTCCTATGTGGCTCCCCTCACAAGCTCTAGTGCAGGGGGCTGGAAGGGGTCATATTACGCCAGGAGTTGCTTCAGCCCTTAGAGTAGCCTGGAACCCAAGGGTGCAGATGTGGTGTAAAGCCACCTTTGTCCCTTGCCTTACCCCCAGGGCTGCACGGTCTATTCGTCACCTCCTATTTGCAGCACGGGGTCTCGCCCCTAGCACAGACCGTGTAAATTCCTCTAAACTGCTGCAGCTTATCCCAGAGCCAAGCAGGGGCCAGCCCCCTCCGTGCGAACGGCGACACTGCCTGTCTCCACAAGAGGCTAGGGCCAGGGCACGTATGCTGGCAGCTGCCAGCAATGGCCGGAATCGAGGCAAATCCCCTGCGTCGCATGCACAAGGCCAGGGGACGTGGAAAGACATTTGGGCCTGAATATCTGTTGCTTTGCACCTCGTGGACAGCGGCAGCTCCAGGGGCCTGACTCCAGCTGCATGAGTTTAGCAGCCCAGTCCCAGAGGAAGACGGAGCTACAAGAAACCAACTCTAACTCCCGCTGCGGGTGTTAGAACTTATGCCATCAGGGGGATCAGGTGTAGCGTAGCTCAGCTCCAGCAAGCCCTCTCTAACACCCAGCATGTCCCCCTCATTCCTCTTATGCCAGGTGGAGTGGGGCTGCCGGCATACCAGACAGCTAATCTGCTTCTTCTGACGGCGCCGCTGGGGATTTCCCTTGCATAGGGGGGGATTCTCGAGCTGGTTTAAGTTCACTCTGCACTGCCTAGGCAGAAGCAGTGCAAAGCAAACGTAGTGGCGTGGAGAATCAATCCTGCTATTACACCCCTGTGCAAGGCGGGTGTGATATATTACCCATTGGATGTGGTAGTGTTTGACAGTCGCTTTGCATGAGTATCAGTGACCACCCAGGGACTGGGGCAGCAGGAAGTGAGGTTGATGGATGGAGACTCAGGGTATGTCTGCACTGTAGCTGGAGATGTAATTCCCAGCTCAGGTAGACGCAGGCACTCTAGCTTTGATTGAGTTAGTGCGCTAAACATATTAGTGTAACCGTGGCTGCATGGGTGATGGGATGGGCTAGCCAACCGGGTAAGTACCTAGGGTCTCGGGCATGATCATACTTGGGCAGGCTAACACAGGCGTTCCCACAACAATTTTTTTGGTGGCCTCAGACTGTGGCAATTTTTCCTAAAATATTTAATTAACTTTAGGAAAAACAAATAAATATGTACATGTATGTGTCCAAATCATTGTAATTTATTTATGTAGAGGTTTTTTTTGCAGACTCAATAATAAAAATAACGTACAGTTGTCTCTATTCTTTACCGGTCCTAAGCAGAATAGAAACACAAATAAGGTGCTTTGCACATTCTTGTTGTTGTTTCTTTTGCTTTTTTTTTTTAAAGACTTGCTCGCTAGTAAATCTGCTGCTGCGAAAAGTGACATTTGTATGTTTGTTAATCTCACGTTTCACAGCAGCAGACTTACTAGCTAGCTGGGAGGCTGGGAAAAGTGAGATTAGCAAACATACAAATATCAGTCTTCACAGCAGACTTACTCAGCCCTGGCAAGCCAGGGGACAAATTAAGCCCTGGATGGGGAGGTGGGTAGGGAGACAGTGGGGGCCAGGGGCGATGCAGGGCGGGTGTGTGAGATGAGGGCCTGCACCTGCGGCCGGGGTCCAGGGCCGGAGCCTGAAGCCCCATGACTGGAGCCTTCCACCCACCACTCCAGGGCTGAGTCCCAAAGTCTGAGCCTCACCACCATCAAGAAGGTGGGGAACTCACTGGCTGCCTGCTCCTCTGGCGTTTGTGGATCTAGAGAGGGGCAAGGCCCACCCACTGCTCCCCCCCAGTCATCGCCCAGGGGGCTGTGGCCGCAAGAAAAGCCCCTGGTGGCTGCATTTGAGAAACACTGGGCTAAACGGTCCTGCCCCCTCGCAGCTGCCACTGCACTGCCCGTTTTAGCATGCTAGCCCGTTCAAAGCTTGTGTGCACATCTACCTGAGCTGGAAATCACAGCTCCAGCTCAAGTGTGGACATACCCTTCGGCCCTGAGGCAAGAAAACATGGGTTTAACTCTAACCATGCCATTAACATACATGTGTGCTGCCCTGAATCAGGCCGAGAGAGAGAAACACAGGGAGTGGATGGGAGAGAAAGCGTCTGGTTAGAGGAGACTGATAACCAAGTGGCTGCTTTCAGCACAGTTTAGAAAGCACAAAGCACTAGAGATATTAGGATTACAGAAACCTTCCGCCATGGAGCTTTGGAGATTATGGCCTACTTATGAGGCAGAGACATCTCTGCATTTTGGGATTGAACGGCGAATCAAAGCCCGGGTGAATAACGGATGTGTGTGCTGGCTTGAGGCTAACACCACTTTTGATTGGATTTCGTGAGTTCTCTCCTGCCCTCTCCCTGCTGCCAGTGCATAGGTGGACTGTTTGGACTGTTTGCTGCTGACTGAGTGAAAATGGCAGCCGAAATCACACCAAGCTAGTGTTCTTCTGGTGGGGTCGTGGTGGGAGACCCGAGGAGGGGACGGGGAGGAGCTCACGTATTTCTCATCCTGCAGTTGCATACGTGTGCATTTGGAAGGGCGCGTGTGTGAATAAGTGACGTGAAAATAAAGGGAAAAGACTAGTGTCCGGAGCAAATTACAGCCCTCCTTGGGCAGGACGCATGGTCTTGCAGCTAAATCGCTGGACTGGGTTCAATTTCACAGGCTCCCTGTGTGACCTTGGGCACATCATTTAGTCTTATGATGTAAAAAGCCCTTAATAGCCTGGGACCAGCCTCCTTGTCCCATCCAGCCTCAGAAGGGGCATTTGAGTTGATTCCCCTTGTTTTAAAAAAAAGGTGGGCCAGCCTCTGTGTGGGCTCCAGGGCTCTGAACTTGCTCTCCCCCTTTGGCCCAAAATAGCTCGAATTTGGTGTCTTTCAGGCTGAGGGTGGGTCTCCTAGATGATGAAGGGGGTAGGTAGCTAGCTGGCCAAACTCCTGTGCAACTGATTTCATTGCTGCTGAAGTTTACATTTGCAGTCTGATTAATTAAGGTAGGGTACCTTGGACAGGTGGCTTTGATTATTTTTTTTCAAACTCTAAATAAATAAAGATGCACAGCATCTAATACAACAGGGCCTGAGCTCCGCTGGAGCTGCTGCCGTAATGTAAATAACAATAATGGTTTCATATTATTGTTTAATGATCTGCTTTGTATTTCCATAGTTCAGTAGCATAATCTAGCCGGTGGGACTGGGGGCTTTCGTTAAATTGTAAAGCCTTTTGGAGCCGGGGTTGTCTCTTCCGATGTGGCTGCGCAGCGCCTAGCACCATGGGGCCTGCACCGTGGGGCCTGCACCACAATCTCAGTTGGTACCGTAATTCGTATCAATAACAATAGTGACTTCTGAGCTCTTTTGAGAGGGGACGTCAAGAATGCAACCCACACTACTCTTTGTCGCCCTCTAGTTGCCATACCGCATATAGAGGTTTCTATGAGTCTGCTCCCACCTTTGAGCTAAAAGGAATGATCCCGTCACTAGAACCTCTAGGGGGGTGTCTACACTGCAGTTAGACACCCACGGCTGGCCCATGCCAGCTGACTCAGGCTAAGGGGCTGTTTAGTTGCAGTGTAGACATATCTTGTGGGTCATGCTCTGAGGTCTCCGGTTCACCCCCTGCACTTGCCCTGAGTAGGCCTAACACACCCATAGCCTCCTAAACAAAGCACACCCACCCGCTGGACGTGCTGCCACTTTTCAAAACACAGATCTGGTTGTTGGAGGAAGAGGCTGAGAATGAAATGAGAGAAATACACATAAAATTGGAGGTGTTTCAGTCCCTACATCCCTCCCAGAAAGCAGGCGAGGCCAGTGATCAAACCAAGCAGAATCTCACTTGTAATTGAAAAAAATATATTGTTATTTTTTTGGGGTGGGGGTTCGTTTCCCTCACAGCAATTTCATTTTTAGGTACCAATGACAACCAAGAAACGGAAATATATAGATACATCTATTTTACACCTTCTTCACATATAAGCTCTCTCCTGGTGGAAGTCTTGCTTGAGCAGATGCAGGAAATGGAAGGCGATAATAGATCTGTAGCTTAACCAAGCCTGCATGATTGACTGAGGTACACACTGCTGAAGGGAGATGGGAGGGAGGGAAAACCCCCAAAGCATATATATTTTTTCAAGTTCACATCAATTACGTACATTTCCAGCCGGATGAACTTAAATTAGGAGGGTTCCTGTAACCCGCTGACAAGTGAAAGTGAAGCAATCGTTGCTCGTCTTTACTGCTGTATCACGTATTGGGTGTTTATAGGACAGAGACATCTAAAGTGGTGCGCGATATGAAAAAGAAAGGAAGACGGGTGAGGGTGGAGGGGGGAAAGAAATTTAGCTGTAGTAAGAAAGTTCCAAAGGCTGTTAATTGGATACCCACCAGTTGCTAAAAATAAAGCCTTCTGCCCTCCATTCTGCACATGGTTAAGTAAGACCCTGATTCAGCAAACAATCTCTTTGCAGCAAGGCACATAAACTGATGCTTAATTTGAAGCACGTGCTTAACTTGAATCACATACTTAAGTTCCATTGCGTTCAATGGGATGAGGTTTAAAGTTAAGCATGTGTGCTTTGCTAGAAAGGAATGGATTTAAGCATGTGCATAATGCTTTGCTGCTGAATCAGGGCCTGCAAAAACGACAGTGGTGGTGGCCACATAAATACCTAAACTGAGAAGTACTTAGGCAGATTCACATTAAGTGGCCAGCTTTTCCCCACACTGCCACAAGATCTCTATAAGATCGGTTGGGTGCTGAGCATTTTTGGAAATCTGGCTGCTTCATTTAGGGAGCTGAGCTCTTAGGGAAATCTGGCACGAAGCGTCTGCAGCATCAGAGCCAGAATTCTGCTATACTTTGAATTCTACATGTCTCCATTTACCTAGGAACATAAATGGTGCACGCACTGTGCTCAGGCCACTCCCATTCCCCAGCCACACCATTCCTCCTTGTGGGAGAAGTCGTGTGGGTGGCAGCATTGGGCTGTTTTGCTGGCCCTGTACCACCTGGGCAAACCTCCTGAACCGAGGAATGCTTGGGTGGGGAGATCCAGTGCAGCGTTGCCAGCTCTGGCATTTTTATTGCAAGTCTGACAATACTTGTTTATTGTTTTTAAAGCCCCAGGTCCTGTGGTGAGGTGATAACATCGAAGTGTCACCTTGCATTGGAAAAGGGGAGTTTCTAGCCATCATGGTTGCGGAGAAGAGCTCAGACCCCTAAATGCTCAAAAACGAGAAAGCAAAATGACCAGAACTCAACATTTATTTTTTTGTTTAAGTTTCATGATTGGCTTCAAAACAATCTCGTTATTTTTGGGTGGGGGTCGGGGGGGTGTAATTCATTTGGGATAGGCAATACTGAAGTAGTTTTCCAGTCTCTTTTATGCTACAGGAGTTTCACAAAGGGGCAGGAATACGAGCCAGAATTGAGGCCTATTTTTTTTTTTGTCTCCTGTTCTGAGATGGGTTTTGAGGGAGGCTTCGATCACTTAACATTGAGGCTTAAAAAGATAATAATAAAATCTCACCTAGTCATTTCCCCTTAATGCTCAGGCACGGCAGAAATTTCTGTGTATAATGTACAAGGGGGATAATAACACTTACCTGTCACAGGGGGTTTGTGAGGCTTAATTCACTGTTTCCAAAGTGCTTTAAGTGCCACAGCTGAAAGTGCAAATTATTACTATTATTATTGTACATAGGAAAAGCTTTGCTCTCTAGATAGTTAAAAAAACTTTGTCCATGCACTTAAAATACACACGCTAGGTAAATGCTTTCTCTCACTGACTTTAATTGGCAATGGGGCAGGAGGGAAAATTCTCTCTCCCTCTTCTCTAGTCTAGGACTTCAGAATAATATTTACATCCAGTGGGAAACTGAGTAGGTTTCCTGTATCTTATGTTGTTATTATTTGCATTAGGGCAAGTCTAGCTAGGAAGTTGTTCCTTGTGCTAGGCGTTGTCCAGATATGCAGGAAGATACAGTACCTGCCCCAGAGAGCTTATGAAATAAATGGACATGAAGTAGAGAAAAGGAAGCATCATGATGCATGATGGAACAGGGAGAATAAGAGTCTTGGCCAACATCACAGAAGGAGTCTGGAAGAGCTAGGATTTGAACCCAGAACTCCTAAGTCCCTTAACTGTAAAATCATCTTTCCCTTCTGGCTGTAAAAGCTGCAGTCAAGGACAGTGGCCACACTGCACTGGGTGCTTTACACACGTGTCCAAACTTTGCCCAGCTGAGGGCCAGGATGGCAACTCCCCAGAAAACATGGATCAGATTTTCAGTCTGGATTAGCAACAGTGGACCAGATCTCCAGCACAGATGTCCACTGAGATTCAGCTTCCTGCATGCAGTGCACCGTCTCAGTGCAGTGGGAAACGGAGCCCCATGAATGCTAGCAGCTGTAATTTCCATGACTTGCACTTTGCGCATTAAAGCAGGCAGCCACGGTGCACATTTCTGGGACCTTTGCCTCCTTATGGAACCTGCCACCCCCTTCATCTAGAATTGGCTACGTGGCTGTTATCAGCCACAAACATCTGTGTCTTCTAAATACATTCCCTAACTCTGAGCAAATGAAACAACCCGTCCTGAGGGGCTTGATATTAAGACCGATGGGGATTTAATTAGGTTTCTGTAACCAGATGGCTTCTATTTGTTTTTAATTTCCTTCTGCTTTGCACAGTAAGTCGCTTCTCTTGCATCTTCGGCAGGCTCAGGCTCTGTGCAAGGTTTATGCAGAGAACTGTTTCTGTTTTCTCTTTCTGGCTGGTGTTAAACTTTGTCTGCGTTTGTGCTGGCGAGTTTAACTTGAACACCAGTGTGGAATAAAGCCTGACAGTAATTGGTACGTTCGCTTGTTTGACTCACAGTTACAATAGACCCAATTACTGTACAGCTACCACTTTCTCTGTAGTATGTGTATAATGTTGTTATTACAACATGCAAAAGAAAGAAGAAAGCGCTCTCTTGCTAAGGGTAGATTTTACACATGATTGCATTAAAATGCAAACTAAAGAGCTCAGCAGGGCAGCCTAGGCAGGCAGGATGGTCTTGTGGTTAAGGCACTTGGCTGGGGTTTAGGAGACTGGCGTGTAAAACAGCTTTCCTCTGAGGTGTAGGTCCAGATTGCTCAAACTCCGTCCCTGAGTTTCCTCATCTGTAAATGGCGATGATGCTTTCATACCTCGCAGGGGGTGGAGAGAATAAATGAATTCAGGAGCATGAGGTGCTCAGGTGCTACTGTGATGAAGGCCAGGCCAGTACCTACGTAAACAGAGGTTTAGTAAATATGTTCATTTTTATTCTTTATGAAGAGTTTGATTTTGTTTTCGTGTCTCCGGTTTATTAAAGGAATACAACTCTAGAGGTTTAGGAACGGCTGTAGGATAATATGAACAGTGGGAAAGCCTGTCTGGTTCATTAGAAATAAGATATGAAGCAGGCAGGCAGAGTGATAAGACAAAAAACTTCAAGGAACACACTAAGCGGCCAATGTTACATGCTGAGGTTCTGCTGTTTGTACCCCAGCTGCTGCCCTTGGGCCTGCAATCCTGAGCTTCTGGTTCCTCACCAGTCTAGGTCATCCCCCCTCCAGTTCCACTCATCCAGCGTTGCTACCCAGGATTTTCACCCCTGCTGGACCTAATAGTTTCCAATGACAAGAGAAGCATTTACTTGGGTTTTGCAGCATAGCAGACTCGCTTTCTGACCCTCTGGCTGCCAAGCACTGGACTTCATCGATAGGTTATGACTTAAAGTCTGTCAGTTCCCAGTATTCGGAAAGAATTGCAGAATGGCTTTTTTAATTGGGCCCCATTTCCTTTGAATTCTGGACAGGTGTTGCAAAGAAATGTGTGTTGCTCTAAAGTGTCTGAGTTTTCCACATAAATATCGTTCACTGGTACAGTCTTTACAGTTCCATAGGAGATGATCTGTCCTTGCCCGGAACCATGAATGTTTTGCATAGCCTGTCCTTATGTTCGTTAGTTTATTAGGAATAGACTACAGGAGAAGCTCCACCCCTCATGCAATTTTTAGCCCTGCCCAGGGTGAAGCCCGTCTCCCGTGATTGGCTACTTCCTTACCTTCTAGGATAAGAGAGCCAATCTGAGCTGCTCCAAAAAGAGCCCAGGTACTGGGACGAGACCTGGGTTGTGGGGGAGCAGCTGACACCATTCTTGGGATGTGAGGGGGGCAGAAAGAGCCTAGCAGCTCAGAGTGGCTCTGCTCCCACCTATGAACGATGGGTCAGTTCACTGTCTGCTCCCCCCCACCGCCATCCCTACTTTAGGGTTAGGATGGGGGAGGAACCCCTCAGTTGCCCTGTCTCCACCTCCTGGCTTGGGAAGGGGGAGAGGGGAGCCCCCATAAGCCTGGGCTAGGGCAGTGAACAGCCTTTGAAGCTGCAGGAGCAGCAGAGGTGTGCTGAGGGCTAAGGGGCAGATATAGGGCTGGGGGGCAAAGTTGATGCGGGGGATGGGATTTGGGAAGATGGGGCGGTGGAGGGCACAGAACTGATATGGGGCAGAAGGGAGCAGAATTGCTGGGCTGGGGAGTGGGAAGATGTGGTGCTGTAGGGGACACAGAATTAATTAATTAGAATTTGGGGGGGCAGGCTGGGGAGAAGCTAGAAGCGCTGCGCCACCCCGCAACATTTGAATCAAGTCAGTCAGCTCCCGGAGTCCAGCGGAGAGGTGATTATTTCAGCCTTCATTCTTAAAGAAAAAGTAAGTTTCTAGCCCTTGTGGCTGTGGAGAAAGCTTCAAAATGTGACCCCCGTGCGCACTAAAGGCTGAAAAAGCAAAAGGCAAATAAAAAGAACAAGTCTATTGATTTTACATGATCTCATGATTTTAAAGCCTATCTCAGGATTTTTGGTGAGCCCGACTCATGATTTTTGAACATTTGGGGTTGGCAATACTGGTTTTGTCTTTCAAAACTGGAGCTGTGTCCGCCACTTACCCAGCCTGGAGATGACTGCAATGGTCCCAGCTCACCTTAAGATCGAGGACTCTCAGGCCGTGGCTTCACTACAGAGCTAAATCGGCGCTGTGGCAATCGATTTAACGGGTCTGGTGAAGATGTGCTAAATCGATGGACGAGCAATTTTCTGTACTCCTGCTCCCTGAGAAGCGTAAGGTAAGTCAGCGTGGGTATGTCTCCCGTCGACACAGCGTGGTGTAGATACCCTGTTAAGTAGATCTAGCTACGTCAACATTAGTTAAGAAGCGACAGAGAGTCCTGTGGCACCTTATAGACTAACAGAAGTATTGGAGCATAAGCTTTCGTGGGTGAATACCCACTTCATCAGACACATGCGTCTGATGAAGTGGGTATTCACCCACGAAAACTTATGCTCCAATACTTCTGTTAGTCTATAAGGTGCCACAGGACTCTTTGTCGCTTTTTACAGATCCAGACTAACACAGCTACCCCTCTGATACTTAACATCAGTTAAGTTATTCATGTAACGGAAGTAGCGTAACTTCAATCAATTTACTGCGATAGCGTAGCCCTGGCCTGAATCATGTGATGTTTCTGTTCCCTGCTTGGATGACTTCAGTTCCTGTTAGAACAATAAGGTTCACAAACATATTACAAAAAAATTGCATCTTGGATTTAAGCAAATCTCCACAGCTTTCCTGCACTCTTTGCTCATCATTTAAAAACACATTCACCAACAGAAAAGAGCTAGAGACCTTGATTAAAACTATTGATGAATTCAGCCCAACTTTCTGGTTTGGATCAAGATGCTAATCCTGGTAAATTTCATGTGCTGTTGGGTTTCTTAAACAGGTTTATGCATCTTAAGGCATCCTCCTCTTTGCTCCTTTAAAATGTGAGAACCAGAAACATACTTGCAAAAGGAAGAGTTGTGTTAGAAGGGAAACAAGATAAACATTTAAAGTGAATTAGGAAGGGCAGGTTAGTGGAATCCTGGCACCCCGATGAGAACCTTGGCAGCGGAAGGGGCTGTTTGCTTCTGGCATCTCATTAAAAAGCTCCATTATTGGAAATGACAGGTTGGGGAGTAGGAGAATACAAAAGTAGTAAAGTTAAAGCTGACAAATTGTTCCTACAACAAGTCTTCTTTATTACCCTGAGGCAAATCCCTCGTGCAGTAAAGGTTAACAAGTGGGATTTAGGAGCTGGCATTTTCCAGAAGTAATCCCCACAGTGAGGCAGGTGTTTGCTGCTAGAGCTGTAGGCACAGGTGAGTGATGGCTGCTCTTTCCTGGCACTTTCTAGCCACTAGAGAGACTAAAGTGACTACTCGGGGGAGATGGTTGAAAAGCAAACACTCAAAATCCAAACTCCTTTGGATTGAGCAGTGTGGGTTTAGAGCCATCCCTACCATTTTGGTTCTAACCCCTGCTTGTAACACAGCAGGTACACAATGCCCCAAACTCACCCATTCCCGTGGTCTTTAAAGTAACGGATTTAGGACAGGTCTGTACATATTTCCTAAGCTCCCTTTGGAGGGGGTTCATCAGTGTTCCTTCCTGCCCTTTTCTATAGCTTTTGCTTGCGTCAGAAAAGCTTTCAGCCTTTTATCTTACTGAAAAGAGCTAGTCGGCTCCACCTGCTTTGTCCACCAGGATGAGTCAGTAGAGACAGCTCTGCACTGCCATACAGGTACTGCTGGGATAGGCACTGTGTGACCAGTGGGAGCCTAAAAAGACCTATTGAGTCAGCTAGCCCAGTAGTTCCCAACTGGGGGTACTTGTTCCCGTGGGGGTACGCAGCGGTCTTTCACGGGGTACATCAACTCATCCAGATATTTGCCTTGTTTTACAACAGGCTACATAAATAGCACTAGCGAAGTTAGTACAAACTAAAATGTCATACAGGCAATGACTTTGTTATACTTCTCTATATACCATACACTGAAATGTAAGTACAATATTTATATCCCAGTTGATTTATTTTATAATTATGTGGTAAAAATGAGTCAGCAATTATTCAGTAATAGTGCGCTGTGACACGTTTGTATTTTTATGTCTGATTTTGTAAGCAAGTAGTTTTTTAGTGAGGTGTAACTTCGGGGGTACGCAAGACAAATCAGACTCCTGAAAGGGGTATAGTTGTCTGGAAAGGTTAAGAGCCACTCAGCTAGCCCATACAATTTAAAGATAGAAAGAGGGCCTAGGTATCAATGGTTTTGCAAATGCCATATGTTCAGGCTCAAACCTCAATGGTACTGTACAGTACTGAAACACTTCTCACGGAAACCACTTACACTTGTTGGGCTTGACGGATGATTTCATTTACAACACTGAACAAATGTTGGGACTCCAATTTCCTCCCGCAACTTGTTTTTCAAACTAGAAACCTTCATTCCAGTTTGCTTCTAGGTAAGCGGCTAAAGAACAGCAGGCGTGTTAGCAGCAATCAGAAAAGCAACAGCAAGTTTAGCTAAGGGAGTTCTTCTCGCTGATCTTTTCTGGCTCTGCCAGGGCCCGAAAAGGCTGGAAAGCCAAAGAACAAATAGCCAATGTAACAGGGTCTTAGTGCACCCAGCATCAGACCTTGCTGCTGCTACACTTTCCCTTTCATGGGGATCTCAAAAATGGCACCCAGACTCTTATAAGTCAATCCCCCTTCCCATTGCCTGGAATTTGGCTAATTAAAACATCGCAGATGAATTGTTCACTGAAATCAAAACAAATTTTTCTCTACTCTACTGGTTTCTCAACCGTGTGCTAGGGTCAATAGTTCTTTCCCATAATCCCGGTCTGCCATCTGATTTTTCCTCAGGCTCCTGCCAGGCCTAGCTCTCTGGCTGGCGTGAAGAATCCCCATCACGACAGATTTCTGCCCTCACCAGAGCAGAGCAGACTCCCATTTATCTGCACCAATGCCTAACCCCCGGAGAGGCACCCGACAAGGAACAGGTGGGGCTGAGTTCAACGCAGGGGTTCTCAAATGGGAGGTCGTGACCCTTCCGGCAGTCGTGAGGTGGTTACGTGGGAGTCACGAGCTGTCAGCCCTGTGGGGTTGACAGGCCCGAGCCCCCATTAAATTAAATTAAAATTAAATTACTCCCCCCCATTTTTAATTTCTAAGGGGGGCGGTCACACTCCCAGGCTTGCTGTGTCAAAGGGGTCACCAATACAAAAAGTTTGAGAATCACCGGTCCAACTCCGTTGGCAGGGCAGCCCGCCCTGTGCCAGCCAGGATATTTGAAAGAACCTACAATCGGGGCCTCATTTTTCAGAAGAGCTCCCATTTGGGCACCGGGACAAATGGCCTCATTTTCAGAAGCACCCAGTCCGTGTGGGTGCAGAGCCCTCTGGGAAATCTGGTGGGGCGCATCACAAGGCGGGCGGCTGAGTGCTCCACAACCTGCTCCTTGTTTTGAACCCTCAGCAGGAGACGAGCTCTTTTGAAAATCTGCACCCAGTTGTGGGAACTGAGCCCTTGAAAAGCTACCTTTGAGCTCTTGTGTAGCTCCGTGCCGCCATTCCTCCTTGCCCTCGTTTGCCTGCACCTTTATCTCTCTGCTCTTTCGCGCGCTTGCCTCTGTGTGGGTGATTAGGCTGTTTCTCTGGAATTTTCCAAATGCATTTTTTTCCTCTCGCTGTTATTTGCAATAACCTCTTGTCAGCTTCAAACTGGAATCCGCTTCCCAGATGAAATTCCTTTTCCCGCAGCACGCATGTGGATTTGTTGGCACCGGCTTGCGCCTTGGAGCATGGCTCTGGATGCTTGTTCTGTATTGCAGCACGGACTCGGATTGGGTTGAGTGCGCATGGGGTTGTTGTAGGTTTGCGCTGAGCTGTGCCTATGGGTTTTTCATGGTAGGGTTGTACAGCATGCTGGGCTGTGCAGACTAATTTGTAATTATAGTGTTATTCATGAGGGAGAGATGGGCTCTTAATAACATTTGGCCCACGTTTTACAGGCCTCAGTAGTGGTTTCCAAGGCCTCAGTTTTTAGGAGCTCTCCTTCGGACACCTGAAAGGGGCCTGACTCTCAGGAAAAGATTGAGATCCCAGGGTGGGATCAAGGAAGTGACTTAGGGTTTGCAATGCTGAGCGTCGTGGCGCCTAACTTCTAGGCACCTAGAAAATCACAGGAGTGGCACTGGGAGTGGTGCCTTGGCTCCATGTACAATGAGTAGAAAGAGACAGGCGCTGGCTAGACTGCAGTCCCCAGAAGCCAACAGGGCTAGTGGGGAACTGCCTAAGCTTGCCAATGGGAGATACCGATGCAGGGGGTGGGGTGCTGAGCCCACCGAGCTAGGTGCTGAGATGTCCAGGCTGCTGGGAGGCTTCTATCTCCGCTTAGCAATCCAGGTGCCCAAGCAGCTTCTTGCAGGAATGAATGGGGCATCTGCCCCACGCTGCACAAAATGGGGGGCAGTGAAGGCGGTGCGGGTGCCCACCTTATGACTTCTAGCCCAGTTGTTAGTGCACTCGCCTGGGATGTGGGAGAGGCGGGTTCAATTTCCCCTTCTCTGCCAGAGGGGGAGAAAAGATTAATAGGCTTAGGGTGCCCTAAGCATTGGACTAGAATAGTTCTCTGTCTCTCTAGCCCAATGGCAGTTCCACTGTGGATAAATACTTAAAGATAGCCATTGGGCCAGAGAGAAAGACTGACTCTAGTCCAGTGGTTGGGGCACCTGGGTGGGAGGAGGGGAGACCCTGGGTCCAGTCCCTATGCTCCAACCACTCTTTCGTTAGTTATCCACAGTGGAACAGCTTCAGCAGGAGAGATGGAGGGAGCCTTGCACCCCGGTGTCCCATAGCTCGGTGGTTAGAGCACATTTCTGAGCGGTGGGAGACCCTTATTCAAATTCTCCGCCCCCCCTCCAGGGGAGGAATTGAAGTTGGTGAGTGCTCTAACCACTGAACTAAACGTTATAAGGTGGGCACCACCATCACCTCCTCCGGCCGGATTTGGAATGGGACCTGATCAAGTAGGCAATCTCAGAGGCTGCCTACCAGCTTGGGTCCACATGCAACATAGGTAGCCAAATGCCTATTTTCCCCCAGTCTGTGACTCGCTTTGTGGCTTCCCTGGAGGCAGGTATCAGACGCTTAGAGGGAGGTGGCAGTGAGCATGCACCAGGGTCTAAAACGCAGACACAAAGGGAACTCTTACTGCGGAAAGTTACTCACTGGGCGAGTTTAGGCACCTACAAGGTTAGGCAGCAGCTGAGCGGGAGTGTCATGGATCATAGCAATGCTGTGCTTGGGGACTTAGGGGCCTAACTATGACGTTTCGGCACCTACGTTGCTTAATGGCTCCCACCTCCCACCCCCTCTGAAAATCAGGGCCCTGTCTGTTGTCTCAGGTTCATTGCCCAAAATCAGTAGTCAGTTTGGAAAATGTAGGCCACTATCTTCTATAAAGGCTTGAAAGGATTCATTTGGAAAGAAAACACACGTTCACAAGCCATACAGAGATATTTATCTCTGTCTAAACTTATAAAAGGCCTGTGAACAGATCTAGCAAATGAAATCCGGGTCTATTGTCCGAGGTATCAGTCAGCCTTGATGCCCTCCTATTAAGCCCGATGCATAATTTGGATTCTGGAAACCTTGGCATTAGTAACTTGCAAATTCATTCTCTGCTGACTGCTGATCTCCTGGGGCTTAGTGAAATAGCGGAGGAATTCTCACGCATGCTGGAGTGGCAGAGATGAGCAGCAGCAGTGACGTCACGGGGTGGGGGAGAAGGAGACAGAGAGAGAGAGAGAAGAATTCAAGATGTCTTTGAAAACTTTTCCTAGCTTCACTCACCCTTGTGCCCCCCTAATGTTCCACACATACCTTACACACTTATTTAGACAAATAGCAAGCTACAGACAGAGCAGCTGCTCCAAGAAATGTGCACGGAGACGTTACTGTTTAAAATTGATGTCGGCAGAACTGTGCTGATTTACACCAGCTAAGGATCTGGCCTTTATGCTGTGAAGAAGTTAAACTGGTTAATGGGACTCAGAAGGGACATCAAATTTGGGGGAAAGGAGAGAGAGGAAAAAGTCTTGCTTGGAATTAGAGTGACCAGACAGCAAGTTTGAAAAATCGGGACCGGTGGAGGGGGGTAATAGGAGCCTATATATGAAAAAGACCCAAAAATTGGGACTGTCCCTATAAAATTGGGACATCTGGTCACCCTACTTGGAATGCAAGAAAGTTTGGGGAATTGCCTCTTGTTTTTTCCTGGGACATTTGATTGCAGCAGAAAGTTCTGCTGTCACTTGTGACGGCAGAGGGTGGTTCTGTGGTTCATTGCAGCCCAGGCTCACTAGCTATGCTCTACCTCCTACGCTCTTTGCGCAGTGTGGGCGGGATACCCTGAGGAGGAAAACACAAGATGAAAACCACATGAAAAATTCAGGGGGAATTTTTTTTATTAGTAATATGGGGGATTTTTTATGTTTACATTATTATTAGAACCAAACAGTAGCATCAACTTGAAGATGCTGGGTGTTCAGATGCTGCTTTGGATGTGAAGGAAAAACTGATATTTTTAAAATGAAAACAAACTCTTTGGTTAGACCTGACAAGCCCCCTCTTCCACTCAGTGGTGTTACTCAAATGCATCTAGAGATGGGGAGGGGGCCTAAGGCTCAGACCCTGGCCTGATACTTGAGCGATCCAGGTTCAAGCCCATCATGTGGGGTTCTTGCTTTCTGTGTTAATTATGCACATTCTTAAGCTTTTCAGGGTAGGGACCATCTCCTCGTTCTGTATTTATACAGCATCTAACACAATGGGTTCCAGGACTGGGGTCCTTGGGCAGGGCCATCATACAAATTACAGCAACAATACTTTTGGATTGAAATGCAAATAGCTTAGCCCTCCCTGTAGATTATATACTTCGTGTTACTCTAGGGATATTTCTACACTTAATATGCAACAGTTGCAGTTGCACTGTTGTAGTGCTTTAGGGGAGACACTTACTACAGTGATGGGAGGGGTTCTCCCATCGCTGTAACAAATCCACTTCCCCGAGAGGCGGTAGCTACGTCAACAGAAGAATTCTTCCAAGCACTGTCTAGGGTATCTTCACTATGTTGCTCAGGGGTGTGGATTTTTTCACACCCCTGAGTGATGTAGCTGAGTCAATCTAATTTCCTAGTGTGGACCAGCCTATAGGTTTCCTGGGAAGTTCCCTCTCACTCCTTGGTCCTGTCTACACTAGAAGTTTTCTAACAATTTCCCTACTGTTTCTAACACTGGTTCAGCTCCTGCATAGATAGGTCTCTGGCTGTGATCTGAACTTACTGCAACGGACGTGGTGTTAAAAATGCCCGTAGCAACCAGTGACCCATCTCTGCCAGGGCTCCCACTGTTGTTAACAGCATTGGACCTGAATTGGGTACTAGGAAGTTTCAAGAATCCCTACCATCCCTAGTGTAGACAGGGCCTTTGAGTTGCATCTCATATATTCCCACCCCCAATGTGCTTTGAAAAGATGCCACAATGATAAGACCAGGAGACTCCCCTTCCTAATTTCATTGTGGTTTATGCTGAACATCTTTGCCAAGGGAAAAGCAACAGCTACAGGGTCTCCTGAAATCACTCCCTCCCCTGGGCTGGTGTGCCACCTTCACAGCTGATCCAAAGCTGATCCAAAGATTTAAGGAGCACCATGAAAGGGTTCAGATATCTGTCTTTAGAGAAACATCTGAATACTCTGCTACCAGCTGTTGGAAGAGCATTGGTTGGGCTCCCCAATGCAAGAAGTATTTTTTTTAAACTGGCATTTGGAAGATAATGGGATGTAGTGGAGAGACTCCCTTCTGGAGTGGGCTCTGCAATTCCTATTGACTGGGATTCTGTTGTACAGAAAAAGGACTGACTCTGTGTGTAAGTATAAATGCCTCTGCAGCTCAGGATGGCGCAGAGAGCAGAGCTGTGCTATTGAAGCATTTCAAAATGTCCTGCCAGGGTGATTTCTTGAACGCTGTGGGTTAGTCCCAGCATAATTGGATACTTCTGCCAAAACAAGCAACGGTGAAATAGTTCATCACCACGACCTCTGCCCAGGCCACATGTTGTGGCCCAGACACCAGGCTGGGACTCAGGAGAGCTGGGTTCAGCTCCTGGCTTTGCTGCAGCTTACTTGTGTGGCCTTGGGCAAGTCACTTAATCTCTCTGTGCTTCATAACCTCATCTGTACAATGGAAGGACTAATACTTTCTTCCTCCCACCTATTGTCCATCCTATCAATTTAGACTGTAAACTCCTCTGAGCAGGCACTGTCTATTATGGAGTGTGCGTCCACACTGATGAACGCACCCTTTTTCCATCATGTTAGTTAACATGCGGTAAAATCCTAGTGAAGACGAGGCAGTTGTCATTTTAACAGGTCAATGTAAAGACTAGGGGATGCCTAGAAACACACCTTTTTTCCTAGTGAAGACAAGGTTTAAAAATTTAGTTTAATAAAAGGGTAAAACCCACTCACTAATGTTTGAAACGAGAGAATTTCATTTGGGGGAGAACCAAATGCTTTGTTTGACCCAAAATGAATTTTGGGGGATCATGATGATGATTTTATTAGTATTCTTTTGGTTCAGCCACCAAACTGAAAAATCAGCTATTCGCTCGGCTCTGGTAAAGAACATCAAGTGCTTCTGTGTAGGAATAACCCCCTGGCTCACAGTCTCTAAATCAGTTTGGTTTGCAATATTTATCAAGTGTTTGGGGACACCTGAACGTAAGATGCTAAATAAATGTCAGCTGTTATTACGGTTTCTTGCTTGGGTTATTGATTTCTCCCATGCCATTCTCGCATGGTTGAAGTGATTTGATGCCCCCAGTAGACCGGTTTACATGTGATACCCTTTT
This sequence comes from Terrapene triunguis, assembly GCF_002925995.2. Classification (NCBI taxonomy): domain Eukaryota; kingdom Metazoa; phylum Chordata; order Testudines; family Emydidae; genus Terrapene; species Terrapene triunguis. The sequence goes on from NW_020664587.1 coordinate 14,606,606, forward strand.
GTTCCTATAGCCTGTGTGTCTTTCTCTCTTGCAGTGCATTGCATTTTAGAAAACACCAGAATGTATTTACATGTCTTGTAACCAGATATAACTTCCTTGCTTTGGCTTCTCATAACTCTTCAGCTGTGTAGGTTAAACAGTGCACAGATCCCACCTGAATACCATCCGTGCTGTCTGGGCACACAATATCCTTCATGATCCCCTGTGGCAATGTGCTGTAGATTTTCTATTCTACTACCCCTCCAATGCGCACACACAGCCCCACTTACCCTTTATCCTACAAAATCCGCTCGTGTTTGAATAAAAATATGTTCTGCTCTGTAATTTTAGCCTGAAGGACAAAGTTATCATTTTGTCTCCTAGCAAATATGCTGCCCTAACCTTTGAAAGAGCAGCCGTGAAATATGAACCTTTGTCAAGATTTGATCTCCTGGGAGGCCGTCTGGTGCTGTAGTTTTACAGGAAAAGCTGCTTTGGTTTGAAAAAGTGGCTTCCCCCCATTAAAATAATAATAGTATTGATGATCGGGATTCCCATTTCCCTTCCGTTGCACCCCGGAGCTGTCTCAGCTAGTTTGGATACTTCTGAGATTTTAAGACCACTGTGATCATCTAGAGAGGGATTTTCAAAAGCCCCTAAGGGGGTTAGGAGTGTACATGACCTTGAAAGTCAATGGGACTTGTGGGGAAGATTTTTAAAGGTGACTAAAGGCTTTAGGAGCAGAAGTCCCACTGACTTCCAATGGCACAAGCACTCCTAATACCATTTTGTGATTTATTTATTTTGGAAAACCTCTCCTTGTGCTCCGAAGTGACTTAGGAGCACTTTTCAGAGCCCCCCCACGATCTGACCTCTTGCATAACACAGAACAGGGAATTCCACCCAGAAACTCTCGCATCAAGTCAGTGACTTGTTGAATAAGATCAGAGCTGAACCTTCAGCCAAACTTGCATTGATTTTTTTTTTTTAGTCAGGAAAAGGTCAGATGCCTTTTTATTTTCTTTTTCTTTAATAAGGGCTGAATTTTTATCCCAGAGAAAGGTGCTGAACTGAAGACCTTTGTTTATCCGTAGAACAGGGCTGACTACAGCATGACCTCCCACCACCGCAGCCCTGCTGCCAGCTGGCATATAAGGGCCTATCTCCATTGACTTCAAGAAGAGACTTCAAAGGAGTGACATCCATTTACACCAGCTGAGGGTCTCACCCAGTGTCAAGTATCAGAGGGGTGGCCGTGTTAGTCTGGATCTGTAAAAAGTGACAAAGAGTCCTGTGGCACCTTATAGACTAACAGACGTATTGGAGCATAAGCTTTCGTGGGTGAATACCCACATGCGTCTGACGAAGTGGGTATTCACCCATGAAAGCTTATGCTCCAATCCGTCTGTTAGTCTATAAGGTGCCTTAGGACTCTTTGTTGCCCACCCAGTGTCGTCATTCCAGATCAGGGTTGAGTTCCATCTAGGGCAGTTGAGAGGGAGCTGAGTCTCTGCAGTGCTAATACTCACAGCATTAATTGCTCATCATTTGCTCCGGCTATTTTCCTGCACTCGTGCCTCTGTGCAAAGGGTCCCTCGCAAAAAGCAGCTTTGAGACAAAGCTTGTTTCCCATACACCAAATACTAGAGAGCAAGCCAACAAAGTGCTTTTAGAAGAAGACCTGCTAGGCTAGTGTTTTACAGTCTCAACTCCCTTCCCCACTCTGTATCCTCTTCAGTACTTGTCACTCCACTTTGAACATTAACTAGACTTTCTTTCTCTCTCTCCCCTGCACTTAGGGTAGGATTGTTATGGTCCAAGCAGCTCTTTCCTGGCAAGCACACTTGACAATCCCTTCCAGCTGGCAACAGTTTATAAAAGTGAATGACTGCTTTGAGGATCATTGAAATTCTGCCATTCCTAAAGTATGTTCCTAAAATTAGTTCCTTTTCCAGTCCCTAGAGGCTGGCAGCTAAGGAGGTGTATCCCCTAGACTCAGGAGCACGAGGGTGAAGGACTACTCTCACCTACAAATTGAACTCTCAACTCAAACTGCGACGGGGTATGGTGACAACCGTACCATGCGTCATCATTTCTATCTTGGCGAGAATGATTGCAACTTCAAAAACCATGAGCGACTCTGCCAGTCTTGAGTGATATACATAGTATAACGTCTTCCAGTTTGCTAAGATTTATTATTTCAGGCTCAGGTTGTTGGTCAGTTTTTGATTCAGGACATAGAAGTGTTTTAATGCTTTCGGCATCCCTTGTCCTCTGTGATAGCAAGGTGTCATTCATGGGCTGTCATGTCAGCTCTTAAAAATAAGGGGAGAAGGGGTTTTTTGGATTTTTTTTCTTAATACAGTAAATCCCACTTACAGTGATTAAAATATTGATGAGAATGAAATTACTACTACTTAAATGGGGAAATCCACTTGCAATAAAATTGCAAAATTGGTTTGCATGCAAGGGCAAAATAACATCTCCTTAGGATGGGCTAGACCCAAAGTCCATTGAAGTCAAAGGGAAGGCTTCCGTTGACTTCTACAGGTGTCAGATCTGGACTTAATGCCCATAGTCAAAAAACTATCCCCATTCAGAATCATAGAATAGCAGGGTTGGAAGGGACCTCAGGAGGTCATCTAGTCCAACCCCCTGCTCAAAGCAGGACCAATCACCAGACACATTTTTACCCCAGTTCCCTAAATATCCCCCTCAAGGATTGAACTCACAACCCTGGGTTTAGCAGGCCAATGCTCAAACCACTGAGCTATATCCCTCCCCCTCACTTAAGTATATGCTTAACTTTAAGCATATGCCAAAGTCCCATTAGAATGAACGGCATGCTTTAGTGCCATCCTGAATGAGTGCCCAAGTGAATAGATCATAGTGGGACCATGGAACGTGCCAACAAGCGTTGATGGAAAGTAGTTTGGGATAGAAATGTCCTAGATGATCTTCATTAATTCCATCTTCCAGCTAGTACAGGATATAATGCCAGCCCTGCAAACTCAGTTAGGAATCTGAAGGTCAGGCTGAGTTCTTTCCTGCTACTACATCTTCAACAATAAAGATTCTGCAGTTGTCTGCACTTACAGCACTGTAGAGGTACAGCTGCAGTGCTTAGTGAAGGTGCTGCCTACACTGACGGGAAAGCTTCTCCCATTGGCATAGGTACTTCACCTCCCCGAGAGGCGGTAGCTGTGTCAACGGGAGAAGTCAGGGGGTTAGGCTGGTATAACGACGTCTCTCTGGGGTGTGGATTTTCCACACTCCTGAGTGACACAGTTAAACGGACAGACGTCTGTCGTGCTGAGCAGGGCCCCATCTAGCTAGCACAGGTAACAACAACAGTGAAGATACAGCAGCCTGGGCTTTAGCATGGGCTAGCAATTAGAGTACAAGCCCATTGGGAACCCTGGGGTCCCTGGTACGTACCCTGATCGCTAGCCCAAGCCACCACATCTACACTACGATTTAGATTGACGCTCACACGGGTATGGCTATCCGCGCTACAGTCACATCTTCACTTGCAGTGTAGAGATGCCCTTAGACAGACCAACAGATACAGAGGCATAAGTGGAGCAAAATAACGTACCTAAGGTCACAGAGCAGGTCAGCATTAGAGCCAGGAGTAGAACCTTAGTCTCATAACTCCAAATCCAGCACCCTGTCTGTAGACTGTTCTGCCTTGTTGCTTGCCGGAGTGGTATCACATTTTAAGCCTAGTGACTTTCTGTTCAATGCAGTTCAGCTGATGCCAAAGTCTGAATGATTACAGCCGAACAAGGAGGGCATGCGGCTCCTTCATCCTTGGCAGGGAGTTTGCGAGAAGATAGGAAAAAAGAGTAATTTTCACCTAAATGTGAGTAAGAGCGACACTTTTATGTGTTCCTTCCCTGTTCCATGTGTGCGGTGGGAGCAAGAGGCGATATATTAGAGGGTTTTTATAACACGAATAAAAGCTGACATTGCTAAAATATCACATTATCACAAGCTGCCATAAATGAGCTCTTCTAAGAGGCACAGCTGGACTTCTTGCATATGGCGGCAAAGTGATTACCAGACGCCATCAGCAGGCACTAGAGGAACTGCAGGAAAGTCAATAACGTATTAGCGCTAGTTTCTAGATTATCTGGTTTCCTAAAGAGATTTCTTCTCTTTTTTTTTTTTTTCATCACTCAGCTAAATGGCCTTTTCCATTCTGCTAAGCTAAAGATCACCCTTCCTTTTCTCAAGTCCCTGCTTAGAGTTTCAGCTTCTGAGCAGAGAGGGGAGAGGTATAAGACCTGCCTAGCACTGTGTGAGCTCCAGATTGGGCTTCGTTGGACTTGGCTCTTGTTTTCTCCAATATCTTTCCAGGAGTAGAATTATCCTCCATCCTAAGGACCCCACCAAAGGCCAGCCAGATTCTTCAAAGGAAGCTGCAGAGACAATCATCGTTGGTGCCTCTATTTTTTTCTGGTAATGGTTGTCGCAGCGGTGAATATAAAGCTTTCATATATTAGCGCCTTCCAGTTAAAGATCTCCGTGCACTGTGTAAAGGTAAGTATTCTTAACCCCAGATGGGGAAACTGAGGCACATAGCAAGGGAGTGGGTTGCTCAAGGTGACACAGCGAATTAGTAGCAAAATGTGGAATGCTACCCTGCTCTCCTAGCAGCCGCAGCTGTGCTTTGACTTACAAACCGGGGTCCTCGGGGCTGTTTAAGTAACACTTTGAATGTAGCAATGAATAAGGATAACTTGCCTCCCCAAGTGCTTTGCAAACTGAGAGGGTAAGCAAGGTTTGGAGGAGTGGGATGCGGTGGACTCCCCACACTAGCCCAGCAAGAGCTGAATTGGACCAGGTGGGCCCAATCCGCTAATTAGGCTGCAAGCAGGGGAGATTTAGGCTGGAGGCAGCTAATTAAGGACAGGTTCAGCTGGGCAGTGTAAAGTCAGGTAGCTGGCTACCGAGAGGGGGCTGCTGCTGGGAAGTAGGTGGTGGCCAGTCACTGAGTGGAGGGAGTTGGAGGCTGGCAATCCCAGAGAGCGGGGAAGCCAGCTATGTAGGAAGAAGCCCAGGGAAACAGCAGCAAGAGATAGGACTGTACAGGGACTGTGTCTGATTGTTATATGGTCCCTGGGCTGGAACCCAGTGTAGAAGGCAGGCCTGGGTTCCCCTACCAGCCACTGGGGAGTGGCAAGGGTGTTGGAGATGCCAGACAGGCAGTGGGTCTGGAAAGACTGTGACTTCCTTGGAAGCTTTATATTTAGTGACCTGGCTGGAGGGCCAAGCCACAGAGAGGAAGCTGCAGACCTGGGAGTGAGCAGGGCAGCACAGCGAGACAAGATGGGAGAAGACCCCACTGGTGGAAGAGCCCAAACTGGCAGAGCTAATCCCCAGGATGGCCAGCAGGAGGTGCTGCGAGTGGTGAGTGAGCCCCGTCACAGGAGGCAAACCGTCTCAAAAGGAAAAGTCCAGGATATATATCGGGGTCGGCAATGTTTGGCAATGACCTCCCTTGTCTCACACACAACGCTCCGGTTAACGTGCCCCCGAATGAGATTTGCTCTTTTTGCAATGGCTGTACTGCTATTGCACAGTGAGTTGTGAGGCTGCTCTAGCTTATGGGTAACCTTAAACCGTATCCCAAGGGCAGGAATGGGGTAACCAAGAATCACATGACTTGTGTGCTAGCTGGGGAAGAGAAGTGGGAACCTTTTCATTTTCATCCCATCTGGTTTGTCCACCACACACACACACACACACACATTGTGGTGGCGGGTAGGGATACTGGCTATTTTAAATAATAAGCTGCTAGGAGCTGTATAAATGCAACTGCTTAGAGAGACTTAGTACAGTGCATCAGGTTCAGTGTTTGTCTCTGGTGACATGTTTAGCCGTCATTCTCCTTGGCCTCTGTCCTCAATCCCATCTATATTAAATTAATTTACTTTCTCGATGGACCATGATACCTTATCACCTGTAAAAAAGAATGTATACAAGCGGTATACATATTTCCAGCACCATTAAACTAGTCTCCCAATGACAGAGCCTATTAATAAGTTACAAGGGGTAAGAGAGACCATTTTAGGGCATAGCTCCTTATAATACAATATATATCTGTACATTTGCCGTCTTCTCATGTAACCCAATAAACATATATATGAACATGAATCCCGTATGGTAACAAAGGGGACGGGGACCCTTACTTGACCCCCTGCTTTCCTCCATCCCTCAGGATGGGCCTGGCCAAGCATTGCAGAAATCCTGATCATTGTGACTCATCCGTCACTTTCGGGAGGATTCACCCTCATTCTTAGCAGCAGGTCTGGTCAAGATTTTTTTTTTTTTTTTTTTCAAAGGCTACAAAAATATTCATGTTGCTCAAGCTTTTTTTTTCTCTCTCTCAAAACAAATTGAAATGAAACGCTTTTTTGGATCTTTTTTTAAACTTCTTTCTCTTGCGTGTCCCCGCCCTGCCTTTTCCCGGGGAGGGGAGAAAAGATGAAAAACAACAAAAACCAGAGAAATGAAGAAAACTCTTCATTTTGATGTGTTTTGATGAAAATGGAGAAATTCCATGGGAAAATGTTTTTTGTTTCTTTTGAATTTATTTTATTTATTTTGCAAGAAACAAGTACTGGGTTTCAACTAGCCCTGCTTACTAGTTAATAACTTGCAAGTGCTCTAGAGTCATGGTTGAATTGGCTCCCTATCATACTCAATTGTGCGTTTTCCACAAGCCCTGAGAAAGGGGCGGCCCATAGCTGCCCCAGCCCAGGAGCAGACCAAGGCCAGACTGTGGTTGAGTGTCAGGGCAGGTCTACGCTACCACTTACGTTGATGTAACTTATGTCACTCAGGGGCGTGAAAAAGACACCCACTCTGAGCAAGGCGAGTCGCAGTGACCTAAGCGCTGCCCACACCGCCGACATAGCTTCCCGCCTCTCCTGGTGTGGGGGTTTGCAGGACCGAGGCAGCTGGGTGGTGGCGGGGGTTAATTTGCCCCCTTCTCTCTCAATTATGCTCTGAGAGAGGTGGGGGGGGGGAGCAGAATCTGGCAGAGGTTCAGGGAGGAAAGGTCTCCGGAAAGAGGGCTGGAGTTGAGGGGGGAAAGATAGGGCCAGCTCTAGGCACCAGCGTTCCAAGCATCTGCTTGGGGCGGCCCTTTTCAAGGGGCGGCATTCTGGCCCTTTGGGGGTGGCACTTTTAAAGGGGCGGCACTCCGGCTTTTTTTTTTTTTTTTTTTGCTTCGGTGGCGGCACTCCGTTTGGGTTTTTTGGGGGGGGGCGGGGAGAGGAGGGGGGCAAAAAACCTAGAGCCGGCCCTGGGGAAAGAGAGCAGTTCCCTCCTCTCCCCAGCAGCTGAGAGGAAGTTAGCCATGTCTTAGGCCCCAGCCTGTTGCTTTAGCCTTTGGCTGAGGACGCCCTCTTGTAGCTGGGCTTGACCCTTAGGGGGACAGGATATTCCTTCCCTTCCCTTTCTCGCCCTACAACAAAACCTAACACAAGGGTGTTTAAACTCCTCCTGGGGCTGCAGAACCTTTCCTGCCCACTCTCCCCCACCCCACCCTTTAACCTTGGCATCTCCTCTGCTGAAGCGGGGGAATGGGGGTGGCAATTCAAGCTCTCTCTCCCCTCCCCAAACCTGTTGCTCCTCCCCCTTCTCCCCACCATTACCTTGGGGTGAGGGTGGCAGGGTGAAACACCACGGGCAGAAGGCGGGGGCGGGGGAAGCTTGTTAACACCTCCGTCTTGACACTGAGTAGATTTACTGCCATTCCTTGGTATGGGACACACATAATGGGGTAATCATAGAATATCAGGGTTGGAAGGGACCTCAGGAGGTCATCTAATCCAACTCCCTGCTCAAAGCAGGACCAATTCCCAACTAAATCATCCCAGCCAGGGCTTTGTCAAGCCAGGCCTTAAAAATCTCTAAGGAAGGAGATTCCACCACCTCCCTAGGTAACCCATTCCAGTGTTAATGAATGTCCCAAAATTACAATCCATATGAATTAGCATGGCACAAACCCATCCTTTCTTAATAATAGAGGCAAGATCTTTCAAGGAGTGGTGATGAGAGAAGCACGTTCCTATACATTCTAGTTTACTCACCGAGTAATTATCTCCTCACTCCCTTGTAGTGATATAAAAGGGTTTTATCACCTCCTCCCCCATGCAATGCAACAAGTGCCGCTTTCAGGCTGTCATGTAAAACAAGGCCCTGAAATAACAGCGATAGATTGATTTTTCCATTTCAATGCACGTGTGTTCCCCAGTGAGACGCAGGGCTTTCTAAATCCCACCGCTTTGTACCTTCCTGGCACCTTTTAGCTGAGGATCTCAAAACCCTTTACTTAAGTCTCCTGAGGTCGATAGCATTGTAAGGATGGGGAAACTGAGGCACAGCAGGCAACTTGCTTGAGATCAGACAGTAAGTCAGTGATTGTAATTTACTCGCTAAGTGGATTACTTAGACTGTAAGATCCTTAGTGCAGCTGTGGTCTTTGTTCTGTGTCTATACAGCACCTGGTCCATGATTGACACTCCCAGGTGCTGCCATGTTTTGACTCGTGTGTTCAATTTGTAAACTCTTTGGGGCTCAGCTGTCCCTCCCTGGGTCTGTGCAGCACCTGGCACAGTGTGCCTCGGATCTCATTTGGGACCTCGCATCATGGTAGCACCTAAAGAAAAGAACCTCCTCACACCATGTCTAATGAAGGCAGCAGCTGTACAGGTTTGGTGTTCAGGCGGGGTTTGGATGCTTCTCTTAACTAGCCAAACCTCTATCGCCTGCAAAATCAGACCAGAAATGTTATGCGAACAGATGTTACTTTGAAACAGTCCTGCTGTTTCTTGCTAGGCTTATCTGTAGGATACCTATTTTGCAGTGGGGGCTTGTGAAGCTTCTTTCATTTGTTTTTACATTGCTTTGAGATCCCCAGGTGAAAGGGATGACAGACATTGCAATATTTTGATTGTACACTCAGGCCCTGATCCAGTGAAGTCGTAGCACGTGCATGTAATTCCCCTGAATAGTGCCATTGGTCTACTTGGATTGTAGCTCTTCCAAGGAGAGAGACTCTTACCACATGTCTGGTCGGCACCTAGCCCAACAGAACCCGGTCACTATAGTAGCATAAATAATAACAAATATGTTCTCTGAATGCTCTGGTTAGTTTCCCACACTGGTGGAAATTGGGTGTCGCTGTAGACTATGCCAACGCTGTTATGGTGCATGTGGCATTGTTGTGTATCTTTGCCTTTGCTACTGGAACAGATGCAGAAGAGAACAAATTTGAATCTTGAGACTGATTAACCCTAATTGTGCTGTCAAAGTGGCTTAATTGTAATGACTCTGGGGAAGTTTAGGTTTTGTTTCTTGTGGGGGTTTTTTTTTGTAAATTCGAAGGCATTATTTATTGGTGTAATCAGAGCACAAGACAACTCCAACTATAACTTGTTCAGCGATGTAACAATCTCCAGCACAGCAGGGACAAAATTATCATATCAATATTCATCAATTATTGCTGAGATGAATTAAATCCAGTTTATTAAGTTAAACGGAGTCCCAGAGCCAACCTTCCACCTTACCTGTGTTTTACTATCCTGCTGTAGGGACATCGGAATAGCCACACTGCTTGGACCCAAGGTTCATCTAGGCCAGTATCCTGTCTGGCAGTGGTTAGTACCATATTCTTCAGAATCAGCTGCACGAAACCCTATGGTGGACAATGTGGAATAATATGTCTCCTAGGGAAAGTTTATTTTTAACCCCCATTAGTTGGAGGTTGGCTAATGCTCTGAAGGAAAAGAGATTACATGTGTGATGTTTGTAGATATGTGGTGAAGGATGGGAGCTTGGGAAGATAGATTTTTTTTTTTTTTTTTTTTTACCAGGATTTACTTAGTTTTTAATTAACTGTTTTTAAAAAAAGAGTAAGAAAAACCAAGCGGTTTACATCTTACACTGTAGCTGGTCAAAAAAACAAGGGGAGGGGAGTTTTTGTTAAAGGTTTTTTTTTTCTCATTTGAGGGGTCAACAATCAAGATTTTTATGGACACTTTCATTGGAATATCAATGAAAATCTTGGCTAGCCCCATCACACCCATGTGACCGAGGGCGGAGCTGGGCCAATGAAGACTCGGCTGAATATTTTGCGCTGTGTGGGAAAGCTCCGAGTAGACCTACACTTGGTCTAATACTGGTTATATTCGTTGTTTTTAATCTGCTCCCCCTACTTGGTTTAGCTTTCCTCCTATAGATCACGTTAACCCATTACCGGCACCAAGGAGCTGATTCAGAGCAAACTTATGCCAGTTTGTCACAGATGTGACAGCAATGGAGGGAAAGATGGTCTTAGTAGCTGAGGCATGAGACTAGAATTCCAGAGGCCTGGGCTCCATTTCTAGTTCTACCACTGACTTTCACATGACCTTGAAAAAGTCACTTCATCTCTTTGCAGCTCAATTCCCAAGCAGTCAAGTGGGCATGATGAGAGGTCCTTTCTCCCCGCCTTGTACAATTAGCTTGTGATCTGCATGGCTGGACTGCTGTGCCTATAAGCTGAACAATACAGGAGCCTTAGGGTATGTTACATTACAAACACTGCAGTGTAGTGATGGAAGGAGTTTTTCCATCGCTATAGTTAAGCTACCCCCCTGAGTGGTAGTAGCTAGGTTGATGGAAGAATTCTCTTATCGACCTAGCAGTGTCTATACTGGGGCTTAACTATGTCTCTCAGGAGTGTGAATTTTTTACACCCTTGAGCAACACCGCTAGATTGATCTAAAGTTTTAGGTGTAGGCCAGGCTTGAGACTGTAAACTCTTCAGAGCAGGGGTTACCTCTTTTATACCTACACACACACACACACACACACACACACACATACATAAAATCAGTGGGACATCCGTGTGCTGTTTTAATACAGCTAATATAATTGACTTCAATGGAGCTGCTCCTGATTTACACCAGATGCTCCAGAATCTGGTTTTAAATCTCTCCATTTCGATTAACTCTTTCATACTTCTCCGTCACATTTCTAGAGTGAATGGTTGTTTGAATCCCCTTCGATGGGGAGTTTCTGGGAAGTTTGGAGCTGCCAAAGAGAGACCACTTCCCTTGGAGCAGCCTCTACATAACCTCACTGCATGCAACTCATCAATGTGGGGGGAAATGTCAGATGCTTCAATGGAGCTTTCAAGGGATGGGATTCTATTGTTCTCACTTGCTGTGGGGCTGGATACCAGTCAAAACCCTCCAACACTCTGTACCTTTATCCCAGTTTTCTGAATTGCCTAATAATGTTGTGTCTATTCCATTATACCATAATGGACCACTTTACCCACAGAGGTCATCGGTAGTAGTAACAATCAAGGTGAGCTTTTCCCACCATCCAAACCACTGTTTGGCTGGTTACTTTGTTTTGTGAACTATAGAGTTATTTTCTCATCTCCCTGCCCACAGATAAAAATGTCTCCTTTTCAGCATATCCTGATGCAGATGTAAAATCCTGCCTCTGTCTGCAGAGGCAACGGGATCTAAACCTGGGCTGCTGTTGGAGAAAGCTGGGTCAGAACAGAAGTCGCAGAGGTGCCTGATTCTCATCTCCCTTTTGGACTGATCCAAAGGCCATTGGTGACACTGGAAAGAATCCTATTAACTTCAACAGGCCTTTGAGCAGACACTGGCACAGATGTAACTTTGCTGAGGTCAGTGGAGTTACATCCACACAAAAGCCGTTTAGTGAGATAAGAATCAACCCCTCTGGATTTAAAGGATGGAAACTGCCCCTGGACAGACGGCTAACAAAAATCCCTATGCATTATGTAAGTCCCACTTCAACCCTATTTGGAGGTATGCAGTGGTGTGTACACCTGGTGCTGCTAACTCACTGAAAAGGAGTCAATTTCGCGACACATCATCCCAGTGCCCAGTAAATGTCCCCAACCATTGCACAATTGTTCTCTTGCTCACCTTTCATATCCTCCATATCTAGTTTCAGGATAGTCAGTAGAAACACCTGATTGGCAAACAAAATTTACTTAAGGGCGGGGCTATTTTCTTGCCAGACTAGGATTAAAATGTTTTTTTAATAAATAAAAAAATAAATTACATTTTATTTTCTCACCAGCTGCCAACTCTAAGGCAGATTGGGAGATCAATTATCACAGCAGTGAATGAATCTAATTTTTCAATATAATTTACAGTAATTCCATATTCTCTGCACTTGATGGAAACAGCCCTGGCTTTTTTCCAAGGAGTGATCTTAAAACCCCGACAACTCGGTGACACAGTAACCAGGACACCCAGGGTTCTGCTTGTTTTGATAATGAACCAAAGATCGCAAGTGAAATATTTGTCTTGGGTGCTTTCTTTATCGATTCCCTACTGCAAATTTACCCTCTGGAATTCACTTTGGGAAGAGCTCATGCTGCAGCTGGATTTTTAAAAGGGTTGGATCATTTTATGGGCAATTGCAGCATGCAGGGTTATGAAATATGGGCCTGTCCGAAACGTCACTGAGTTTTGAGTCAGGGCCTGAATATGAAATTCACCCCTGTCTACATGCCATTCTTTTCAATGGAAGCACCATCCTGTGTCCCCATCCACCACCCCGTCTGGGCCTGAAACCTGAACCTTCAAGCCCTTCCTTACACAAGTCCTTCCATTTGGCCAAATCCTGAATGGTGCTGAGCACTTGTAGTTCCCACTGACGTCAACGGGAGTTGTTAAGGCTCAGGGTGTGGCTGATTGCCTTCAACGGGAAGACTGGTACTACTGTCCTGGACACTGGTTTACAGCATCTGGACACTGCTCTTGAGAGGGTGGTGCAGCTTATCTCCCGTGGCTTTGTTGGAAGTTAGGAATGCCCAGTGCCCTCGCCGGATAAGGGCTTACAAAAACAGGGTGCACAAAGTTCAAGCTTCAAGGTATAAACTGTCCATTGCAATGGTCAGGCAGGAATTCCAGAACTGCATTGGCAACAGGTGAGGTGAATTAAATGAAGATTTGGCCTTCCAAGAAACAGTTACTGGCAATTGCTGGACCCCAGACTTGACGGACTGATAGTCTAGTTCCAGGAAGCTAATTCTTTTGGTATCGATCCTGCAATCGGATTCTTACAGATGTACCTTTGCAGACAGGTGGAGTTTCACTGAAGTCAGCCGGGCTTTGCCCACATGCCTCCACTTGTAAAATCAGGGCCTTGGTTTGCGTGTTTCTAGGTGGGGCGTGTGGCTTTGATTTGGAAGCAGGCATGGTATAATTAAAAAAACGGGACATTGATAGAGCTTATTGCAGGATCCATGACACGTACTTAGTTCCAAAAGTGCCATGCAGGTGTCATGTGGTCATTTGTTATTGTTAGTGGCTTATTGACTTAAAATTGGGTTGGGGGAATTGAGAAAGAGAGAGTTCTTTAAGAAGTACAGCTGTCCTTGCGAGCATGGCTACACCCAGTGTCAGCCAGTGATCCTTGCCGGCGCTGCTTTTGTGTTCCCCTGCTGCTACTCCAGGGACACTAAAAATTATATCTATTAAAATTATTATTTACTAACAAGGCTTCTTGGAATGCAGTCAAGGCAGAGGCATACCGTGGGGGAGGGGGAAAGGGTGCTTATGGCTCTTCCTTCATCACCGTAAGCCGTTTCTAAGCACTCATGTCATTTATGGAGAAGTATAGTGCTTAGCATACACTTCAAATGAGTTAAAATAATTAACAGAAATGGCACGCACAAGTTAGATGGGGGAAAAGGGAGGGGAATAAAAAAAAGGTTGCAACACTTGTTCTGTTCATTTTAAAAACCTCAGTAAGTCTCAATTTAGATCTACTAGGAATACCGATCGTGCAATTAATTGGCTGTAATTTAGAAGTCCTCCATTTCCAAGGCCCCAGGATAAAAAGCTGGGAAATAATAAATCTACTAACATCAGCTCCAGTTTACCACCCCGCCTAAGACTCAAACGAGCTGGGGTGAGTTTTGCTCTACCTTTTCTCCCATTGTTTATGGCCCTTGCTGACAGACTGACAGCGAGTCAATTGCACAGAAAACACCCTCCCCAAAGAGGAGAGGATTTTTTTTTCTCTCCCTGGTAATGCTAACTTGCCAATGCACAAATCGCAAGATAATTATTTTCACTGTAGAATGAACCAGGACTTGTGTAACTGTTTGAGCTCTCGTACAAACACTGAAGCCATCAAGGAACACAATAACATGAAAGGGGTCATCTTATCTGGGCATGGATTTTTTTTTCCCCCTCCCTGTTCACTGAATAACTGCAATTTCTCTTTATCTTTTTTTATGGTGTGTTTTTGTTGTTGTCTATACAATCACCATTGTCCTTTGTGGAGTGAGTGTGATTTTTCCATATTACAAACTAGACCTTTATTCTGTAGATGACAAGTTCACATAAATGAAACAGTGCACGCTTCATTTTCCTATAACTCTGCTGAGGGATTGATTCAGCCCTGACGCAGATGGAAGAGCAGCACCTATCGACTCAACCTCCCCTCCCCTCCTTGTAGGCTCTGGGTTTTCTCTACAGGCCTGGAATCCTGCTTAATCCTGTTAATAGGATCGTGCATCTGCAAGCTTGGGTAATGACTGTGCGCTCCAGTTGTAAAGAACTACCCCATCTCATCCACTAGATCATGTTGAGTTAGATGGATCGCTCCCAAGGATAAGATGGTGGGATTTCTTGATTACAGCTAGATTGTCTCAGCTGAAGACATAATGAGCCATCTTCATTCTTAAAGTCAGGAACATGGACAGGAGACACTCCTGTCTCATTACCCAGGCTTGCAGACCATACCACCTTCGGACCTCATCAGCTGTTGTAAATTAAGGGTGGGCTCATTTATTTGAAACGATGTTGCAGGATGGAGGCATCAAGTTCTAGTGGCCACAAAAAAGGGTCCATTTTCCAAACCCTTTGGCAAAGAGTGAATCTCCTTGTTTTAAGGAAATGGCAGCAAACAGCATTTGGTTACAGACTCCCAGTTAGACCAGTGATGAGAAACTTTCAACTCAAATCAGCTCATCCTGATTCCAGAGGCCTAGATCATAACCTTACAGCCTGAGGTTGGGGGAACATGTGGGGTGTTCTTCTCTTGCAAGGCTCTGAGAGCCTGTATTTAACATCATGTGGCTCTAGCACAAAAGCAGCCGGAGGGCGCTGTGGATGGCAGTTCCCTTCAGTCTTGTGCCTGGCCTTCCAAGACGGAGCCTGACCCTTGGTCTCTGTAGTTGCAGCTACTTCTGTTACATGATGTTAGCAGCTGCACTTATTCCCAGGAGCAGACCATGATTGCAAGAGCATCCCCTAGCCAGAACTCTGTCCACTCTCCTCCCACCACCCTGTGCAGCTCCGGCGATGCGAGTAGCCCATGCAGGGATGGATGCAAACAGGCTACTGACTCTACTTCCTAGTATGGGGGTGCAGCTACTCCAAATTGAGCCCAAAACACCTCTGCTGGAAACCTATTGACTTGACCAGTGCCATGAGGTGAAGGGAGAGCAATCAAAGGCATTTATGCTCTTTCTATGACCACAAAACTGTCATTGGGCAGGTTACAATTAAGACAGGCTGTAAGTGTACAGCTTGTGCAAAAAGCAAACACCCAAGGAAGCCAGTGGGAAGACTTCCCTGGCCCAGATCCTCAGAGGTATATGTGCCTAATTCCCATTTAAATCAGGAGTTAGGTGCCTAAATACCTTGGAGAATCTGGGCCCCATTGACTACAGTAGGCTTTGGATCAGGCCCCCACATGGGTGGAATGAATGAACATTTGACTATTGCCGATGATGGGCTGCGGTGGAGAGGGGACATCCCATCATGAAAGAAACCAGGTAGGAAAGAGATAATATTGCCAACCACAGATGTTTAAAAATCAACCCCCCCCCCGCCCCCCGCCCAGCCCTGCCCCAGACCATGAGGTTGGCTTAAGAATTGTGAATTCTTTTTGGGTTCTTTTTATTTGCCTTGTGGTTTCTAAGCTTAAAGTGTGCGCTCAGTTATGCTTTTCCAGCTCTTCTCTGCAACCAGGAAGGCTAGACACTTCCTTTATTAAAATGGAAGCTGAGATTCTCCCCTGCTCACGAGATTCCAGGAGCTGGGGCTTTAAGAATAACACTAAATATTGTGAGACTTGTGCTGGAAGTAACAGGAGTTGGCAGTACTGAAAATATCTCTAAAATCCCTGATGCCCATGAAACGATTCCTCTGCTGTAGTAGAATAGCCAGTGAGAAGATGTGTTTGGGGAAAGGTAGAAGTGCATTCTTCATCAGCTAGTTGTGGTAGGTGGGTTCACACCCAGGCTGGATGCGACAGCCTGTGAGTAAAGAGAACAGTTGGGGGTTAGACACTTTGATCTTGGAAGCATTTTAAAGAGTTTATTAACCTACTTGGTAAGGACCTTGTCTCTGTTGGCAGCTCATCGCTGGAGAAGTTATAGCATCTGCCAGCCATTGAAATAATAGTGAATCGCGATGGATGCCCTCCTGTATCCCCATACAGTCAAAGCGAAGGGCTGACACGGATCTGCATGGTAACGCAAGGTGTCGGAGACATCGCAGAAGCCGAGGAGCTAACAACACCAGGGTGCTGTGCTGCCATTCAAAGCAAGCAGAGCACGAGAACAGCTGCAAGTCTGAAAACATTGGAGCCAGTAATAGATTGCACCCCAATGTGCGTTTGTGAAGGCTAAGGACACATGGATGAGTGAACATGTTCTGTGGCCTACAGAGATGGCATGGGACCAGCCTCTGTCCTATGCTTTGGCAGTTCATCCTGCCACTGAAGAAGCAGAGGCCTGAATTCCTGAAGATGAAATACTAGGGTTCTAAGCCTGGCTCCCCAACTCGGAGGAGGGACAAGATGAGGTTATTTTTGAACATGAAGGGGGGGGAACATAATCTGATGGCAAGATGTGGTCCTCTGAGATCTATTCCACCAGCAAAAGCTCCAGCCATGTAAGGTTCAGTTCAGGACTTGGTGTGCTATCAGATGTAGAGAAGAAGCTTGGCCTTTTGGCTCAGGCATTTAACGGGGACTCGTGAGATCTCTGGTTCGGTTTCTGTCTCTGCCAGAGATTCCCTTTGACCTTGGGCACATCACTTGCTCTCTGTGCCGTGCTTACCCCATATGTTTAAAAAGAAAAGGGGGGGGGGTATTAATACTTTTGGTCTATTTGTAAGCTCTTTGGGGCAGGGACTCTTTCTCTGCACAGTACCTTGCACGATGGGGGTGTGGGTCTCGTTTGGGGTCTGCTATAATACAGCTGATGATTGTGCTAACAGTCATTGGTAAGGCACTTGAGAGTTGATCGTTTCTGTAAGTGGGGTGGTCCTATGGCACACTCCACACCCAGCCACTTCTTTCTCTGGGGCCTGCACAGTCACTGATCCTTGTTCTGCCTGAGCAAGGTCAGGATCTGCCTCAGTCTATGCCATTTACAGAAGACTTGATTATCCTCACCCCAGAGCATTTAGGCCTATAAATATTTATTAGCTTCCTCCAGGAAGTGTATCACAGCCAAGATGAAAATGAACATCCCTACGGCTGTGATTGTGGATAATGGAGCCTCCTTCACTGAGCCGTCTTTCACAGGGCCGACATTTGAGCATCGGGGCAAGGGCATTGAAAAACACATGGCAAAGGGCAGAAAGGGACCAAAGGAAACCAATAAGGGTTAGAGCATAAGAGAGGCAAGAACTACCTGTCCAGACCAGGAACTCCTAAATTCTGCTTGCAGGTACATCTCCAGCAGAGGGGCTCCTGCTCCAGGGTTCTGACAATGATTCTCTTTGCAGACTCTTGCAAGTTGCTTAAAGTGACTGAAGTATAGAGAAATTATCTGTAAAATATGGAAGACCACACTTAGCTACTCTGCCTAATTCCCAGTATATTATTAGTGACTATTGATCTTACACATTGGCCTCTGGTGGGGCCAAATGCTGATCTCCTTTCCCTGGGTGTGATCTCCTTTGAAGCTGGTCCATGAAGTCCAGCTGTAAGAAACCAGTAGAGGGAGCTCATATTAACAAGATGGTACAAGTTGCTTGCTAGAGAAGAACTAACCTTATTTTAGTGCTTGCACGCCCTCCTGATTAAGAGCCAATTCTGTACTTGGACACCCATGTAATACCCATTGCCTGTAACTTGATGGGGCGGTGATTAATGATCCCCACCAACTGACTGGTCCATATAAAGGTTTGGAGTTGCTTCTGGTTTCATCTAGTGAAGTTGGTAGCAGCTTATGTATTTAGCACTGAAGGTCCCAGGTTCAAATCCTGCAGGTAGCCTGGGGGGGGCGTTGGTTTTGCTTATAGGCATCTAAGAGCTAAACTTAACTACAGTGGTAAACTCTATTTTAGAAGTTAGCTGGTGGAAGCACAAGAACCGATGGGCATTGCAGACCCAGTGTCAACGCCTAAGGAGACAACAAGCTTCACCAGGGAGCTAAGCACTTCACACACCACAGTGGATGTCTGCATGAGGGATGACTTGGCATCTCCTTAGTCCAAGGGCATTAATACCACTGAGGAATGCAGAGGTAGGAAGCTGTAACAGAGCAGGGCTCCCTCATCCTACAGTCCTTGTTGCAAAGAGTCCGCCCACACTGCTGGGGTATGTTCAACACCATATGCTTTATTTACAGTGTGCTATTAAGTGCTTGTTCCCTACAGCATAAGGCTTTTACCTTCTCCCAGACACCAGGGGAGAGGGGGAAGAGATCTCCCCTCCTTAAGATCCTGGGCTTCTCTGGCTCCTCCTCCAGCTTTCCTTCCTCCCCAACTCTCCTCAGCTGAAGAGCTGAATCACCTTGTTAATAGGCTACTCACCTGGTGCTTAATCAATATCTCAATTTGTCCCAGGTGGGGACACATACAAAGTGCACAGCCTGGTGAATCAGCCATAGGCTGCTCCTCAGAAGTCTGGGCAATGACCGAGGAATGCATTTCAGAGGTGGGTGACTCCACTGAATCAGCAGCTTAACAAGGGAAAGCAACCATAGGTCCAGGGGGGGAAGGTTTTGTAATAAATTGTAGAGCAACCGGGAAAGAGAATCCAAAGGGCGGGAGGGAAGTATTTATTGGTTTCTCATCATCAAATGAGTCTGCATCATTTTGTGGTATTGCAGTGAATTAAAACAGGCGATTCTGTCCAGGCTTGAGGGCAAATTGGAAGTGTTCCAGTCTGCATACAGTAAGAAGCAGTTTGCTGTGATATTTGGGAAGCAGGGCTCTTGCAGAATATAGCTGTACAGAGGTAATAGGAAGTCCTCTTACAAAGTAACTATTGATTATTTAATGGCCTGATAAATACCATGGCGCTACAGTATAATTACTCATTTAAACTTCCTGGCCTGAGCAGGCAACTCTTGCTCAATGCAAACATCAGTTTGACTATAAAGGGGAAGCCGGGACTGCAGAATAGGTCTTTGTGTGATTACAAATCCATCTGTGCTAACAGCCAACTGTTGTTACCTGTCCTCAAAGCCCTATCCCATGAGAGTAACTCAATATTAATCATATTGCATCACATGGCAACCTGTTGTAATGGCCAGAGAAGTAATAATCCTTGTGGTGCTAACAGATTTCAGTGTACATAGCTATCTCTTATCCCCAACACCAGCTTTCAGATCTATTTGTCTGCCTACAGTATCTCTAGGGCTCTATCTATTGGGTTGTCTCTAATGTATAACTTATATCATGTGTATCACTATGATTTTGAGCACCGTTTTACAGGGTAATTATTTAGTAACTATATAATAGGTTTTATGTAATATACAGGTGCATAGGCAGCAATTGTGCTGTATTTAATATGGTATTACTAAGTGTAACCTTAGGTGGAGTACCGCAGCCTGCTATAATAGTGCTATTGTATATACGTGAGACCAGATTCATCTCTGGGTGTGGTTCTCCTGAGATCACTTGGGACCGTGTGCCTGTGTCCCTTAGGGGAGTGTGAACTAGCACTGATGAATAAGAACCCCGTGAGCCCACTGTTCATATCTACAACAGAAAGCATCATTCTTCAGGTTTTGAGATGAGATTTCAAGTCTAATTTTGCAGACTTTTTTTTCCCCCCGCGGATGCTTTTCTGAACTCCAAACCTCATGAGTCACCTGCTCCATGTATTCCTCCACTATTCCTTTGGGCTACAGCCATAGCAGGCTTCTTAACCCCATTCTCGGATCCATAGGCCCAGTCTGTTCCTTTTCATCTAGCTGGGTCCCACTTGCACTCCCAGTCCCACTTAGCCATATAGAAAAGCATGGGTGGTCAGGAACCGACATGGGTGTTGACCCCTTCCCCCCTCCGCAGATAGAAACCCAGTTCTTACTCCTCCACAAACACGTCCCAGTGCCTGGTGGCATCTCCAGAGTTGTGGCATTTCTGGGAGTTTTCACTTTCACCTTCCTGGAATTTTTGAACAATAACTGGCTCTTGGCAAATCTTGCAAAACTTTTTGCTGTCTCAGGCCAGTAGCTGCAAACCTGCATGGATAAAATATTGAGACAAACAGTAAAGTGTCTTTCTCCCTTCTTTCCTTTTATTTTTTTTTTTTTTTGTAACCCAATTTATTAATGATAAGCCCTATTTACCATTTTGCAGCACGGAGCACGTGGAGGCTAGCTGCAGCAAATATGAGAATTTAACCAAATTGTTACACTCAAGGGGATTCTTTATGATCTTTAGCGAAGCAGAAAGCAAAATGAACATTAATTTACTTAGGCTCCTCTATTGTAATGCAAGTAAATGGTGATAATAAAATTCAAATTGGCTATCGCAATGGCTGAACTATGTAGTTTGCTAGTGCATTACATCTACCCCCTGCATCCTAAATTGAGTTTGGAATTGAATGGCGCTTGCTAGGATGATGCCCTAAAGTGCACAACCAATCCCTTAATTTGGTGGGACTCAGCTGTGAAAAGTGCTGACTCTCCCTGCTGTACATTGTGTGGGTGCGAGGACTGGATTGGATGCAGGTAGCTCCCAGTATTGGTTACAGGCTATGGCCGGCAAGGTTATTCTCCATAAATAAAGGGATTATTATCTCTAAAATGAGAAATAATGAGAGGAGGGGACTTGGTTAAGCCTAGGCTAGGGCTGTGAAAGAAATAAAATCTGCCATGGCAGTATGCAAAGAGGAAAATCTAGGTAAGCATCATAAAATGCATGAGGGAGTTGGTATGTTACGGCTTAGAGCAGGAGATAGAATGTCAGGACTTCGGGTTTATTTTCCCAGTTCAACAGGTGTCTTGCCACATAACTTTAGAGGAGTCATCTCCACTCGGTGCCTCCATTTCCCCATCTGTAAAAATGGAGATAATACCTCCCTCACAGGGGCCACACAAGGTTTAGTTCATTAAAGTTGGCAAGGAGCTTTGTGATCCTTGGGTGGAAGGTGCTGTATAAGGGCAAAATATTACTGCTTCATTTATTAGCAATTTTATCATGAAATTGTGTTGTGTGATCTCAGATACAGCATGGGTATGTTAGCCACTTGTACGCCAAACTCTGTGTTACAATGTCATTTCTGCATGTACCACTTCGTAAAGCTCTCTTCCTCAAAGCAGTGGGAATCTTGCCATTGAATCGATGAGAACCGGATTTGGCCCATAGTGCTATATGGGGAAATAGGGCCCCAATCCAGCACAGTGCTTAAGTATCTTAATTTTGAACCTATGAATATTGCCATTGACTGACTGAATTGGGATCTAGTAGCATAGACAGTGCCAGGAAATTTATATATCTCTAAAGCTGCCGTGTCATTTTTGGACATGTTTCTGGTGGAGCAGAGACTAAGGAGAGACTGTGATGCCTTATAAATGCTGGAGATACCTAGAGGTACTGCAGATAAAACAGAGCTGGTTGAAGTTTTTCAACTGAAAAATGTCCGTCCCACCCGCCCCCTCCCCAAATGGGATTTTGAAACTGCTTCATGGGAAAGTGTCATTTTTGACTACCTTTTTAATGGGGAATTTCAAAATGAATTGAAAATTTGTTTCATTTTAGTTTTTGAAAACAAACAAATTAATTCTGAAGTTTTGAACTGGTTTCTCCCCCCCCCCCTTTTTTTTCTCCCCCTCCACCAAATGTAACAGAATGAATGTGTAGATGTGTTGTTGTTTTTTATTTACAACTAGAAGTTTTGAAAAGTTAGAGTGGCAGATTTTACAATGTACAGTTCTTCCTTTTGCCTCTCAAAGGGTGAAGGGGGTGGGGAAAACAAATCTGAAATGTCGTCATTATTACAAAAAAAAATTAAATGTTTTGGGTTTTGGAAAGCCAATAAAAACCAACTTTTGTGAAACAAAACAAATTTCCTTTTGTTCTATTTCAAAATATTCCTGCAAAACACAACAACTTCTAAGTTGGAGCATTACTCTATTGACTTCTGTGAAACTGCTCGCAGACTGAAGGTGGCAGTGTTGGTCCCGATGGGATCATGCAGGGAGTAAGATGTGACTCAGCATAAAGAAGAGGGGGGGCAGAATCAGCCCGTGTGACAATAGGGCAAGCCAGTAGATTCCACTGTGTAGTGGATGGTGTGCTGCAGAAAGAGAGGTCATCTAGAGTCTCCCTATGGGACTGGGAGTCAGGAGTTCACACCCTGGATCTGACAATGCTAGCGGCCGGGGCCTTGGGCAAGTCACTTAACCTCTGTGCCTTGGTTTCCCCCGTCTCTGAACTGGAGATGATGCTGTTTACCTTACAGGGTTAATTTGCTGATGTGTATAAAGGGCTTTAAAGATGGAAAATGGCTAATTGTAGTTACTAACTTTGCTATACTGTGAGTGCTTTGGGGTGGGGATTGTTTAAAGGTCCCTAATGGCTGATTGGCCCTGCTACATGCTACTGTAATAGAAATGATAAACAATGCTTTTTAAAAAGAGTAGGATTCTCAATTAAAAATACATGCTGCATCTTGGTTTGAACTGCTTTCTGGGGGAGTAAATTCCATGAGTCTGCAAACAACCCCCCACCACACACCACTGCACCTAATAATAACCAGCAAATAGGCACCCGTAAAAGTATGCCTGCATCAGACTAATATTCTGTCTCCCCAGCTCTGGCTCTGCGGCTGTGAATACTAAACATGTGCTGTTGTCACATCAGCATATCCATGAATTATAGCAAAAGGCGACCAGGATGTTTTCACGCAAAATGTCTTCTTGCAGAAAGAAGATGATGGTTCAGAATCTGGCCCCGATCAAGATTCATCCATCAAACAAACTACAATGACAGCTCAATAGTCCCACTTGTAAGCCAGTGTGATTGCAATCTGAGACAGCTCCCTCAGTCTGGTTCGTTACTTGGAACTTATTTTGACTGATATTTTTTTGTTGAGAGGCACAGGAATCGGAATGGAACTGCAAAAACCAGTAGGAACCTACAGAGATTGAGGCAACATGTAGCTAATAGAAATTACTCCTAAATTTTGATGAGCATATGTTAATTATATCCCAGCTTCTTGCAAACTCTGTTCCATTGATCTTAGTTTTACAAGGGGTTCATTGGAAGCCTCTTTAATGAGGCAGACCCAGAGAAAGAGAAGTCAGAAGGGAGCAGGGTTATGGATAGATACTTCTTCTCGATGATCCATATCAATTCTCCTGCAATTTCTTCCAGGACAGCCTCACTTCACAAACGGAACCCAAAATTGGTTTAACTGCCAGCCCAGCTGGCTTCAAACCAGCATCTGAGAACCAAGCTGTGCTCTTTCTGCCATGTTCTGCCCCTGAGCAAACCTTGCCTGTTTCACTTGGTGGGGGTTGTGACTTCACTTCTGATTGGTGCAAGGTTCCCAGTCCCTGAAATTTGCTTCTGAGTTTGGAGTTAGAATCTCAAGGGGAAACTCAGTCAAAATTGCTGAGTTCACCTGATTTAAGCTTCCAAACTACATCTTTGAGGTTCTTATTCTGGGCCTGTCACCTTGGTCTCTGAGCGACATCCAGGCTCTCCAAAAAGGTTTGTGATAACCCTTTTGATGAACCTGGTCTGAATCTCAATTGTGTAGTGAAAGCTGAAAGAAAGGAGTTTTGTTCATACAGCAACATGGCTACCAGAGAACTATGCTGGCAGCAGTGTTGATGTGCTGAACATCACATGGATGGACTGCCGCTAGCCTTTCCTTTCCTTTAAAATTAATATTTGATTAAGCCATTTGCAGTAAAATTAGTACAGATAGACTCTCAGCGGGGCAAGCAAACCGTGTCACCAATAAATTCAATTAATGGAGTGGTACACAGTAATGATGGGCATTACGGAATTGCTGCTAGTTCTTCTGTTAAGGCTGGACCTTATTTTCTGTTTAAAATATACAGAAAGGGACATATCAGCCTGAAAGTTGATAGGCCCAGGATAGAATTTGTGGGGGGAAATTGAGGCTGTTCCATTGAGGGGTTCCTAAGATACAGAACCTCCAAAATGAGCTGCTTTCAAAGTTTCAGAATTTTTCAAATATTTTTCCCTATATAAAAAGGGAACAAGTGAGCAATGGGGGGAAGATGCAGATGAAATTTCTCCTTCTGGAACGCTACCCAAAACCAGATCAGGTCCAAACACATATCACTTCACATTCTTGATTAAAGGGCCCATTCACAACTCAAGAAAACCAGCCAATGTTAGAAAAGCATCTTCTTTATGAAAGCAGTCCTGCAGCAAGCAAGTCCATGACCGAAGGGCCAAGCAGAATCCTACTGTGCTAGATGCTGTACAGACAATAAAGAAGATCGCCCTTCGCCCTACAATCTCGGCGTGTAGGTAAAACGGTAATAATCCACCCTGTTTTGTGGAGTAAAGGGAGTCATTTCACCATGGGGCAGATTCATTTGTGGTGTAACTATTGAGTCCAGAGGAATTACATCAGGCAAGCCTGTGAAATGTCTGAGAGGATGGTGCAATTCATAATTGTGCAAGGGGATGACTTCCACGGCAAATGATTCAGAACCTGCCCTTTTGGCACCTCTGGTTAACCACAGGAGGCACCAACTCCCTTTCTCACTAGTTTGGAGTGTGCAAAGAATTAGAGCTGCCCGCAGCATGATTGCCTGGGATCAGCCTGCCTATGGAGTCTAAGGTCATGGCAGCTTCCATCACAGCAGCTGTCCAAAGAGAAGTAGATATGGGACAATCCCAGATCCTCTGTTAAGCAGCAGCCTCTCTCCCTACTCCTACCACTGCACACCCATCTCCGGCAAAATGCCCCTTCTGCATAGACCAGCAGGGAGTCCAAGAAATAACTTGGATCCATTTTATATGGCATTGTCTTGGAATTTAAGTCCACATAACACATTGGGTTATTAAACTCTGTCCTGGTGAGAAGGGTCATCAAGATTTCACCTTCCTAGTTCCCAGCCCCCAGGAGAGATCATACCCAGATGTTGGGACCTATCTGTGCCACTGAAGGAGAGGTAGACGGAATTCTTCAAGAGCAAGAAACCAGGAGCTTGTCTTGGTTTCTCTCCATCCCACAGCTAACCTAGTGCATCCTTGACAGGTTATCTTCCCACCCATTCCTAGCATCCTTGCAACTCGAATGCCAATATGAGTGCCTCTGCGGGAAGGAACGTCTGGCCTACTTGGGTGTCCTATCCTGCTCTAGCATTTATCCCACAGAAAGCTAGTGGGAGTTGTTTTCTAACTCCCTGGGGTGAGAATCCCACCCATGGGTCCCAACGCAATGACCAGCAACA
This sequence comes from Terrapene triunguis, assembly GCF_002925995.2. NCBI lineage: Eukaryota > Metazoa > Chordata > Testudines > Emydidae > Terrapene > Terrapene triunguis. The sequence goes on from NW_020664587.1 coordinate 14,632,287, forward strand.
GGAGACCGCTGTGGCTTTGCTGCAAAGGCTCCTGAATCTTAAGTACTGAGGGTAGTGAGTCATGCTGGGCGGAACACTGCAGTGTCCTGCGTGGCCATGGGTTCGTTGCAGCCATTCCTCTGGTTTCCAACGCCTGTGGCTTTACGGGCTCCGCAGTGCGGAGAACGAAGAAAAAGTCTTTGCTTGGCGTGTGTTATTTGTGAAGGTGCGTGAAGCAGCTGGGGTGGGAGACCCAAGGGGAGCAGTCGCAAGACGCTCCCTAACACGGCGACGTTCATCCTGACTTGACTGCAGCTGGCTCAGCTTTTTGTTACTCACTGTTATCTGGGGCCCTTTAGTGTTGGAGGTAAAAGAGGAGCCAGTCCTGTTCTCCTCCCCTCACAAGCTTCTGCCCAAAACTTTAACTATCCCTGAGCCAAAGTTTTTGGGGGGGGGGGGTCTGAAGACGTTCTGTTCTTTCTCCGTTCCCCTGATGGAGGCGAGCCCATCATCCTCATCTCCTTGCTTTTGTCCTACGATAGCACTATCCGTGGCTTCTGTGGACTAGATGATGATTGTGTATTATAGTAGCCAGGTCTCATTGTGTTACACACACACACACACACACACACACACACAGAGTAGGAGAGAGTCCTTGCCCAAAGTGTTTACACGCCGATTAGGCAAGGGGTGGGAAGGAAGTCGGAGGCACAGAAAGGAGAAATCACTGGCGCAAGGTCACAAGGGAGGTCATTGGCAGAGCTGGGGATTGAACCCAGGGTCTCTGGCTCCCTGATCATCTATGCAGCAGGCACCAGTGTAAGCGCCTTGCATTGAGCAAACGCCCTCTGTGCCTCCCAAAGCTCCCTGCGGCAATGTGCCTTCTGGAACCAGGCTGCCTACAGGTGTTGCTGCTGTGGCACAGATCCTTTTCATGTGGATGGTGATTTATTTGCATACTCGAGTGCGTCCGCTTTGTGAGCGCAGCCTGAGCACTGTAGAAAAAGCTGGTGCGACTGGACGTGCGCTGGAAGAATTCCTAGGTGCCATTAAATGCAGTATCTATGGGCTCTCTCTCTCTCTCTCTTCTTGTGCACACAGTAAGCAAAGGGGCGAACATTAAAACTGACCCTGGGGGCAGTCATGAAATGCAGCAGCAACATAAAATGCTTTTTTATTTTCCTTCCTTCATGTGGCTCTGCAATAAAAATGGGGGTTTAATGAATTAAAAGGGAGCTGGGCTGGGATTCAATTCAGCGGGGCAGTTTTCTCTTTCTTTCGTGTATTTCTTTTGTTTTCTTGCTGTTAAAGGAAATCCTTCAAATGAAAGATGCAAACAAATACCCCACCACCTTTCTAGAGCTCTCTGTACACTGGTGCATGCTGGGAGAGTGGGGTGGCTGGATAAACCAGCGTGACAGCTGTCAACACGCTGAGGATCTCCAGAGCTGCTTGCGTTTGAGTCATGGCTCTCTAACAGACTCATCTTTTGTGGATTAAACCCAAATGGAGCCCTGTAACACATCCTTACCACTAGGTTATGCTAGCACGTGGAAAGATGGTTTGGATTGGACGAAAATGGGCCTAAATCTTTAATGGAAACCTGAAAGGAACTCAAGTCCTTCTAAAGGTTCGGAAGAGTTCGGCGACCTACCTCCCAGCTGCTTCGGCTGCCTTCTGCCATTCCAAGCTTCTGCTGATCAAATCCAATGAGTGAGGCTGTATTTCTAGCCTGGACAGCAGCAGGAAGTAATAGAAATATGGAATCGCATGAGATTTCCAAACGAAAACGTCTCAAGATAAGCACCTCTCCCTTTTGAGATTCACCTGTGTCTAAGGACACTTCACATGAGAGCACTCATTTAAAAAAAAAAAAAATCTTGGTCCACCCCTCTTGAGAAGCAATGTCATTGAAATCAATGGAAAGGATAGATTATTATTATTTTTTTTTTTTTAAGGCCAGAAGGAACCTTTATGATCATCTAGCCTGACCTTCAGCATAACACAGGACATAGAATTTCAAGCAGTAATTGCCCATCTCGTATGGTGGATTTAGTGCCTATCTTTTAGAGAGACATCCAATCTTGATTTGATAGGACTCCCAAGTGCTGAAGAATCGACCAAGGCCATAGGTAAGTTATTCAAATAGTTGTTAAACCTCACTGTTAAAAACTACTTAGTCCTGAACTGAATTTGTCTAGCTTCAGTTCTATACATCAAGGAAGAGTGTAGCCCATTGTGCTTTACACTGGCTATTCAGGAGAACCAGAACAAAGATATGAGGGACACCACAGCTGGAACCCATGTGGTTAGCACCGCTCATCCCAATGACAGAACAATGGGCTCTCTGGGTAGGAAGAGAAATTCTTCAATCTTGAGTCGTCATGATTCCTTTTTGAAAATGACAAATTACATCCTTCCCAGCCCCATCAATGTCTTTTGCTCATTAGCTTTCTGCTGATTTGACTTCTTTTCATGCACCTGGCTTCCACTTCCACTCCTGTAACGTGCTGGGTGCTTTCCCTTCTCCAGTCCCAATCTCTGTCGCATGAGCCATTGAGACAAACATTACCACGTTTAAACAACATAAACTTTAAATTTGATGGCATTATAAACAGCTGACAGGCTCTTTTTGGTCATATTTCTCTGCTAAGACATTTGCCAAGACATGTTGAAACATAATAACAATAATCCTTGTTTAAGCAATGGCATTTACTAAGGCTGGGAGGGATGTGCATTTAATTAGCACAACTGAGTGAGAATCAGGACTCCTGTGTTCTTTCTCTAACTGTGACAAAGGTTTATTGTCTGGCCTTGGGTGATATAAAAGTCTAGGTGGATTGCCAGAGGCTTCGGTAAAATGGTCATAATAATAGTGCATAGAAATTGGTCTCTAAAAAGTCTGGTAAGCATCATCAACCCAATGTTAGCTATGGGGAAACTGAGGCACAGAGAGGGGGGAGAATGGCTTTCCCCAGGGTCCCTCACAGAGTCAGTATCAGAACCAGGATCCAGACCTCTTGATTCTCATTCATGCGGTCTATCCACTGGACCACACTGATCCAGTTAACAGCAGTCATAGGAGTAGATGAATAGGCAATTAATAGGCAGCAGGTTTAAAAAAACAAAAGGAAGTATTTCTTCACAGAACACATGGTCAACCTGTGGAACTCCTTGCTGGGGGATATTGTGAAGGTCAAAACTATAACAGGGTTAAAAAAAGAATTAGATAAGTTCCTGGAGGATAAGTCCATCAATGGCTACTAGCCAAGATAGAGATGCAACCCCATGTTCTGGGTGTCCCTTGCCTCTGACTGCCAGAAGGGAGGAGTGGATGACCGGGGATGGATCACTGGATGATTGCCTTCTCTGTTCCTTCCCTCTGAAGCATCTGGCATTGGCCATTGTCAGGAGACAGGATACTGGGCTTGATGGACCATTAGTTTGACCAAGTGTGGCCATTCTTTTGTTCTTAGATTAGTTGTAATACATCCTCCTTCATTTTGATGCGGCTGTGCGCATTGCAGTGTGGACTCCAGAGCCCTAGGTTCAAGCAGAGGTTAGAAAAGTCTTTTCGTAGGGTTAAAATACAATCCTCAAGCCCAGGGTTTCCCTAACACGGGTGAGCCAACTCTAGTCCCAGCTAACCCTGGGCTTACATTGCAGTGTAGACATGCCCTTAGCGGCTTCAGTGAGGTTGCTGAACACTTTACCGAATCGATTCTCTAGTCAGTTCTAAGCTTTTCAAATGCTTGAACTTCTATTACAAAATATTATGCATGTTCCCTTGGTTGACATGAAGAGAGTGTCTGCAGTGGGCTATTTATATAAGAAAGAAACCACTTCTATTTCCACCGTTTAACAGCTAAACTAAATACAACAGCAGCAGCAACAGCTTAAAAAATAAAAGCCCAATGACACTGACTGTAGAAATTGATCAATTGAAATTGATTCTTCCAGAATGATGGTAAATAAAACCCACATTTTCCAGGCTCTCTGCACAAAGCTTATTGTAGTGTCATGTAAAATATTTATGCCAAATTCATTTGGAAAGCTGTAACGTACATTATCTGCGAAATGAGTTCAGCCTAATCTTTTCAAAAGGCATTTTACTTCTGAGCAGAAAAACGCTTTGTTATCGAAGGCCTCGTGTTCTTGGCTTTGCATCTGTTACCCTCCCGAGCTATAATTTTTATCCACCAAGGAATGATTTGTGTTGAAAGGATCATTGTTAAGTCTTTTATGTCTTTGGTCTGTTTAGAAAGTCCGTCTCTTCTGGATTTTCTCTCTGCATGCTCTTTGCCCCTAGCAGATGTGTTGCTTCGCTGTTTTAAAACAGAGGAAATATCTTCCAATGAAGGCACTGGACTGGGAATCAGGGCTCAATGTAGGCATGATGATCGGGAGGAAGGCTGGTACAGTGCTTAGGACACAGGCAACCTCGGTTCAGTTCCTGGATCTGCTAAAAACTCCCTGTGTCTCTCTGGCTAAATCTATTTCTATGTGGTATTTGTACGCCACCCAATTGCCATTTTATCTGATCCCCTCAGTTTTTAAATGTATTCCCCCACCCCACAGAGGTGCTGTGAAGATAAGTGCTACGTATCTCTATTTTACAGATGAGGAGCAGTGGCTAGCTTAAGGTCACAGGGCAAATCTGTGGCAGGGCAGGGATTTAAACCCAAATCTTTAAGTCTTAGGGCACGTCTTCACTACCCGCCGGATCAGCGGGTAGCAATCGATCTATTAGGGATCGACTTATCGCGTCTAGTGAAAACGCGATAAAATCGATCCCTGATCGCTCTGCCATCGACTCCGGAAATCCACCGCGGCAAGAGGCGGCAGCGGAGTCGACGGCGGCGCGGCAGCGGTCGACTTGCCCCCGTCCTCACAGCCAGGTAAATCGACCTAAAATACGCCACTTCAGCTACGCTATTCACGTAGCTGAAGTTGCGTATCTTAGGTCGACCTCCCGCTGTAGTGTAGACCTAGCCTTAGGCTAGCATCCAAACCACTGTACCATCCTTCCTCTCAACCTCTGTGTACATCAGTTCTCCCATCTGTACAATGGGGATAATGACACTTCCTACCTCTCACTTTTTGTCTTGTCTGTTTAAGTTGCACACTCTTTGGGGCAAGGACCATCTCTTCCTATGTGTATGTTCAGTGTCTGGCACATGGGGGCCCTGCTGTCAGTTGGCGCCTCTCAGTGCTACTGCAACATAATAAGTAAAAATATGGGTAGGCCACTTCCCATGAGACAGCCACAAGCTGGTGTGCACTTCTGAACAATGGCTTGACAACACATGAGTGTGTGCTTGGTACAACAAGAGGTGTGTGTTTGTAGAGGAAAATATTTCATTTTCCAGCCTTTCAAGGGTAGAATTGAAAGAGAAGAGTAAGAGAAAAATCAACAAGCCCATGATTTTGCAAATTATAAAAGGTGCATGTAAGAGAGAATTTTGCCCTTGGTGACCAGCCTTCACTGGGGTTAACGTACCTACTGTAACAGCCAAAAGAGATTACCTTTGGCTCAAGTACTAAAGGCCTCTGTTCATGGAGCAGAGTGGTCTCCCCAGCTCGCCCCCCCCCCCCCCCCCCGTGTGTGTGTGTGTGTGTTTGTGTAATATACCTAGCACTCGTATCTATTCTCTGCAGCTGATGAATTCTTTATCCTCAGCCAGATCATTTTAAGGGCAGCTAAGCATCGATGGTATTTTTCATCCATGTTGTTGGTTTGTTTGTTTTTTCTTAAGGCTGCTCTCGCTTTTCGGAAACCACGAGTGTCTTTTTCCGTGCTAGTGAGGGTCATTTACCCGCCTGCCTGGCTCCTTCAGGAAACCTTTTTAAATTGCAGAAAATAATAAGCTGATTCATTTGTGGGGTTTATTTATTTATTTTGGTGGCAAGGGCTCTCCTCTAGCGACAAGGGAAATTGGGCTGTGACTGACATGGGCCTTTACTGCATCCCTGGAAAATGCCGTAGCGTCGGGCGGACGCTGCGGCAGTGATAAATATGCAATGTTCATGATTTTAATAATTAAAAATGCACTTTAAAAAACCTTCTGTACATGCTACCGAGGGGACTGTGGCGTTTTCTCTTAGCCTCTCATGGATCCTTAAGTTTTTATGGGCACTTTAAAGCCGAAATAAAGCTCCTTTTTTCTATTGGAAAAGCAGATGTCTCTCGACCTGCCACCTCATTCCACACAACTGTAGTTATTTTCTCTCTTAGATGCTGCATCTGGACCATCGTTTAACATTAAGCTGCTGGGGAAGATATAAAACGACCCACAAAGCACTGAGTCAACAAACTCAGCTGCCTCCGATGCACCTTTATAGAGATGCAGACTGGGGTAGGCCCTGAGGACAGGTGGAGAACTCACAGACCTTACCTCAGCAATCTACCCCCTTGTCTCAAACTTTTACAGGGTCATTATATGATGACTTCGTTGTTAAGCTGGGAAGACCCTGGCCTGATTCTCAGGTATACTTCAGTAGTTTAAAGGAGCTGCAAAGGCCCATAAATGCCCCCCTGAGAATATCCTCTGCATGGAGGGACTCCCAGGCTGGTACAGAACTGGCCTACAGGATCTACACAGGTCCTACTGCTCCTCAAGCCCCAGGTAGTGATGCTCCAATGGATCTGTTGCTGGACTAAAACTCGAGAGAGCTAGCTTTAATTTCTGGTTTAGGGATTAACTTCCTATGTGACTTTCTGCAAGCCACTTAACCTACTGTGTACCTTAGCTCCCCATCAGTAAAATGAAGCTAATACTTTCCTACCTCTTCAGGTTAAGGCTAAAATCCATTAATGACGTACTTAGAGGCTTAGGTGATGAGGGTCACTTAGGAACCTAGAGAGACCTGGCTTTTCTTTGCTTCTTGGAGACGATTGTGGAGGAAGAAAAGTAGTTAGGTAATGGAAGCTCTACAATTGACGCTGGGGATTGGTAAAGCATAAGAAAATGCAGTGAATGAAAGGGAAAGTTTTGTTCTGTACAGACATGAAGCCAGAGCTATTTTTTGGTTTGAGACTCACAGATGAAATCTCCCAGAAAAATAGAACTAATGAAGCCAGTTTGCTTGGGCGGTATATTTCATTACTCTTTTCTGGCAGAAAATGTTCCCTGTAGAAAATAAATAAAAACAATATTAGATTGGAAAAACCAGTAATTTTGGAAGCCACTTTCATCCCAACTTGCTTTTTTTGCGGGGGGGGGGGGGGGGTCTTTTTATTTCTGAAGTTTCTTTGAGCTCATTTGTCTCATTGGCAACCGAGGAAGACTTACCGTGTGAAGTTTGATTAGCAAGGCACCATATTGCATGATCTAGAAAAAACAAGAAGGAAGGAAAAAACTACTGATCTCGCTGATGCGTGAGGTGGGTTTCTTGACCACTAATGGCTTTGACTGGGTTTGGGCAACAGCAAAATACCCTCATGAGTGGATTTAGTGAGGGACTAATCATACTGAGAAAAGCTCGGAATAGTGCAGTCAGGTGCTGGGCATTAACTCTGCCAGTGCACCCCAGTTCTGACCTACAGAAACCGCCCATCTCCCTGCACTGCTAGTCCTGGGCTCTGGACAAACAGCTCTGCCAGCACTTCTCGGCGTTGCCCTGCAGGACCTGTTGCTCATGGGCTCCCTCCACAGCTCTGCCAACACCATTGCTGTTCCATTCCTGGGCTCCCCCTACCACAGCTCCCCTCGATCCCAAACCACAGCTCACCCTGCTAGTCCAGTCCATGCTCCATTCTCTTGATGCTACTTCAGCACCTACTGCTTGCGGGCGGGGGTACTGCTGTTAAACGCATGCCACTTGTGGAGAGGATACATTTTCACTAGAGTGAAACCCAAATCTACTTTTACTGGTGACAAACAAAATTCTCTGAGGCTGATGCTGGTGCACTAACCTACTGCAACAACCTACTTCACCAGTGGTGCATTAGATGAAGGCAAAGTGTCTTGGGCCACGTTCACTCCTTGTGTAATCCTGTTCCTCGGGCAATGGCGTTACATCACGGAGAAATTTTGTCTCATGATTAAACAGCGTAGGGCCAAATGCTCCCTTTAGATACACCGGTTTGAATCTGGAGTAACTCAGTTTAAATCAGTGGAGTTACTTGGGATTTATACTTCTGCTTGAGCTGTAATTCATCTTTTAGAAAGATTTTGAGTCTTGGATTAAAACTGTCAAGTGATGATGGAGTGCCCACAAGGTTCCTCAGTAAATTGTTCCAATGGTTAATTGCCCTTGCTATTAGACATTTTTGCCTGATTCCTACTGTGAATTTGTCTAGCTTCAGATTCCAACCATTGGATCGGGTATGCTTTTTTCTGCTAGATTAAGGAGATGTCTGCTGTCAGAACTCTCTTCCCATGCAGGGACTTGCAGACCGTAATTGAGTCTTAACTTCTTCCACAAAGGCTGTGACATTCCATGTGTCTTTCACAAAGACAAAAGTCTAGGAGCCAGATTCTCAGCTGGTATAAATCGATGTCGCTCCATTGAGATCTGTGGAGCTTTGCCAGTCTGCACCTGTTGAGGATCCGTTGCTTGGGGTCCAACCCTGTTCAGGACAAAATTTAGACACATGCTTATCTTTAAATATGTGTTTAAGTCCCAGGGACTTTAAATAGTCTTAAGAAGGGTACTTAAGTACTGCCCTGAATTAGGATCTCAGTTAACGCAAGGTAGCAAATGGTTTGGTAGCGAAGTCTGTTTGGACAGGGGGGGATTACAGGCAATTGTAACAAACTGACCAAGAACAATGTCTAACTGTTATGGAAAATTCTCTGCAGCCCAGTACACAGCTGCAGTGGGGAATGCAGGCAGGCTAGTAAGGTGCATTGTGAGAGGAATCAAATATAAATCAAAGTGGTTAAAATAGACTAGAAGTGAAATATGAGGCTACCTTCTCACTGTCTATGGTAGAAGTTAGGCTTCAGATGGTGGGCTGGGAATAGGATTATCAATTGTTGTACCACAATCCCTTAAAAAAGGCTGCAGATTAAACCAGTCCTAGGCAAACGTAATGAGATTAATCACTCTCCAAGTGTGGGAGATGGGAGGGAGGTATAAGATTGTCTATGCAGAAGAGGAGAGTCTGTGATGGCCAGTTGGGGATGATGATTTTTAAAAGCTATAATAAGAACGTGCATCAAAATATCTTTTGTAAGCAAAACGTGGTGGTGCATGAAGGAGGATGCAGGCAAACTATTCTGTGCACAACTAAGTGTGCAGGAGTCAATTGTCAAAGGAGGAACGATTCTGTGCAATTTTTGTCGAAGGGCTCACAGCTCTTTGGAAGCATTGACTGAGTCACAGTATCTCAGGTTGGGGATTCATTTTTATCGGGCCGGATTCTCATCTGGTGTAAATTGGTTTAGCACCATGACTTTTATCAGCTTGAATTTCATGAAAGTTCTCTATATCGCAGGGCAACAGAGGCAGCATGGGCCAGTAAATAAGGTGTTGACCTTTGACCCATGGAATTGATGTTCTATTCCCGGCTCTGTTATGTGACCTGGGGGCCAAATCTCTTCCCCTCTCTCTTTCTCCTGCTGTTCGTTCTTTATTTAGCCTGTAAACTCTTTGGGGCAGGGACTGTCTGTGTTTTTGTACTGCACCTACTGTGAGGCACCGATCTCAGTTGGGGCCTATATGTGCTACTATAACAACAATAATTGAGTTATTTACCTGACGGAAGGAATTTTAAATTCCTGCATGGATAATTTTTTCCCCATTTTGGGTCTTTATCGCTCACTGCATCCTGCATTAGGGGCCCCTGGCTGTTGAGGGGCATGAGCCATCTGCAGCACTCCCCTGGCCCATTAATTTTTAAATGAACTGACCAAATTTCTCTGGTCTGATTCTTTTTTCCCTCTCTCCATAGGAAAAAAAAATCCTAATGCAGTTTAGATGTTAACAGCCAGGTACCCCTTTTCTGCTGTAAAGCAACAGCATGAGACCAAAAAAAAAAAAGGACTTTGTAAAAAGATAATGTCCTAGGGGAAGAAGAAGGAGGGGGAAAAAGAGCATTCATGCTTGAAGGAATAACTTGTGTAAATGTCTGGAGTGAGTAAAGAGAAAGGACACGATGCAAGGGGAGAGGACCAGAGATGTATGAAGTGAGGGGAGGTGCATTTTTTTTTCCCCTCTGTGCTTCGTGACAAGTAAAACAAAGCTCATTCTCTTCTCCTCCGCCAATTTGGATGTGTGTTTTGTTTTAAAATTTGCTAATTTATGCTATTTTAACATCACTTCAACGCAATCGACAATTGTGCCACTTCTGGCTCTGTATTGATGTACACGTTGGGAGATGATTTTTTTGTAATGTACTAAATGAGCTTTGTCTTCATTTCACCTGAGGAGGAATTAAAGAATAATAATAATAATGCCTGGTTTCAAGTGGTGCTGAACACCCACAGCTCCAGGTGCCTTCTGAAAAGGAAGCCCCCTTTTTGTTACAATAGCAACTTCAGGCCAAACAGAGATTAGGGCCCTGCTGTGCTTACTGCTGTATATATGTATCCCATGGGTGAGTGGATGATTATTATAGATCCCTGTCTGTGCCCATACACAGAGGGTATGAGTTCTTACAGCCCCCCTGCTCCTTAGCTCAAGATATGGTAGCTGAATTTTCCAGTTCTGGGAGGCCCCGTGGTTGGAGTCTCCCATAGTGGTTGACCGATGAGTCAGTTTGTTTCAGTGCATCATCTTCTGCGAATGTAAAGCAATGAGGGATCTTCAGATGTGTTCACACGTCCAAGAGACAGGGCCAAGTGTTTTTGCTGCAGCCTGCTTTCTTCCCTCACGCTTCTCTTTTGGTTTTTTCCATTCTGCTGTTCATGATGGCTTTTAACCGAAGACCAGTAGGTCTGCTGCCATCTTGATCTGTTGGAACCTATGTTCAGGTCCACTTGGCCAGCTTTTAGGTGAGCTTTGAGAGTGTCTTTGTACTGTTTTCACTGGCCTCCCAGTGTACGTGCTGCCCTTTTCAACTGGCCCTAAAGTATGGCCTTGGGAGTCCTTTATCCCTATATATGAGGCAACCAGCCCAGAGAAGTTGCACCTGTATGATTAGGGATTCAACGCTAGTCATGCACCATTGGTCCAGGACTTTGAATGTTGGTATCCTGTCTGACCACGAGACACAGCACGGGCATGTGAAAATGCTCTAATAAATTAATGGAGATATCCCATCTCCTAGAACTGGAAGGGACCCTGAAAGGTCATTGAGTCCAGCCCCCTGCCTTCACTAGCAGGACCAAGTACTGATTTTGCCCCAGATCCCTAAGTGGCCCCCTCAAGGATTGAACTCTCAACCCTGGGGTTAGGCCAATGCTCAAACCACTGAGCTATCCCTCCCCCCCCTCTAGTTGCTTCAAGTGCCTGCTCTACAGTGTCCCTGTTTCACAGCCATAGAGAAGAGTGTTTAACACGATTGCATGATAGACGCTAATTTGGGTGTGACGTCGAACTCCTTCTGCAGGCAGTGACAAAGTCTCCCATAGGCAGAACTGGCTTTAAAAATGCACAGCATGATTTCTTCATCGAACAGGGTATTATTAGATAAAGTGCTGCGAAGACAGCAGCTTTTTCCTACTGCGTTAAGCAGTGTGCCATCAACTGCGATTTCAGGGACAGAATACATTTTTTCCTGGAGCAGGCTGCTAAAGCACTTTGGTTTTCTAGGAGGTTGCAGAAAGAGCTGTTTACAAGAGCAAGGAATGCCCCAGCATTATTTCTGCATGCATCATTTTTGTGTCCCATTTCCCCCCCCTCCCCCGGTCACCCATTTTGGGTCTTTGTCACACATTGGCTCCCACATTTGGGCCTTGGCAGGCTGAGAATTCAAGCCTTTGCTGTCCCAGTGGGAGCTGATGAGAACTGAACCCTTTGGAAAATCTTCACGAGTGAGAGGTTAATTCCTGCTCTGTGGCCTGGCAAGGCCTTTTCCATTTAGAGTGCCAGCAAGGGGGTCCATTTGAGGTCATGATTTTTGCAATGTGACCATTTTTTCACTGGGATCCGGAGTGAACCCACCAGCTCCTTACTCCCTGAGAAACACTGGCCCAGATTCTGCACTGTGGAGCAGCCCCTTGGCACCATGGCACTTTGTGCCAAGTGGCTCTAAAGCTGGCAGGGCTGCTGATGGAAGGATTTTTAAGTTTAAGTTTAAGAGGGATCCTCTGGTGGTGTGGCTAGTGGCTGCTTCCTTCCTCTTTTGTTGCTCCATTGGGTCTGGTAGGTAAAATGGCAGCATAGCTGAGTCTTCTACATTCTCAGGAATCCCCAGTGACCCACCCAGTGACTTTAGATCCCTTCTGATCTAAGGCTTCACAGTCATATATCAACCCCCTGAGCCATCCAGTTCCCATCCACGGTGTATTTTAATGAGTGGCTCTATTTTAAAAAAAAAATCCGCTTAGCTGTCACTAGTAATATTATACAGGTGATTGGTATACATGGCCTTTATTTGCAAGCAGTTTGCAAATTGGTTACCTCGCTACCGCTGTCTCTTCACGAGATGCATAGAGGAAAACAGTAATATAGCCAAAAGCTATAATCACTTTCTGCAGATATTCCCTCCTGTATCTTCCACTTTTGATATATCTGGCTACCTCATTGGAGTCACTGGTTGAATTATAATCTCTTTTATTACAGCTCATCAATCAGATTTCATCATGTGCAGACCCTATTACTGATAATGCGCCTTTTTCCTTCAGCGAATGCCATAAAAGAAAAAAAAAATAGAAAGGGAAGAGAATTGTTTCTGGGAAAAAAAACACAAGTTGGTTTGTCCAAAACTTGACAGGAACAACAGACTATTTTGCAGTCTGCAGGAGCTGTCTAGATATTTTGTTAAAAAAAAAAAAACTGCTCTCAAAAAGACAGATGATAAAAATTATTTCATTTCCTTGGGTTGCTTTCATAAATACCAGCGCGACTCCGATTCAGCAGCTGTTTGAAATAAATGTTAAAATAGGATGTTTTGTATCATTATCATGCAATCTGAGAAGATCATGTCATCTTCGCTGTGCTGCCTACAAAGTTGGGGATGTATCATAGAATTGTATATCAAAGAGAGCTGGATTAAATTGTTCAGTTTTGTATTACAAGGCCAGTAATGTAATAAATGAATTTTGGATAGTGTTGTTTAAACTGAGTGATTAACTGGGCAGCTAAGGAAATACACAGGTGTTGGAAACCTTGTAAATTTAAAGTGGTTAATAACAGACAGCCGGCATCTAGGGCCCGGTGTGAGGTAATTTAGCACATTGTACACTTTGAAATACCAGGAAAGCAAAACAATAGCTTATGTCAGAGAAGGGGAAAAACCAGACATGTTTATAGAATGGGAAATGAGGTGCAGAGAAACCATGACTCATGTGAGCAAGGAAATTATCTTTGCTTTGTTTGCATCACATTAATGCAATTGTTCTACACATAAGAGGAAGAAACAGAAGTCTTGATTCCATTAGCCTTTCCATTCAGCATCAACACAAATGCGTTGGGTAAGAAAAGAAGGGTCCCAAGAAGAGCTCTTTGAAAAATGCCATTTGTCTTTCATGGGAAGTTTAAAAAACAAAACAAAAAAAAACTTTAAATAAAAAACCTCAAATAGTTTTTTCAGTTTTTAATGAAAACCCCAAACTAATTTTTTTCTGATTTTGATTTTCATTGAAAAACTGTAAAATTTAGACCAAATTAAAATGTTCATTGGGGCCAAAAAGCCATTTTTCTTGGGAATCTTTTAGACAAAACAATTTCAACTGGCTTTATCCCTAGTTTCTAGGCCAGATTCATCACTGTGGTACTGCTGTTATAAACCCGTCAAAGTCCATTGATTTTCAAATAGTAGTGAAACCGGAGCAATGCAGTGGTGAATTAGACCCTGTGTTTAAAAAATGCCACCTGATAAAATTCATTGGGTCTATTTCACTGACATAAATTTGTACAAATGCCTGGAAATCAAGGCAAAGTGGAAATCCATAGTGGAAAGATCAAATTTCATTCACTGATATTTTTTATTTTTTTATGGTCAGCGATTTTTGTCTGATTCCTCTATCACTCCCACCAGTTTTACACCGGTGTAACTGTGATCTCCGCGTTGTTCTTCCTGATTTATGCCAGCCAAAGTGAGAGGAACATCAGGTCCAGTGTGTGTGTTTACATGGCGAGATTCTCAACTGGGGTAAATCATTGTAGTTCCACTGGTGTCAATAGAACTGTGCTGATCTACACCGGCTGAGGATCTGTCCCAGGAACTTTTTTCCTAATACTTTTCACCAACATGCTTATCTTCTCTATTGTTAGAAACTCATCTGAGTTTCCTCTAATATTGGGTCTCTCTGCTTAATTGGAAGAATGGGCTAGTGGTTAAAGCAAAGGCTGGTACTGAGGCAGGACTCGTAAGGTCTACTCCCAGCCCTCTGTAAATTGGTGTAACTATTCTGGGATCTTACAGTGAGTGGAAATAGCCCACTGAGAATAACTCCTCTGCAGATGCCCTCTCCGGCTGGGGTAAGGGCTCTTGGCCCTCAGTGTAGGTGGTATATCAGAGATGTGGCCATCACGTACTCCACTGTGGCCATTCTCTGCTTCCCAGGCTGAGTAAAACTCTAGGCGCGTGGATGCAGTTATTAGTGTAAAGATGTTTCCTACTGGGGACTTGTCTACACTAGAAAATGTTTACTGGTATAATTAAGTCAGTATCGTTGTACCAGCAAACCCCCTTAGTGGAGTCACCGCTTATACCAGCAAAAGGGTTCTTTTGCAGGCATAGCTTCAACCAGTTCCCTGAACAGAATAAGCTACATTGGCCAACGCACTATTTTGCCAGTATAACTGCGGCTACACTAAGGCTAGTGCTGGCACAGGTATGCTGGTTTGGGGTATGATTATTTTTTTCACCCACCTAACCGCCATAGCTAGGCCAGTAATATTTTCTAGTGTAGACCAGGCCTGGGGGGATAACTATATGGGTATAAGGCACCTTTATACCAATATAACTGTGTTCACCCTATTGGTTAAAATCACACTCCTAACTGATCTAGTTATACTGGGATAACTTTCAAGTGTCGAACAGGCCTTAGGATGATTTGTGTGCAGTGTTGTCGGATACATACCCGGTGATACACTGTTTAGTTTGCAGCGTAGAGATTTTTATGCAGCTTGCCCTTTTCTAGAGATTTGGGGTAAAATTCATCCCTGTGCAGAAAGACAGCACAGGGCCTTTGGCCCCCTTTAAGCTGTGCTCTTTGAGGTCCTAAGTGGGACTTACATGCTGTATAGGGCTTCTGCTGGACCTCTGCACAGGCTTAAATTCACCCTTGATGAATAAATTCCTGTATTTGAGATTCTTACATTGTACAGCTCGTTCGTGGAAGCTCCTCTTTGTGCTGACATTCACAGAGGAGTTGTCTATTATTCCACCAGCTAGAACCTGGCTTTTTAGCCCTAGCTGTAGCCTCTGATGACTTTAACTCTGGAGATCCCTGGTTCAATCACTGGCGTGTTGGCTAAGGAGGCAGCTGTCAAACTTGAAACAGTGCTTGCGTTGTGCATTGCTTGTAACTTAATAAATTATTCCTTCCCACCTGAGCTGGGGCTTCCAATAAGATCTTATGCTTCACCTGCTTTTTATGGTGTTTGTTTAAAACATCTTCGCTATGTTTTTGTCCTCATATTTCTTTCCTTTGTCCAAAGGAGCCCAACTTCTTTAAATGAAAGGGAAATCTTTCTTTGGTTTGTTTTAAAGAAGGATGTCAAAAATAATTAGTTTCCTGGAGAATAAAGGCAACTGCTCGCTTCCTGAAAGTTCCACCTTGTTGCATTCTACACAAACTAGCCACAAGAGACTTGGGCATGGACTTACGCTGTTGTATGTCACCAATTTAAACAGGGGTGGATGTCTAAATGGGGTAGGAGTATTTTGTTTGCTTATTTGTTTTTAGAAGCACAAAAGGTGGTTGAATATTTTGCTCGTACTTTGGAGCATAAAGTGGCATTTTGCTGCTGGAATACCTCCAGTACTTAAAGTTGCACTGTCTGTTTTACAAGATGGTTGATGTGCATCTCTTTACCGCCGAGGTATCTGGATGGATTCTGATCTCCGTTCTGCCAGTGTAAAGCCAGAGTTACTCAAACGCTGAAGAGGTTCCTTTCTTTCCATTTAAACACTTACCCTCCTGCAGTGCTAGAAACCCAAATCCAATAAAAGGATGGCAAGGCGCTATAGATGTGATCCAGGAAGATGAAGTGAAACTAAACAGTATTTGTTAATTGCACTGTGTCCAATTAGAACTAAGTGCAAACAGTAAAACACACAGACCTAATGGTGAAATATATTATGATTTCAGCTTAATGAACCTTCAGTTTTCAATGTATGATTTTTATCATGGTGGTATCCCTTTAATGTTGTGTTTGTGAAAAGTTTTCTCTTTACCTATATTACTGCAGAAAATGAGAATCTTTTTTTTTAAGTTGTTGGCTAGACAAGTGTGGGTCCCCCCCCTCCCCCCCAAATCCCCAAATGGAGCGTGTAGCATAGACAAACAAATAACTAGGTAAAAAGGAGTGCTCTAATCCCTCATTCCTCCACTAGGACTCTAACACAAAGGGAAACTGACATATGATGCTTTTGAACATTGATTCAATGGCGTGGGCTGGTGTTCATGCATTTTAAAGTGACATTAAGGTCAGTGAACATTCATCCTGACACAAGGTGTCATCCTGACATAGCAATTACAGATTTGCTATCCAGGGGTGTTCCTTTTTCTCCAAAATTGTATGTCAACCCATCTTCCCCCCCCCCACCCCACCCCTGTGATTCAACCCATAGCAGATCCTAAAAGTGTTTAAATCCTGCAAATGTTCAGTGGGAAAACCTATAATGAATAATCCACAAGGCTGACCCATAAACAACAAGATACTGTATTTCACAGGGAAGAACGTTTAGAAAACATGGTTGAGGCTTATGGATAACAGATTTCTGCAGCGCTGTGCTAACAGAGAGCTAATGCAAGGAAGCGACCGTCTTATTAATGCTGATTCCAATGCCTGAGAGCCAGATACTCAGCTGGCATAAATTGCCATTGAAGTCCTCAACCAGGATATAAAAGATCCTAGAGTGGCAACTCCAACCACAATATAACGGGCTGGAATGTCTCTGTCAGAGGCAGAAGAATCTAGGGTTTGGGACACAGGAGGTCCTGCAAGGAAACAAAAAGAACAACCAATTTTTGGGGAGAAAGCTTAGGCTGAGGAGCGGGCTAGATTCTGCTGATGAGTTATTAAAGCCAAACTCCAGGAAGGGGGGGTAAAGCTGGGACTACACATAGTTAGCCAACTCCTAGCTGTATCTACAGTAATGAGCCAGATTCTCATTTGGTGTAATCCAGGAAATCAGTACATCTATGTTGGTTTATACCAGCAGAAGCTCTGTCCTAGTGTGTGTATACATAGTCTGTCTAGACATGGGTAACAGCTCCACCCCCATCCAGGTGCTTTTTTGTGTGTGAAGTGTCCTCCAGGTATTTCTTCACACAACGCACAGTCAACCTGTGGAACTCTTTGCCAGAGGATGTTGTGAAGGCCAAGACTATAACAGGGTTCAAAAAAGAACTAGATAAGTTCATGGAGAATAGGTCCTTCAATGACTATTAGCCAGGATGGGCAGGGATGGTGTCCTAGCCTCAGTTTGCCAGAAGCTGGGAATGGGCGACAGGGGATGGATCACTTGATGATTACCTGTTCTGTTCATTCCCTCTGGGGCGCCTGGCACTGGCCACTGTTGGAGGACAGGATACTGGGATAGATGGACCTTTGGTCTAACCCAGTATGGCCGTTCTTATGTAGGTATTGAACATGGCCACCATCCCCTTTCAGACCGGCAATTACTTTTAAAGTGCTGGTGCAATAAATTAGCCTCTCCTGCAGAGACAGTCAACATCTCTATTAGCTTGATAATTACTCACCAAAGTTCTTGTTTTCATTGCAGCAGAAACAGTTGTTAATCACATGCTGAGCCAGGATTGCACCTTATGCCAATCCCATATATTACTCTGAAAACTTGACACACCAGCCCCAAATGCAACTTCGTGCATCTACCAGCAAGTTTTATTCCTCCTGGACATAGAGCGTAAGGAGATTTTTGGAGACGAGCATAACAATGGCATAACGCTCACTTATGTGGAGGGGAGGACATCTGTTGGCACAGAAGTAGTGGGTGTAATGCAGACCTTCTAAGAGAAACCTCCGCAAGGCGTGAAGAGATTGGGGGAGAACCAGTGAGGGATTAGCAGAGAGGAACCTGAGACTGTGGTGACTGTAGTAGTGCTCAGATGCCATGGTGATGGGTGTGGTATAAGAACAAGGCTAGCTGGCTAGACAGAATTAAAGGATCAAATGGAAGCCTGGATGGATGGGGAGGGGGGATTTATAGATATCTGTGATAGATAGGATAGGAAATACCAAGCCCATTGACGCTAATGGGGAGGACCTACCAAATTCACGGTCCATTTTGGGTAAATTTCACGGTCATAGCTTTTTAAAAATCTTGAATTTCCTGGTTTCAGATATTTAAATCTTAAATTTCACAGTGTTGTAGCTGTGTGGGGTCCTGATCCAAATAGAGGGTCAGGGCGGGGGCCAAGTCTATTGTAGAATGGTCATGGTATTGCTACCCTTGCTTCTGCACTGCCTTCAGAGCTGGGTGGCCGGAGAGTAGTGGCTTCTGGCCAAGAACCCAGCTCTGAAGGCAGTGTTGATGCCAGCAGCAGCGGAGAAGTAAGGAGGGCAATACCATACCATGCCACCCTTACTGCTGCTGGAGGTGGCGCTGCCTTCTGGCCTAGGTGCCTGACCCGAAGCTGCCACTCTCTGGCCCCCTAGCTCTGCAAGCAGTGGAGAAATAAGGGTGGCAATACTATTATTCCCCCTCCTACACACACAAGAGCCAGATTTCATGTGGGAGACCAGATTTCATAGTCCGTGACATGTTTTTCACGGCTGTGAATTTGGAAGCGCCCTACTAATGGGACTACTCGTCTGACTAAGGACTGTTAGACTGAGGGTTTGCGGAAGCAGGCTTATAACAAACACCTTTTGAATCAAACTTTAGTAGTTACAATGGGAAAGTGTTGGTCTATTTATCCATCCATCCTACTTCCAAGTGAGTGAAGGATGGACAAACAGACAACTATCTACTATATACTTTTATGAAAGCCTTTTACTAAAGCATCTAGTACTGAAGACTAAAGGTGTGATCCTTCAGTTCGCTTATATTTGAGGCCTCTCTCTATATATATTTCACTGATACAGATGGATAACTGAATTCTGTATAGCCATGAAACAAATTTAAAATATCTGCCTATTTGCCAATAGAATGACTGCATTGCCTGAGCACATCACACAACCACTGAAAACACACATCCCCAAAATGGTTAATCATAAAACATCCAGTGTCTGAGCTGTTGCATTATCCCTTGATATTCTTTATTGCAAAGTATAACGTGGCAGAAGCTAGTCTGAAAGGGTTCATAAAGTTAGTGTGATAAATGAGAAGAGGAAACACGAAAGGAGTGCTGAAAAAACCTCCACAAACCCCCAGGTAATAGGGAAAGATATTTCAATTTTTATCCACTTAATATTGGTGATGTGCCTTGTACACAGACCTTTTGAGTGCTGAATCCTTAACAGCTTCTTCTGGCCAGAAGGAAAATACTAGCCAAGAAAGTGACAGCTGAAACAGGAATCTCATAAAAGAAACTAAAGGGTCAGGAAATAGGAATATAGGGCCAGATTCTCAGTTGGTGTACGATCAGTGGAACTGCACTGATTTATACCATCTGAAGATCCGGCCTGTCATCTTTAAAGTCAATTCACTCCGCTCTTTCCAACTAACCTAAAACCTATTGCCTTGGGATCGTCCTGTAGAATTTCTCAGCAAGCCTGATATTATAATATGCTCCAGTGGCTGGGATGCAGTGTGACAGGTGATACCATCTCTTGTTTAGCATGCAAATTGTATGGATTGCTTGGGGCAAGCAAAGAAGAACAAGCAATTTTAGTGAACGTTAAAAGCAGTTGGAAAAAAATGCTGTGGGAAAGAACATGTTTTTCTTTCTCGTCCCTCTGAAAGCATGAACCCTGAGTAAATCAGATGCTTCTGTGAATACATGACATGTACAGTTAGGAGAACAATTGCATATCGTTCAGCAGCAGCTGATGCGATAGTTAGTTTCTAGCCCTTTAAAAAAGAACACGCGCAACCAAAATCCCTTCTGTCCCGCAGTGAGAAGTCGATTGGATAACAGTGAGTTCCTATAAATTGGACAGTCCCCTTCCTGCAGGCAAAATTAAAGGGCCAGGTCAATAATCACTACAAAAATGGCCACTGACTTATTAGCAGAATCCCCTAGTCCTCTCATTCAAAAGAAATGAGGGAGAGCCACAGCTTAGCAACAGTTAAAGGGAGGGTCTTTGGAGCTCAGCATGTGCTATTGATTACTGAATGGTTTGCACCAGATGAGGAAACCGTCACCCCCAAACAGGAATGATCCGGGCTGCTGCTAATGCTGCCCCTGTTTGTTTGTAACAGCGGCCAGCATGAAGCTGAAAGCTCCACAGCTGTGTTTTTAGGTATCCATCTCGACAAAGCAGCGGATGGTCAATGCAAATAACCATCTCAGGCTACTAGGTCTCTAAAGAAATGGAGCCATAAACAATGTTGGACTTGAATTTATTTAGCATGGCATAACCTTGTCATGGGGGAGGGGGAGCCTCTCCTGGAATCAACTGGATTGATATGGAGACCGTGTGGTCAACTGGTTATAGGGCACTGACCTGAGATTCAACAGATCTGTTTTCATTCCTGGCTCGGCCCCTGTCTTGCTAGGTGACCTGAGAAAAGAAGGTCACTTCTCCTTGCCTCTGCTTCACTTCCCACCCTTTGTCTGTTTGTTTGAAACGTAAGCTCTTCAGGACATGGGCGGTCTCTGAGGCCCTGTCTACCCAGGAGCTGGGAGGGGTAATTCTCAGCTCGGGTAGATGTGCCCCTGCTAGCTGTGCTCAAGCGACTATGCTAAAAACAGCAGTGGGGCCCTGACGTCTTGGCCTAGCCTCCGAAGCACCCACCCATGCTGCCATCACCACTCTGCTGTTTTCAGGGCACTAGCTGGGGACAGAGCGCCACACCAAGCAGGCAGGGGTTGTAAAAACAGAGCCTGGGCTCCAACCGATAGCCCCAGCCAAGTCATCTAGCCCAGGCTTTCTGCGCCTCCATATGCAGGTCAGGGGTTTTTCTGTGTGGATGATAGAGGATTTGGGTTCAAAACCTGGGTAAGAACATGGCTTGGCTGTTCAGTGATGACACACCCCATGGGTCTACGTATCAGTAGCCCATCTGGAAAACGAGACTAATAATCATTCCTTTCTTCCACCCTTCATTTGTCTGGTCTATTGAGTTTGTCAGCTGTGCAGGGCAAGGGAGGGGCTGTCTCTCTCACTATGTGTATGTACAGCACCTAGCACAACAGGGCTCTGATCTGCCTTGAGACCCCTCGGCACAGTGGCAATCAAAGAATAACAAGGGGAGTGAGCAGGACACGCACACTGCCGTGGGTGGACAGATGGACGGCAGAAGGTTTCTGTCTGAACTTTATTTCCTTGGGCGTTTGCTCAAAGAAAAAAACGCAGACAGCAGGAAAAAAACAAATGCAACAACGAAGTGATTGCTGCAGGGGAAAGAAAACCGACTGATGCTGGCACAAACCAAAATAATTTCCTTTCTCCGTGACTTAATTTTCTGCAGCCTGCGTCTTGCATAATGAAGAGATTGAAGTAAACCCCAGCTAGGGTGACCAGATGTCCCGATTTTGTTGGGACAGTCCCGATATTTGAGGCTTTTTCTTATATAGAAGCCTATTTACCCACCCCCCCCCCAACCCCTTTCCCAATTTTTCACACTTGCTGTCTGGTCACCCTAACCCCAGCTGATCAAGATCACCACATGGGGCTAAACTGACAGGCTACTTCCTCCAATAGCGAGAAGACTTTTCAGACGGTCCCTGTTATGACACATAGTTCGGCTCGGCCAATGCATCCTGGTGCTGGAGATCAATAGGCTTTGAATGCTGTTTGGCAGAACTTATTATGGATAACTGTCTGGTTTGGGGCCTTTTGGCTCTGCAGCAAACAAATATGGATTTGCTCGCTGCGCTTGGGTTAGGAAAAAATCTCTTTTTAAGGTGACTCTCTGAATAGGAGGGGATCGTTCTGAGAGATCCGTCTCTTTGCTCCCGTGCCTGTCTACGGCACCTCTGAGTGAGTGGAGCCGCCTTCTGTGCTCTGCTTACTAGCGCTCTCACTCACGCCTTCATGTGCCTGGGAGGGCAGGTATTGCCAGATGGCCAGGACTGCAATTATATCCAATCAAAGTGTTTTGTGGGGGGGCTGCCTCCCCAGCTTCTCCCAGCAACTGCTTTGCCTTCAGAGACCACCCCAACATTTCCTCGTGGCCAGACTGTGGCTGTCTGCCGTGCTTCAGCACCAAGGCAGGCTTAAAACCCAATCCTCTTTGATCTGAACCATCATTGTGAGCTCTCCTGCTGTCTAGCCTTCAGGTGTGCTGTGTGGGAACATGCCTCACTCTCATGGCCTCTGAAAACCTGCAGCACCGTAGGCAAGATTGATATGGATCGTGGGGGGCGGTTACTGTGACCGATTGGGTCACAGAAACCCCCTTGGGACTGCCACCTGATATGCTCAGGCTACCTCTGAACCCATAGTCCCTGGCAGCCTGGGACTTCAGTACCCTGTCTTGTTCTGCCAGACACGCTAGCCTGCCACAAACACAGACCCAGGTCTGAAGCATGCCCCCCCAAAGCTGCAGACTTAACTGAAAATGGCTTAAAAAGTGTTCCTGTCTCTAGCCCCAGATACCCAGTTGCCAATGGGATCCAAACCCCACATAAATCTGTTTTCCACTGTATAAAGCTTATACAAGGTAAACTCATAAATTGCTCGCCCTCTATAACACTGATGGAGAGATATGTTTGCTCCCCCAGGAATTAATTACTTGCTCTGGGTTAATTAATAAGTAAATAGTGATTTTATTAAATATAAAAAGTAGGATTTAAGTGGTTCCAAGTAATAACAGACAGAACAAAGTAAATTACTAAGCAAAATAAATAAAACCATGCAAGTCTAAGCCTAATACAGTAGGAAACTAAATGCAGGTAAATCTCACCCTCAGACTTGTTCCAATAAGCTTCTTTGACAGACTAGAGTCCTTCCTAGTCTGGGTTAGGCAATCACTCACACCCCTGTAGTTACTGTCCTTTGTTCCAGTTTCTTTCAGGCATCTCTTTGGGGGTGGAGAAGCTATCTTCTGAGCCAGCTGAAGACAAAATGGAGGGGTTTCCAGGGGCTTATATAGTCTTTCTTTTGTGGGTGGAAACCCCTCTACAAGATGGAGTTTTGCAGTCAGCTGGGCAAGTCACATGTCTATGAATGATTCAGCTTTTTGCAGGCCCACGCCAGTGTTTACATGTTAGTCTGAATGTTCCCAGGAGAGCTTAGATGTGGGCTGGCATCTCCCAAAGTCCATTGTTAGTTAAGTACTCCCAATTACTTGTATAACCCCTTCACACTATGTTGACCAAATCTGCCTTATGTGCTTCCTACAGCAAACACTTTAAATACAAGCATAGAGCCAATGCTTATAACTTCAGATATAAAAATGATACATACATACAAATAGGACGAATACATTCAGTAGATCATAACCTTTGCAAAGATATGTTACATGGCATACCTAGCGTAAAACATATTCCAATTATGTCATATTTATACTCATAAGCATATTTCTATAAAGCATTATGGGGTGCAACTTCACAGTAACACCTTCCTCTGCAGTATGGGGTGTGGATCTCCTGCTGGGATTGTCTGGGCATGTCTCACCTGATCAATTCCTTGTTGTTACCGGGGCCTTGGGCCCTGGTGTCCCATGTTCTGCTTGTGGCATAACCGTTTAGTCTCCTGAGGACTGACATGCTTTGTCTAAAGTCATCGGGCTCAATAAATGGATATTTGGTGACATTTAATGGCTTGTGATGTGCAGCAGGTCAGACTAAATGGATCTAATGTTCCCCTTCTGGTGTTAAGCTCTGAAATCGATGAAAGCACAGCAAAACCCTGGTCATCAGTGTCACTTGATACCTCATTCAAAAGATGGAACTCAACACTTCTAGCTCCTGGGTTTCGTTATGACCCCTGTGGGGAGAGTGGTAAAAAAGTGTCAGTGGGTCACAAGTAGAAACTTTTTTACAAGAAACATTTTCTCAGTGAAAAATAGCCTTTATGTCAAAATGGAAATGTTCATTTCCGATGAAATTTTGGAAGAGATTTCCTTAGGGAAAACCGAACACTTTTTTTGGTTTTCCACAACTGGAAGCTGCAAAATTTCCATCAAGTCAGGAGAAAAATGTCAGTAAGCCAACATCTTGTCCAACCTGCTGAAATTGCAGTAAATTCCATTTTAAAAAAATGTTCAATTTTTGGTTTTTTGATAAAAAACCTCCCCCCCAAAATTGTAGAAAAAAAATGAAAAAAAAGAAAAAAATTTAATTTTAAAAAAAAAAAAAAAAAAAAAGGTGGGAAACCTCCCACTACCGCTTCCCAACCAATCCTAATCATGACATCTCCCCCGTTTCTTATGGCTAGATGGGTGAGAGGTCCCTAGTCTTATTGCTGTTCTAGCGTGGAATTCCTGTATGGAAAAGGCTGAGAACCATGGCACTAGCCTAATGCCGGGACTTTGGATCAGGTTCCCAGCCAAGTAAAGACTAATAACTTTGTCTAACACAGAACATCTGCTCAGACCTCAGTTTGCTTGATGTCCCATCCCTCCTGGAGTGATCCAAGCACTGTTTGCTGCTGCTTCCTTATTTTGAATATTTTATTGAATCCCGCATCCCTTTTTAAAACGTTCACATTTTGCAACATGCAATCCTGCCAATCTCTAGCTACAGCTTTAAAATAAACAAACTGCGTGGAGACAATTCTGAATGCACCAGGAGAACTCATTACCACGGCCCGCTTGAATGCCCACTCGGAGGAAAGCGGTAATGTTGCCCATGTGATTTGACTTCCTGGAACCATCAGGTTTCTTTCTTTTTATTTTTCCCCCCTTATAACCTTATCACCTCCCATCCAGTAAGTGACAATTATTTACCAGATGCAGGACGTCGGGATGAACAGATTTGTTCGGTAACTTTTCTTTCGTCAGAAAATGGGATGAATTCTGACTCCTGCTGCCTGGGTTGGGTAAAGGGCTGTAAGGTGAAACAAGGAAGGAAACAAATGATTTTAATTTATTTTAGGAGCTGGCTGATGAGATAGCGAGGCTTATGGGGCTGAATCCTCAGTTGATGTAAACTGGCATAGCTCCATAATATTTGACATGTTTGCTTAATGCCCTAGGCGTAACTTTAGTCATTACTGCAAATGCTTAACAATGGCACTGCAAAGAGCCTTGAGACACCTGGACTGCGAACGGTGCTGTAGAAAGAAAAGAAGACACATTGCTTTGTTCCCCACTACTCCCTAGGAGCTATGCCAATATACTCCAGCTAAGGATCTGGCCTGTATTTTGGTCCTTGGCATTTGGCTATTGTCCCACTTAAACATCAGTTCTTTAGAGGCTGGCCCTCTGAAGGTTTTAATGTAATATGCCGTATGGAGAGAGACAGTTTTTGGAATTCTGTGCTGCAAATTCGAAGGAGCATCCAGGCAGCCTAGATTTGTGGGTTCACGAGTGCTGCACTGGGTGTGTCTATGAGATCATAAAGACTGTCTTTATTGTTGCCTATATTCCCGGAGGGAGAGTGTTCAGTGGTTCAAGCAGGGGAAGTCAGAGTAAGCATTCCTATCTTCTGTTCTCAGCTCTGTAGTGTAACCATGGGCAAGTCACTTAACCTCTCCGTGCCTCGGTTTCCCTATTTGTTGAACAGATAAACACTCATCCTGTTACTTCTATCACCTTTCATCTGACAATCTCCAAACCGTCTACGGGTTTCACCTAACGCTCTCTATTTGAGCTGGTCAAAATTTTTCCTCTGAAGCTTTTTTGGCAAAAAATACATATTCATGAATTTGTGTCAAATTTGCCGAGTTTTGTTTGGGGGCTGAGGGGAGGAACCTAAACCAAACAAAACAATAAAGAATTTTAGAAAACAATGAAATATTCTCTTTTGATATTTTCAGAATGAAAAATTTCACACTTTTTATTCAGAATTACTTTCCCCCCAATTTCATTTTTTAAAACAATTAAACATTTTTTAAATAGCTCAAAAAAAATTCGTTTCAGGCTGAATGAAAAGTTTTTTGTTTGGGGTTAATCAAAATGTTTTGGTTCTCTGGTTTTTGTTTTTTAAATTTTCACAGAACCTCCAGACATCCAAAAATCCGTCATTTGCACAAGCTATAATTACTCTCCTTATTTTATAAATTGGGATTTTAGGCATAGATAAGTTAAGTGACTTGACCAGGGTTAGAGTAAGTCAGTGGCAGAGCCGGAAAGAGACGCTGGGAGTCCTGATGCACAGCTTTCACCAACAAACATTTCTTCCTATGAGCTGCCTGGCTAACATCTCCTGTTTGTTCATACAGCTGAGGATTTGGATCTGTGTGTTCATAAGTGGGAGCTGATGCTGAGCATGTGATGGAGCCAGACTCCCAAAAGTACTCAGGTAGATTTTTCAAGTGCAAAGTTCCCATTTAAGTGGGCACATAAGGGCCATTGCTCACAACCCAGCAGCTCCGGTTGTGATACAGATGACTAGATCTTCAATAGGGCTCACATCCAATGCCACTGGCCATTTGGAAAATAACAATTCCTAGCTCTTATATGCGTCACATGCGTCTGACGAAGTGGGTATTCACCCACGAAAGCTTATGCTCCAATACGTCTGTTAGTCTATAAGGTGCCACAGGACTCTTTGTCACTTTTTACAGATCCAGACTAACATGGCTACCCCTCTGATACTTAGCTCTTATATAGCATTCTTCATCAGTAGATCTCAAAGCAATTTACAAAGGAGGGCAACATCATTATCCCCATTTTACAGATGGGGAAACTGAGGCACAGAGCAGGGAAGTGACTTGCCCTCAAACACCCTGCGAGCCAGTGACAGATCCCAGGTCTCCTGAATGCTAGTCCCGTGCTCTATCCACTAAGCCATGCTTTATTTAGGTGACTGAAAGGGAGCTGAGATTTTTGGAAAAATTTGGGCCCCTCTATGGGTGCTGAGCCCTTCTGAAAATTCCAGCTAAGGGGTCAGACTCTCAGCTAACTCCGCTTATCTCCGTTGACTTCAAAGTCGACTGGCCATCAGAGAAAATTCTTCCTCTCTTTGTTTGATATCTTTTCAGTTGTGGCCGATGCCAAATGAGGCTATTAATGTTGGTAAAGCACGCTGGGATCAGTGCATGAAAAATGTTGTATAAATATAAAGTATTGTTATGTTTATGAGATCTCTTGGCTTAAATTATAACCCTTTTTGGGGGGGTAATTTAACATGAATAATAGCCTGGCGGGCTGTCAGGCAGAAATGGCCCATTACAACCTTTTTATATATTATTTGCCAGAAAAATTGCAATAAATAAAAAGGTGTTTAAAAATCCACCTTCCATTTAAAAGACAGACAGTCACATTTAATATCAAATGATCTCTGTTATGAATAATAGGAAAGGATAGCAGAGAACAATACAGCGTGGCTTCTTTTTACATCCCCCATTCCTGGTCCATCTCTCCCAAGGCAGCCTGCCAAGCAATTATGAAGCATTTTGAAATAATGACTAAATGTACTGATAATGCAGTGGCTGTGTTAGGCAAATGTGGCAGACGTTCTGGTCCAGATGCTGCACTGGTGTGAATCAGCGTATCTTCACTGAAGTAAAAGGGGCCATGGACTGGAATAACAGGGGGGAGGGTCTGGACTAAGGTGTATTAGCAGAGTGGCCTGGAGGTGCCAAGACTGGAAGAGCAGGGGCAGGGCCTGCAGGTGAGAATGAAGAGGCACTGGCAAAGCATTGGGGTGGGGGGACAGGGACTGGAATAGCAGTGGGTGTTGCAGGTCTGCACTGAAGTGCATAGGTAGAGCCGCTTGAGGGAAGCTAGCTTAGCATTCTCCCAGTTAGTGTTTGATCGTATGGTGCAATCTTGCAAGGTGCTGAGCTCTCACTGAAGTCAGTGGGAACAGAGGGCACCTGCAGCATCAACCCTTTGCCTTCATGCGCACTAGAGTCCCTGTTTAAATAACATTTAAAACAGTCTTTTGAAATGAATGCCTTCCAGTGAAAGTCTGGCTGTTAATTGTAATTTATATTGGAAACGTTTAACAAAATCTTTGCTTTCCCGGAGTGCAATCCGTCATATTTTGATATATACAAACAAAATAGCTTGGGGAAAATCAGAGTTAAAAAAACACAAACCAAAACAATGACTAATGGTGCTTTACTCAGTCTTTGGATACTAGCGCCATTATTCCTCCCCCTAATGATCTAAAGATGTTTTCTCTTCGCTTAAAAGATCCCTAATGAGGGTGAGTTTTTTCTTCCAGGAACAGGGGGAACTTTGCAATGTGACAGAGATACTGATTTGTCTCTCCCTTATATTTGTTGTATGTTGCGTATCATGACGCGTGACCTTCAGCGACTTGGCTAAAATGGAACCAAGGGTCTAAACCACCCTTGGTTTTAGGTTTCCAAAACCCAAATCCACTCTGCCCCTCTTGGGTCAGCTGCCCAGCTGCTGTAAATCTGTGTAGCTCCCTGGGCATCAATGGGCCAGGTCCCGGGCAGGTGTCAATCAATGTAGATCCATCAGAGTCAATGGAGTTATGCTGATTTCATTTATTTTAATGGGATTTGAGCCCTGAATTCCAGCCTTGGTTTTGCCCATCGCTTTCCTGTGTCCTTTTTTTTAAAGTCAATGTTGTTTCCTTTGTCGCCTTATCGGCAGCACCTATTTTCATGTATCTTAGAGGCACAAGTGACTTCCCAGCTCACTCCCGGGCTCTCCTAAAGTAAGCCTGCATTTCAAACAGTGCTCTGCTTCCACGGAGGCTGGGTTTTAAATTGTATAATAAAACGTAATGGACAAATGCGTCTCCTTGGGTCTCAGGTGTCTGATAACAGCCTCTCTTGCTGATGCATCACAGTGACATTCCAGTAGGGCAATGGGCCCCTAATGATGTATTATTATAATTTCATATATCTTTATTATTAATAAAGGAGAGAGCTGATTAGTTGGGTTGGGGAACTGGTAAATGGTGGAGAGTATCAGACATAGTGATTGCGAGACTGGGCAGATGGGAATATGGGGGTGGGGGAACAGAACTAACGGCAACAGAGTTTGATCTCAAAAGGCAAGTCCAGTTCATTTACACACCCTGAGTGAAATTCACACGGGTGCAGGCAGCCTGTAGAAGGATTTAAATGGTTCACACACCTGGTGTGAACAGGAATCAATTTCACCTATCGCTAGTAAAATGCATACAGCTTGTCTCACCTTCTAAAACAGCATTTCTCAAACTGGGGTCGCCGCTTGTGTAGGGAAAGCCCCGGTGGGCCAGGCCGGTTTGTTTACCTGCCCCGTCCGCAGGTCCGGCCAATCGCGGCTCCCACTGGCCGCAGTTCACCACTGCAGGCCAATGGGGGCTGCTGGAAGCGGCGGCCAGTAAGTCCCTTGGCCCGCGCCGCTTCCCACAGCCCCCATTGGCCTGGAGCAGCGAACCGCGGCCAGTGGGAGACGCGATCGGCTGGACCTGTGGATGGGGCAGGTAAACAAACCGGCCTGGCCCGCCGGGGCTTTCCCTACACAAGCGGCGACCCCAGTTTGAGAAACGCTGTTCTAAAAGGCACCGCACTTGGGTTCCAGTGAATTGGTCGAGCAGTGAAGCTAGTTTCTAAGCTCTCTCCTGGGCCCCAGTTCAGAAAAGCTGGTGGATTTTCAGAAGTGCCTAAGTGACTTAAAAGCACGAATCCCCCTGGCTTGTGCTCCTAAGGCATTCAGGCACCTTTGAAAATCCCACGTAGTATCTCTGTTCAGAAAGGTCACTTAAGGATGTGCTTAATGTTAAGAAAGTGCTTACGTGCTTTCCTGAATCAGGATCCTAGACCAGGAGCTGTATGGGGCAGGGACAGTCCTCTTTGCTACTTATCCATAGAATGTCTAGCGCCATGGGGCCCTGATTCCTGACTGAGGTTCCTATGTGCTACCGTAGTAGAAATAATCCTCACTAGATTCCAGCGTGGAAGGACTGGGTTGGGCAGGGGATGCAGGTCTGTTTGGGGCTGATAACTGTCCATTGGCTCAGCTAGGAGACGGCATTGAGGGGCGGCTGTGATCCGGTCCCTTGCAGATGGATTTCTTAAGGAATGTACTGCTGCTTTCCAGTTGCTCGGTGGATGGTGCATGCTCTTGCAGGACCAGAGTCGGCTGAATTATGAGGTTCTTTTCCTCTCTCCTCTTCCTTCTGTTTTTGTGTGGTTCTGATTCTGGGTGATTTTCCCAAAACAGTATCTTTTATTTTTTTTCCTCTCTACTACTTTTCCAGTCTCTCTGTGTGAGTCACGCTGTCAACCTGATTCCTCGTGAATGGGGAAGGGGCTGGACAGCCCAATTAAGCAAGATGTTCTTAGACTTTGCTGCAATGACTGGGAGAAACGCATTCAGATATTAAGCAGCACAGAGGATGAGGAGGCGCCCGATGCGTGAGAATGGATGACGTTTATTTCATTGCTTCTCCTTCTTTTAGCTCACGCTGGCCTAGCAGATCACAGCACGCCCTGGAATACACCTGAGGACTCGTCCACCCTGGATGTGTTTGCCCAGAGGTGGCCACATCCGAACTGTGCTAGTGCACGTGCCTAGCGTAGGTGCTGTGGAATAAGCAACATCAGTGTAACATACTTTTGACAGGTAGGGAGCCTGCCGTAGCCCCGCTGTGCTGCCAGACTTTTAGAGGTCTAAAATCTCCCGGATTAGCTTCGGTAGCCTCCGGGAGATGGAGCCCGATTCCGGGAGATGGAGCCCGATTCCAGGAGACTTCTGGCCAAACCAGGAGGGTGCACCTTTCTGTGCAGACCTAGGCTAGCAGTCTCTCTAAAGCCTGAACAGCTTCGTACCTCCTATCCGCTTTGACAGGACTGTGCTTTGCAGGATTGTGACCTGTGCACTAGAAAAGTAGGAGACCTTTTGCACAATCCTGGCAAAGCTGATAGGAGACCACATGACGAGTGAGCGGTGCAGGGACAAACACAGTATAATCCACCCAGGAGACATGGCAGGCAGATGCTGGCTAAGCCTGTTCTGAAGAGACCTGAGAAATAATACTCCATAATATCCGTGCAGCAGAAAGTGGCATTTGCCCATGCAAAGCAGGCCGTTGTCTACACAGAAGATGCAAAATTGTGAGATTGCTCTTTAAATTGGTGAATCCTTGATTTCAGAGGTGCTTTGAAAATCTGACCCCTAATTTCTGTCCTGACTGGCTTGTTACATCTCTACTGGAAAACCGTGCGTTGGTGGTGTATACTTTCCATCCCAGGCCACTACACTGGAGAATTAAATAGGCTCGTGTCTCCACCTTTGGATGCAAATTAATTATTTGGCAAGGATTTCACAGCCAGGCTCCTTGAAAACAGTAAATCTGAAAGAAAATCCGGGTTTAAATCATTAAAAGCATTAAAAACGACCTTTACCTGCTGCAAACATAATCCATTAATAATGTGTCTTGTACTGGAGAGATAATGGGGCTCTTTCACCAGGGGATTAAGGGATTGTGGGAACTCAGAGCTGCCGATTCACTGAGAAAACGGTTTTTATTGCAGGTGGGACTATTTAAAAAAAAAAAAAAAAAAAAACCTAAAACACACAAGACAGATTTAACGATGTTCTTGTTTTATTTACATTCCCGGAACAAAGGTTTTATGGAAGAGGCAGGGAAGAAAGTTTAACTCTTTGCCTCAAGCCTCTGAGGCCACCGAATGTGCAATAAAACCTTCGATGCTCTACAGGGACTTGTTTAAGGGCCTGATGTGCAGTCACTTTATTGCAGAGAGAATTTCATAAAAGCTGCACTGCCTATGCATATTGGTTTGTTATTATAGGGTTGCTCATGAGATCTTAGATAGCTATCTATCTTAGCTCCCTCCTTCCCTTTCTAGTTGGGCTGGTTGAAAATTTTTGAACAAACCATTTTTACATCAGAAAACGGGATTTTGTTAAGAAAAAAATATTTCACACAAAAAGCTGAAAAGGCCAAACCTACACGACGCGTTTTGATTGTGGTTGGGCCAACGTTAATCTCTGCATCTACCTACGCCATCATGGCACCTCATGGGAGTTGTAGTTCTGGGTCCACCATACCCCTGTTATAAGACTTGAGTCCCACTCCGCAACCTGAGCTACCTATCCCATGATGCATGGCAGTCTCTTCTTGTGCCTGAGCTGCTGTGGTTCATGGTGTGAATCCTGTGATGCACTACAGTGACTCCACCACGGGGAGAGGCTGAAATGCATCTTGGGAGATGTAGTTTGGCTTTGGAACAAGGCCTAGAGGGAAGAATGGGGGCAAGAAGGAATCTTTACAACAACTCCCAGGAGGCATCTCGGGTGGGTGCAGAGATTAATGTCTACCCAACCCAAGATGAAACATTTTGTCATTTCCAAAGTGAAATATTTCTGAACTTTTTGTTCCATTAAAAGTTTTGATATTTTGACTTTGGGAACAAAGACAAATGTTGAAATAGAATCGTGGAATATTAGGGTTGGAAGAGACCTCAGGTGGTCATCAAGTCCAATCCCCTGCTCAAATATTAGAGTTTATCCCATGCGATGGAAATTTTGTTTTTTGATCAGCTGTGCTCTCTAGGTTCCTGGCCCATGCTATTAGCCATAGCATCTGAATGCATATACGTACTATTTTGTTAATGCTAGATTGTTCATGAAGGCTGGACTGTGAACACTGGCTTGTTATAGGGTTGCCTGTGAGGTCTGGGAGATGCATCTGTTAGTATAAGACTCCTGATGAAATCTTGTCTGCACACATTGGCTTGATATTGTATAGTAGTAGTATTACTATTTATTATTTGTGTTGCAGGAGTGCCTAGAGGCCCGAATCCTGGATCCAGGGCCCCATTGTGCTAGGTGGATATAGGGGAATGCTTCAGTATTAAACTGTTGGCTGGTTTTTGTTTGCTTGCCTGCTTTTTAAAGAAAAAAGGCACTGAAACGCTTTAATGTCAATGTCGCTATGTTGACTTCCATCAGCTGAGAATCTGACCCAGTGCTCCTATAAGACATTGTGGACTGCAGTGTAGAGAGAATTCTCCACTGGGCTGTACAGCCAGAGCACCGATATCCTTGTGGGTACATTTCTGGTGTAACCCTGTGAGTGCTCTGTGGTAGTTTAATGGCACAGTCAGGGCAGATTTCCCAGCTTTATGTGAATAAGGAAAGGGGCTTAGCTAGCCAGCCTCATCCATCTTGGCTGACTCGAGCGGCTTGCCCAAATAGAAGTTAAATGTTGACAATGTACCGAGCAAGGTGGACAAAAGGTGTCGTGACGCTATTCTTACAGCTGAGGAGGCTTCATGGAGGCTGAAGCATGTCAGGTTGATTTATCATGCGGCTTCAGGAGAAAATAAACAATTCTGTGGCAGGAAAGAGCTTTGCTCACTGAAGAGCCGTTGGATTTTCCAGGACAGTAAAGGGCCCTGGAGATAACCCCGGATGGCGGCGCGGGAGCTAAAGCTGGAAAGAGAACTGCCAAGTAAAATGGCAGCAAATGCTGCCTGTCCCTGCTAGGAAGTCGAGGGAGTCCCCCTGACTTACAGGCCCTTTAAAGGTTGACCCCTTTAATTAATCCCCATTTATTTT
Source organism: Terrapene triunguis (assembly GCF_002925995.2). Taxonomy (NCBI): domain Eukaryota; kingdom Metazoa; phylum Chordata; order Testudines; family Emydidae; genus Terrapene; species Terrapene triunguis. The sequence goes on from NW_020664587.1 coordinate 14,666,224, forward strand.
ATTACTAATAACAGCTGAGATCAGAGCACAAGAGGCTGTGCTTTCCCCCAACAAGCTAACAATCGTACCAGACAAGGTGGCAGTGAGGCGGGATTAGTCACCTGGCTCGTCTCATCAGCAGCTCTCAGTGCACTTTACAGCATCATTATCCCTTTTTTACAGAGAGGGGGAAGTGACTTGCAGGCTGGTGGCAGAGCTGCGCCTAGAACCCAACTCTCCGGAGTCCCACTCTAGTGCTCCATCCAGAAGGCCAGTCTGCCTCCCATTTGCCTGCTGGGGAGCGAGGCACAGGGAGATTAAGTGGTTTACCAAGGTCACACAGGGAATCTGTAGCACAGAGAGGAATTGCACCCATCTTTGCCTGCTGCCCAGGCCACTGTTTTAAGCACAAGACCCTCCTTCCTCTGTAAGCAGCACTAGTCCTGATCTTCCTTTCACGGCAGTCAGTGGAAGGTTAGTTGTTCACTCTAACGGGGTCAGGATTGGGTCCCATGTGTGGATGGGAGGGGGGAAACTCACTTTACGAAATGTAGAACTTACCTAGAATCACAGGGTCTGATTCTCCTCTTACAATAGTTGTACACCAGAGTCACTCCACTAACTTAACAATCCCTCAGACAGAGACAAGCACCTACAAGATCTCTATCAAGCATTCTTAAAACTACAATACCCACCTGCTGAAGTGAAAAAACTGATTGACAGAGCCAGACGAGTACCCAGAAGTCACCTCCTACAAGACAGGCCCAACAAAGAAAATAACAGAACACCACTAGCTGTCACCTTCAGCCCCCAACTAAAACCTCTCCAGCGCATCATCAAAGATCTACAACCTATCCTGAAAGATGATCCCTCACTCTCACAGATCTTGGGAGACAGACCTGTCGTCGCTTACAGACAACCCCCCAACCTGAAGCAAATACTCACCAGCAACCACACATCACTGAACAAAAACACTGACCCAGGAACCTATCCTTGCAACAAAGCCCGATGCCAACTCTGTCCACATATCTATTCAAGTGACATTATCATAGGACCTAATCACATCAGCCATCCCATCAGGGGCTCATTCACCTGCACATCTACCAATGTGATATATGCCATCATGTGCCAGCAATGCCCCTCTGCCATGTACATTGGCCAAACCGGACAGTCTCTACGCAAAAGAATAAATGGACACAAATCAGACATCAAGAATTATAACATTCAAAAACCAGTAGGAGAACACTTTAACCTGTCTGGTCATTCAATGACAGACCTGCGGGTGGCAATTTTGCAACAAAAAAAGCTTCAAAAACAGACTCCAACGAGAAACTGTTGAGCTTGAATTGATATGCAAATTAGATACAATCAATTTAGGCTTAAATAGAGACTGGGAATGGCTGAGCCATTACAAACATTGACTCTATCTCCTCATGTAAGTATTCTCACACTTCTTATCAAACTGTCTGTACTGGGCTATCTTGATTATCACTTCAAAAGTTTTTTTTCCTCTGACTTAATTGGCCTTTCAGAGTTGGTAAGACAACTCCCACTTTTTCATGCTCTCTGTATGTGTATATATATCTCCTCAATATATGTTCACTTCTATGCATCCGAAGAAGTGGGCTGTAGCCCACGAAAGCTTATGCTCAAATAAATTTGTTAGTCTCTAAGGTGCCACAAGTACTCCTGTTCTTTTTAACTTAACAGAGTTCCTCCTGATTTTCATGCTAGCGGTAGCAAAAAGAGAGCTGAGCCCCAAATCACTTACGTTCCTAACTCCTTTTCATACTCTTCCTGATTTGGAAGGCTAATGTGGGCCTTCAATAGCACCTAGGCAATTTGCACAGGGGCGGATTTCACCCTTGGACAATATTCACCTAGATGCATAGATGTTAAGGCCAGAAGGGACCATTAGATCATCTTGTCGGTCCTCCTGCAAAGCACAGGCCAGAGAATTACTGCTCGTTACTTACTTAGCAGGACCACAAGGCCTGCGTCCAGACCATTCCCCCCAAGGTGTGTGGTTATCTCTGTCTCCTTTCACAAGATATTTTTGCTCAGTCCATTAAATAGGTAACATACATGGTTTGCTCCAGCTAGTCCAACAATGGATAGGCAGCTGCTGTGCTGTGACAACTGCTTACCACACTGATCACTCTTTACCTTGTGCTCTGGGACGTGTTATATCCACCTTATAACTTGCCTTATATTTTTATTTAATCTTTATATTGCGGTGGTGGCAAAAGGGCACAACTGGGTGGTATCCGAACTGACAGCCCTGGACCACTTGGACAGTAAATTCCTCAGCGCAGGGACTGCCTTTTCCCGACATATTTGCACAGCTCCTAGCACAGTGGGTCTGGGGGTCTCTAGGCACTATGGCAATACAGATAATCAAGGAGAGTAACAATAGTCCAGCAGGTCTCAAACTGTGAGTTGCGACCCCATTTTTGGGGGTCGCCAGGGCTGACTTAGAGTTACCGGGGCCCAGAGCCAAAGCCAAAGCCTGAGGGCTTCAACCCTGGGCAGCAGGGTAGGTTACAGGCCCCCTGCCTGGGACTGAAGCCCTGGGGCTCTGGCTTTGCCCCCGCCTGGGGCGGTGAGGCTCAGGCTTTGGTCCCCCCTTCTGGCGTCATGCAGTAATTTTTGTTGTCAGAAGGGGGTCACGGTGCACTGAAGTTTGAGACCCCCTGCAATAGTCTGTCCAGCTCTCCCCAAGAAACCACCCCAATTCATTAGACTTTTGAGAAGTGACCTCTCGGGATTTATTTTTCCACATCCAGCATTTAGTGACAAACAGGACAACAGAGGGGCGCTGGAGGAGGCAGCCAGTGCTGCAGCAAAACCTTTCAGTGGCAGAGCTGCGTGCAGTCAATTAACCCAGGTTTAAATCTCAAGCATGGCTGTATAATGACGCTTGCCGCTTCTCTGGCTATTCCCTTGGATTAATGATGTATGGGTGTGGCCAGGCTGATTCGTCCTAATGCTAGGCAAACCATTTCAGGAGAAGATGACAAGGAGAGGCAGGAAAGGCACTTACCGTGTGTTTTGTGTGTGTGTGTGTGTGTGTGTGTGTGTGTGTGTGTGCGCGCACCCTGATCTTGGTTGGCATCTCCAGGCACAACTGTGATACAACCCCCCCCCCCCCCCCCCCCTTATCTAACAGTTGTAATTGTATCTCCTGCAGATTTTATTTTTGTTGTGTATTATTTGCCAAGAACGGATCATGTCGTCAGTGCTACAGAACTCAGTAACGACACTCCAGATCCTTAGCTGGTGTAAATCACTATACCTCCATTGGTGGGGCTGGGCTGAATTACACTAGCTGAGGATCTGGTCCATCCTCTCTGCCCCTGGGAGCTTTCAATCTGAAGATGTGATCAGCTCTCATTGAATATACGTAATGGGTGAAATTCAGAAGAGCCAGTATGAGACGTGCACCACTTAAGTCTTACTGAAGCTCCCTCAAGAGTCACATAGGCCTTGTGCTGGACATCTTTGTACGAGGCTGAATTTCCCCCTGTGCCTGTCTCCTGGGGAAGCAGCTGTGGGAAGAGAGTGACCAGCTCAAAGTGACCCTGACAAATTGGAGAACTGGTCTGAAATCAACAAGATGAAATTCAGCAAAGACAAGGGCAAAGAACTGCAAGAGGATGGAAAGAAAAATCAAATGCCCAACAACAAAACGGGGAGTAACTGGCTCAGAAGTAGTACTGCTGAAAAGGATCTGGGCATTAGAGTAGATCACAAATTGAATGAGTCAACAGTGTGGTGCAGTTGCGAAAAAACCGAATATCATTTGGTGGTGTATTAATAGGAGAGTTGTGTGCCAGACACAGGAGGTGATTCTCCCACTCCACACTGTGGAGACCTCAGCTGGAGTCCAGTTCTGGGTGCTGCACTTAAAGATGTGGACAGGTTGGAGAGAGAGTCTAGAGGAGGGCAACAAAAATGACAAAAGGTTTAGAAAACTTGACCTACGAGGAAAGAGTAAAAAACCTGGTAGTGTTTAGTCTTGAGAAAAGAAGACTGAGGGGTAACCAGATACCAGTCTTCAAATATGTTAGGGGCTGTTATAGAGGGTGGTGAGCAGTTGTTCTCCATGCCCACTGACGGTAAGAAGTAATCGGCTTAATCTGCAACAAGGAAGATTTACGTTCGATTTTAGGAAAACCTTTCTAACGCTAAGAATAGTTAAGCACTGGAACAGGCTTCCAAGGAAGAATGTGGAATCCCTGTCATTGGAGTTTTTAATAACAGGTTGGACAAACTGTGAGGCTTGGTCTAGGTTTACTTGGTCCTGTCTTAGTGCGGAAAGCTGGACTAGATGACATCTTGAGGGCCCTTCCAGCCCGACATGTCTCTGATTCTATTATTTTTCTTCCTTGTCTCCCATCTTGAATGGAGGGAGCAGGACAAATGGTATATTCCCTGTGAATTATATTTTGTCAGCTCAGTTTTTCTCTTGTTCTTCCTTCCCCTTTAAGTTTGTGTCCTGTCTCAATGCCTTTCCCTTTTCCCACACTTCCCTCAAGAGTTGGAGAGAGGGAGCGAGCGAGCGAGGCCTGGAATATTTTATGTCCAAACGACACAGGGTGCGATTTTCAAAGTCACTGGGACTTGTGCTCCTAACTAACTGAGGCGCTTTTGAAAATCCAGCTCTTTATACCTTTCTGCATGGTTTCTGGGTGCCCAGCTGACTCTGACGTGCTGATCAACCACACAACTCTGGTTGAAGTCAGTGGCAGCTGTGGGGGCTGAAAACCAGGACCCAAGGTCTCAAGCTGTGCATCGAGATTTAGCGTCTGCTTTGACCAGAATCTTTAGGTGTACGATGGACTGACAGCAATGAGAGAAGTAAGATGCTAGCCTCTCTTAACAAGGAACACCATGACCTTCAGCTAATTGGTGATGCACAAGGGTTACAGTGTTGTCTTCATTTCAGAGCATGCTTTCAAGCTTTTCTCTCTCAATATGTTATTCTGTAATGGTAGGGGAGGTTGCAGGCAAGCCAGGGATCAGCCATGGGGATCAAAAATTTAATTCTGTATAGGAGATGACTTTTTTCCTAATTAAGGATGATACACCTGGGATGTGTTGCTTACAGTAATTGGGCAGCAAAGCAGGCTGCTCGCCCAGCCTTTTAACAGCACATGCATTCCAATGGGCCAGGGCCATGGAGATTACTTATCCAAGAACACTGTGCAAGACCATGCAGCAGAGGCTGGGTTATCATTCCAGTTCCGTACCTAATAATAATACTTAGCTTGTATAGAGAGTTTTCCATCTGTAGTTCTCAAAGCATATCACAAGGGAGGGGTGGTATCATTAGCCCCACTTTACTGATGTGGGTACTGAGGCACAATGAGGTGAAGTGACTGGTTTGAGGTTACTCGTGGTCAGGACAAGAACTTTGGTCTCACAGTTTGTCAATAGGAATCATTCTTGACAGGGCCAGGTTAAGGAAATGTGAGGGCCTGTGCAGATCACCACGTGGCCCTTGGCCCAGTGCCTTTCTTGGGATCATGGGAGTTATCTACACAAGAGCTCTTTGGTGAGGGCTCCTCCATCAATAATAATGCCTAGCTCTTATCAGCCATCAATCTCAAAGCATTTTACAAAGAGGGTCAGTATCATTATCCCAGGGGAAACTGAGGCACAGAGCGGGGAAATGACATACCCAAGGTCACCCAGCAGGCCAGTGGCAGAGCTGGCACTAGAACTAGGTCTCCTGCATCCCAGGCCAGTGTTCTGCCCAACAGGCCCCACTAACCACTCATTAGCACACTTGTTAAAATTAATGATTTCTTGTTCCCAAATGGAGAGAAAAAGTTCCACCCATCCGAGCAGGGAACAGGGGCAACACCAGGTGATTGCAGTGACCAATGGCACATGACAAATGATGAACAGTTATGGTCAATGGTCAAGCCCAGGGGCTGGAATTGTTCAGATAAACTATTTAGTATTGAATTAATTGCCTATGTCGAGAGGCCATACCACAGCCTCTGCACCATCATTCTGGGATCTATTAGCGGGAATGTTGTAAGCAAGATGCGAGCAGTAATTCTTCCGCTCTACTCCACACTGATAAGGCTCAACTGGAGTATTGTCCAGGTCTGGGCGCCACATTTCAAGAAGGATGTGGACAAATTGGAAGAGCAACACAAATGATTAAAGGTCTAGAAAACATGACCTATGAGGGAAGATTGAAAAAACTGGGTTTGTTTAGTCTGCAGAAGAGAAGACCTGGTAAGATGGGGGACATAACAGGTTTCAAATACATAAAAGGTTGTTACAAGGAGGAGGGAGAAAAATTGTTCTTATTAACCTCTGAGGATAGGACAAGAAGCAATGGGCTTAAAGTACAGCAAGGGCGGTTTAGGTTGGACAGTAGGAAAAACTTCCTGTCAGGGTGGTGAAGCACTGGAATAAATTGCCCAGGGCGGTTGTGGAATCTCCATCATTGGGGATTTTTAAGATCCGCTTAGATATAAACCTGTCAGGGATGGTCTAGATAATACTTAGTCCTGCCATGAGTGCAGGGGACTGGACTAGATGACCTCGCGAGATCCCTTCTAGTCCTACAGTTCTATGTGACTCTCACATAACTGGTAAATTGCTCTTTGCATGGGGGTGAATTGTACTCACAAGCCTGGGCGGTGGGTGAACCTCGGGCTCTTGGAGGCTAGTCCCTGGCCTGACCTGCTCCTTCTGCCTGAGGCCCTGCTCCTCCTGCTGAAGCCCAGAGCCCTCTGCCCCCCGCATGGCCACCAGCCCTGGGCCACCCAAACAGCCCCCACCCCCTCAGCACAGTGGGCAGGTGGCACAGCTCCCCCCAGTCCCGGAGCACAGGCTGGTCCCCATTAGCCCCAGCCTGGGGGTCCGTCCACAGGGGGAAGCAGCACAGAAGCAGGAAGGAGTGGGGGGGGGCATGCAAGGCTGTTTTGGGGAGGCTCAGCCTTCTCCGGCCTTTGATACCCGCCGCCCATGCTCGCAAGGCTTTATTGATCAGTGTAAACATATTGGGCTTGATTCCGCACTTCATCACGCCACCCTTCCCCTGGGGTCACCCCGCGGATTTTCCACGTATAGCTGGTGTAACGGAGCAGAGAATCAGGACCTTTCTGTTGCACTTAGGAAGCCAGAGCGGTCTTTGGGTGCATAAAACGATTTGTTGGAACAGGAGGTGAAGGGACCTGGAGAGCAGATGTAGGGCCTGCTTATCCAGCTGGCGATGCTCATTTCTACCCCTCCTGCCCCATAGCACTTGTGAAACCCACAGCGCATTTATTAGCTACTGCAACACACAGGCTGGGATGTTTTAAGGATGTAGGTGCCCAAATACCATTAAAAAACGAAGGGAGATTGGATGCTTAATTCCCACGTGTGCCTTTGGACATCTCCTCCTCAACCATTTCCTGCATCTCTTCCTATCCACAGAGCTCTCGCCTCATCCTTCTGCTAGGCACGGGGCAGGCTGCAGCTCCAGAGAGCTCCATGTGCTACCTGCCTCTTCGGTTTCAAAACCACTTACAAGGTACGACCTGGCTAATAAGTGGGGTGCTTTAGCGCATTCTCGCGGCAGTATGGTGCAGGGATTGAGTCACTGAAGTGATTATCCTGGGAATGTATGGGGCCATAAATGTGTCTCTTGCTCATAACCCAGCTGCAAAGGCTAAGAGGCGCTGCCGGGCTTCTCTGATTCCACCCGGCTCTGCTGCATTTAGATTGCAATTAGCGTGTATTTGGGGTGGGGAGGTGGGGATTTTGACTGTGCTGTAATTCAGTGCAGGTGAAATTCACCCCTACCCAGGAGGGTAGAACAACACTTGTGCGCCACTAATGTCCCTCTTAAGCCCCTTAAAGCTTTTGAACAACTTAAACCATTAAAGGCCCCAGGAGTCTCTCACTGAGCATTGGAAACATGGAGGATTTTGCAGTTTAGATCTGTGTTCCGCTCCCTGGCTGGAGCACTGGGCAGGCAGAGCAGGACAAGCCCCCACACCCCAACCCCGCTCCCTGGCTGGAGCGCTGGGTGGCGGAGCAGGGCAAGCCCCCGTGCCCCGACCCTGCTCCCCAGGTGCACGCCTGGGCCCAGAGGGACCCCTGGCCAGCATGTCCATCGCCCCCTGTAAGGCTGGGTGGGAAGCAGCCCCGATTTCTCCCGTCCCCACTGGCCCCTGACCCAATCATTGCCCACCCACCCGAAGTCAGGGCCCACCCAGGAGTCCCATCCTGGCTACGCCACTGGGTGTTTGTAAAGAGCAAAGCAACAATGTTTCTTGAGCTGATTTAAGTCACTTTTTTTTTTTTCAATTCCCCAAACAAGTCTTGCCCAAGCTGACAACTTCCAGTGCGCACTAAACTGCCCCTAGTGAAAACATCCCAGCTCGAGGGCCCTTGACACTGGCCTGCAAAGCTGCGAGTGGTCTGTTCTGCTGCTCTAACCAAACAGGCCGAGCTCCCAGATGGCTGGTGGGCCCTTTGCTGAGATCAAAAGGGACATTTTAATGAATACTAATAATCTGGAAATCATAACTTTCAAATGATTGAACAATTACTGTGACTCTGAGCAACCCTCGAGCCATTAATGAGACAGCCGTAAAGAGGTGGCAAACCCATTCTGATTAGGGGCTCACAAACCTTCTCTTATAATATCCAGGAGAGTCACCATTTCTGCACTCACCCAGCACATGCTGCCTTCACGCAGCTAATTCACTCTGGACACCAACTCACCAGAGCTCTCTGATGACCATTTATTAATTGGGTGGGAGAAGAGGGAAGAAGCCACAAGGAAAACGCATCTGGTCTGTAACGAGCTGGCCCCTTCCAAAATTCATTCCTCAGCACAGTGACTGATAGAGAAGTTCAGATGCACCCTGGATGCATGTGCTGAATATATTATTTATAGCTCTTTGGGAAAGGTTGCTGCCCCATTGTGGCTTGATTTAAAGACTTTCTTCCCCCGTCTTTGAGCTAAACCTTTTATATCCTTCCTCGGAAAGCACCGAGCTGAGGTTCCCAGTCCAGGAAAGGTGGTCTTGCCTGCCGTTATCAATGGCTATTTCTGTTGTCAAGTTGTGTGTGCCAGGTGAAATCAACGTTTACTGATGACTAACCATTGAAATCGAAAGCCTCGCTAGACCGGAGGTTAGACTAGATGATCACAGTGGTCCCTTCTGGCCGTTTAATCAATTAATCTATGAATCTTCAGGGCAGGAATTGCTATTTACTACACATCTGAACAGTATCCTGCACAATGGGGCTTGATCTCACCTTGGGTTTTAGGTGCCATCGTTAGTCAAATAATTAAGCACAAGATGTAATGGTTGTTGAAGGAACGTCACTTTAGTAGATGGGGTAAAACGTTAACTACAGTCAGACTAGGGCACTGAAAAGCTCCTGGGGTAAGGCGATGGGAGGGAGTGCCATCTAGTGGTTAATGCAAAGGTTCTGTAGTGGGGGGCCCAAAACTGGACGCAGTACTTAGATGTGGCCCCACCAGTGCCGAATAGAGGGGAATAATCACGTCCCTCGATCTGCTGGCAATGCCCCTACTTATACAGCCCAAAATGCCATTAACCTTGTTGGCAACAAGGGCACACTGCTGATTCATATCCAGCTTCTCATCCACTGTAACCCCCAGGTCCTTTTCTGCAGATCTGCCGCTTAGCCAGTCGGTCCCCAGCCTGTAGCAGTGCATGGGGTTCTTCCATCCTAAGTGTAGGACTCTGCACTTGTCCTTGTTGAACCTCATCAGATTTCTTTTGGCCCAATCCTCCAATTTGTCTAGGTCACTCTGGACCCTATCCCTGCCCTCCAGCATGTCTACCCCTCCCCCCAGCTTAGTGTCATCTGAGAACTTGCTAAGGGTGCAGTCCATCCCATCATCATTAATGAAGATGCTGAACAAAACTGGCCCCAGGACCAACCCCTGGGGCACTCTGCTTGATACCGGTTGCCAACTAGACATCGAACCGTTGATCACTACCCATTGAACCTGATAATCTAGCCAGCTTTCTATCCACCTTACAGTCCATTCATCCAATCCATACTTCTTTAACTTGCTGACAAGAATAGTGTGGGAGGACGTATCAAAAGCTTTACTAAAGTCAAGGTATATCACGTTCACTGCTTTTCTCATATCCACAGAGCCAGTTATCTCATCATAGAAGGCAATCAGGTTGGTCAGGAATAGCTTGCCCTTGGTGAATCCATGTTGACTGTTCCTGATCACCTTCCCCTCCTCCAAATGCTTCAAAATGGATTCCTTGAGGACCTGCTCCATGATTTTTCCAGGGACTGAGGTGAGGCTGATCGGTCTGTAGTTCCACGGATTCTCCTTCTTCCCTTTTTTAAAGATGGGCACTATATTTGCCTTTTTCCAGTCATCTGGGACCTCCCCGATCACCATGAGTTTTCAAAGATAATGGCCAATGGCTCTGCAATCACATTAGCCAACTCCCTCAGCATCCTAGGGGATCTGGACCGAAGGACTGGTGCATGTCCAGCTTTTCTAAATAGTCCTTAACCAGTTCTTTCACCACTGAAGGCCACTCACCTCCTCCCCATACTGTGCTGCTCAGTGCAGCAGTCTGGGAGCTGACGTTGTCTATGAAGACCGAGGCAAAAAAAGCATTGAGTACTTCAGCTTTTTCCACATCATCTGTCACTAGGTTGCCTCCCCCATTCATTAAGGGTCCCACACTTTCCCTGACTTTTTTCTTGTTGCTAATGTACCTGTAGAAACCCTTCTTGTTACCCTTCACAGCCCTTGCTAGCTGCAACTCCAATTGTGCTTTGGCCTTCCTGATTATACCCCTGCATGCTCGAGCAATATTTTTATACTCCTCCCTAGTCATCTGTCCAAGTTTCCCTATCTATTCTTAGAGCATCCTGCTCTGGCAATGTAAAGAACTCTTAGAGTATGTGGGAAAGGCCCTGTGAACATCCCCCTCCTCCTACACAGCCATAGAGTTAGTATAAGGCCCCAAACACAGACCTCCCCATCTGGGGTGGATCAGGTCGGGTGTGGCCAAAGCGCATTGCACTATGGTTATTCTTTTTTTCTTGGGAGTTAGGGGAAGCAAAGGATAACTAGAGCAGCCTCGAGACTCCTCTAACTTATACCAAGGACTGGGCTGACCTCTGCCTGGACCCATGATATGGGGTTCACAAAGGTGGCTTCAAGACACTTCAGCCCCACCCCGTCTTTCAGTGCTGCATCCCTGTTCCAAGTGCAGGAATGGAGTAACTGAGAACCAGGCCTGTTCACTGGCTTGACATCCCCATATGAGGGTAGGTAGGGGAAGCAGCTGCTATTCTAGCCCATGGGATGCAATGAGTGTGCTGCATATTGAGGGGAGTCCAGCCTCCCTATCTGCCCCCCATGTACCAGGCCCAGTTGCTAGAGCTGTGCATGGGCGAAGGGTGGATTTTTTATGCTAGGTGAAGAATGAGAGCGCGTGTCTGTACACAGCTACAGATGGGTGCGTTACATCATATTTATTTATACAGCAGTGTTTCCTCATGACAACTGGCAGGTTTGCTTTGTTCTTCACCAGGCCTTTTATTAACACATGGCTGGATCCCTCTGTCTATCTGCACCCATGTGCTAGTGATCAGACAGTGTGTAATTGTGCATCTGCCCGGAGAAACAGGGATGTGATGCTTGGGCAATTGGAAGTGGATGTATCTTGTGCCATAGAATCATAGAATATCAGGGTTGGAAGGGACCTCAGGAGGTCATCTAGTCCAACCCCCTGCTCAAAGCAGGGCCAATCCCCAGACAGATTTTTGCCCCAGATCCCTAAGTGCCCCCCTCAAGGATTGAACTCACAACCCGGGTTTAGCAGGCCAATGCTCAAACCACTGAGCTAACCCTCCCCCATGCTTTCAAAGGAGGTGGCAAAAGATGGTCCTAGCAATATATGTAACTCCTATGCTGGCACACGCCATCCTATCCCTAATGTCTGCAAGGACAAATGGATTTTGGGTTAGTGTCTCTAACGTATCCTCCTCTACCAGGGCCTGTAACCTGCCTCAGCAGGGGCACAGAATCAATGATCTAATGGGCTTCTGTGATCCTACTTTTTGCCTGAGAGCCTAAGAAAAGGTGGGTTTGGGTAGGTTTTCAGAGAGCACGGCCCTTTGGAAGTGCTGCTCTTCCCGTTGCCAGCTGTACACTTGCGTGTGTGTGTGTGTGTGTGTGTGTGTGTGTGTGTGTGTGTGTGTGTGTGAGAGAGAGAGAATGAGAAACAGGGAGTTGGAGAGCAAATGAAAGGAAAAGGAAGACTGTGTATGAGAGAGAAAATGAGAAAGGGAGGGAGAATGTGAAAGACAAAAAGCAAGTGTATCCAATAGGGTTGGCTGTATTCCTGGAGATTCATCTTTCATTCCTGGAGATTCCAGGACAAGCCTGGAGGGCTGGCAACCCTATCAGGGAAAGAGCATAAAAAACCATCAGAGGGCAATTTTCCCGGGCAAAGGCCCTGTGCATTTCATACCCTCAGCTGGAACGCACAGTTCCATCTCGCTGCCATCCCTTTCAAGTCACCTCTGGGCTGAAGCCCGGCTCTGCTGTGCGGGGCTGAGTGAGGGACTCTATGCTCAGATGAGGAGTGCCAGAGTGCATGTTCTAGGCACAAACTGCTGGTGGCCCCTGCTGCCAACCCATTGCTCTTTGCAAGGAGCTTTAACTGGAGCCATCAAATCTCTGCTTTGGAGTTATTCTGGCTCTCTCCCTTTTATGCTGGTTTTAGGGGTTGTTAAAGGGCCAGAAGATTAAGTGCAGCAGCCTCCTGTATAGGATCGACCATCTCCGGAGCCTTTAGTTAGCTCCCTTTCGTTTTACAAGCCTGCATAGCTCTGTAACCGCTATTATGAGCTAGCTCTGCAGAGCCACACTACTTCCCACAGTCTTTTATTCCTCCCCATAAAAATCTAAGCTCCGTGTGGAGAAAACAAGCGGTTAAACACAGAGAGCCAGAAACAGGGAATTTAAATAAGGTCTAATAACCCACCCTTATCTTCACGCCCCCTCTGGAATGGCTATTCTGGAACAGCCAAGGACACCAGAGAGACTGGCAGGAATGAGCAGAAATTGCAAGGAATTAATAAGTACGGCGTGTTTTCGCTCTCATGAATTTTTACCTCCTATTTCTTCCTGTCTAACAAACTGATCAGTTTTATATTAAGGCTGCAGGGATCTTCTCCTCTCACGTATGCTGGGATAAATTAGGAGTAACACCATTGTAAGCCAGTGGGTTTGATTCTCCTCTCTCTCACCTGGTGTAAATCAGGAGTAACTCCACTGAGCTCAGTAGGTCCAATTCTCCTTTCATCTGCCTTGAATAAATCAGAAATTCCTCAGCTGTAAGTCACTGGGCGTGATTCTCTTCCTGCTTTCCTGGTGTAAATCAAAAGGTGCTCTGCCAGGCTAAGCTGCACTGGTGCAAGCCCTATCCTACATCAGTGTAGTGCATCTGCACTGGGGGGTTGCACTGGTGTTGTTACATCGGAGCAGCTACAGCAGTGGAAAAAAAATCTAGTATGGCAAGGACCTGAATAGCACTCCATCTTCTGCACTTAGCTTATCTGGAACAAGAGACAGAATCAGGACCCCTGTATCCTGTCCCCCCTTTTGACTCTGTGACACATCAGCTCTGACCACTAGAAGCGATACCATATCTTGATGTCTTCTTGTGAGGCACCGGTCTTCTCATGCTGCTCAGTCTGGTAAGAGCTCACACTAGGCACCTGTCCCCGCCCTGCACAGAGACACAGATTGCAATAGAAAAACAGCTGAGCTTTAACTAGCAAAATTCTCTGTGTTCATTGGGTTTCTGCTGCTGAACACTTCACCACAAGGACTTTGGGACTCGCCTAATTCTGTTGCGGTTATTTCTTTTCCTCTCCTTGTGGCTGTGGCGCTTGCTGCAGTTTGAAAGCAATGTCACAAAACAAAGTGACTTCTGAGTAGGAGGAAGGGGGTTCTATTGTCTCTGCATTTGGCACTGGTGCAACCACTTCCAGAATAAAGTGTCCAGATCTTGTGTCCACAATTCAAAAGGGTTCAGAGAAGAGCCACGAGAATGATTAAAGAATTGAAAGACATACCTTGTAGTGGAAGACTTCAGGAGCTCAATCTGTTTAGTTTGACAGAGGAGGTTAAGGGGCTGACTTGTTCACAGTCTAGAAGTACCTACATGGGAAACAGAAATTTGATAATAGAGGGCTCTTCAGTATAGGAGATAAAGGTACCCTGGAAATGGAGGGGGTGTAAAACCTGGTGGATGGATGGATGGATAGATAGATGGGTAGGCATGGGGATAGATAGCTACGGTTGATACCTCTTTGGAAATTTTGGCTTTCAACTCCTCCAGTGGTTTGCAGGAATGAATGGGTATGCTGGAACATGGAGATTAGGCAGTGAGTCATGGGTAAAACAACACATGGGAAATCCCTAGAAGGTGTTTTGAAACTGGAAGAAGGAAGGTTTAGCTGTAAGTGATACTAGCCGGTTAGCTCTATGGGGAAGGGACGGTCATTTTGATGAGCGTTTGTGCATCACCTAACACAGTGGGGTCTACGATTGGGGTCCCTAGGCACTATCCAATACAAATTATTACCATTATTATTATTATTAAACAATGTGATCTATTAGTTTAGATGCCAGTGGTCCATGAAGCACAGTATCTAGGGTGATTATACTCAGGCTTCAGATGTAGGTGATAGTTTCCCATAGCACGTCTGGCTAACTGTGCAGAGCTGTGCATGTGGGTGGAACAATGCTGCCCCATTCCTGGCCCTTGTGTTGATTGGCTCATGCCCTGAAGCATGAGGTTGATTTATCCTTAACCTTGTGATTGTATAACGACAAACATTATTAATGGCTGTAAAATGCCCCAGCCTTTGTTTATACCTATCAGTTCCCAGGCCTCAAACTGAAATCTCAGCCCCTCCCTGCCCCGACTCTTCCTGCAGCCAGACTTGCAACCTGGGAAGAGCGTACTGGTGAGAGGAGGAATGTTGCTGGTAGTAAGCAGAAAGGCTTTGGCCTTGACCATCTAGTGTTATTCCTTTTAAAGCCCATCCCGGCTCCGAAGCTCTGATAGGAAGGAATCAGTGGTCGCCTGCTTGCTAAGGTACCTCTCCCTCCTGCACCCTCTCCTCAAAACACACTCCTCTGCCACCACTAACCAGTCAACTCTTGTTCCCAGGGCCGAGACCACAGCTATGAAATACCGTCCAGAACGAAATCCAAGTCCCATGAACGTTTCCGACGTGGGTGGGGAGAGGAAACAAAGACATATGCTTGCCTAGCCGAACTCGTCCAACTGATGGATGTAATAATCCTTTGCCCCTGCTCTTTGGCAATACTCTACAGCTTCCGTTGTCCCCAGGGCACGTGGGCCATGGGGAACGGTTGAATAGCCAAAGGTTTGGAGAATCGAGGGGCTCCCCACTGTAACTATTAAGTGGTGTTAAGAGATTTTTCCCTGGTTTGGGTGATAGAGCGGAAGGATGGTTCACTTGCCTGGGACTCGGGACACCTGGATTCCATTCTGTTCAAAGCCTCTATCACAGACGCCTCGGGCAAGTTACTTAATATCGTTGGGCATCAGTTTCCCGCCTTTGGGATAATAGCTCTGCATTACCGCACAGGGGGGCTGCAAAGGTCAATATGCTAGAGCTTGTGAGGCGCTCAGAGATTCTAGTAATGGGGGCCAAAGAAGGTGGAGAGGTTTGGACAACAGGCTCCAATAATTGAGGTTCTGCTGTGCTGCCGAAGGGTCTGATTCTGTCACCCTTATTTACATTAGGCCTGATCCTCCATAGCCTTGCACCTTTGCAGTCATTTACACCAGAGCAAAATGATGCTATTCTGTTTTTGTCCTGCACTAGTGTGAACTAGGTGCAGGGCAAGAGGGAATCTCACCTGTTGAATGGTAGGTATTCTATGATTAGTCACACTGAGATCGAGGGGACGGCTTGCAGGGGAAGGTGGTGCTCCAGGGACCGGCTTGCGAACCTCTTGCAGTCGCTCGCATGAGTAGTCTCTTTGCAGAGAGCACTGTTGAGGTGAACAGCTGCTTAGCAGTTAGGGTTGCCTCCGGGATTGTCCCAGTGTCTCCAGGAATTAAAGATTAATCTTTAATTAAAGATAATTTCATGTGATGAAACCTCCAGGAATTCATCCAACCAACGTTGACAACCCTGTTAGCAGTGTGAATAAGGGCTCAGGAACCCAGACCGAAGTGAATAAGGATTGTAGAAGCAGGCCCTAAATTAGGGCCATTTCTGTTCTCAATCATGCCCTCCTCAATCCAGTGTAACTCTACTAACAGGGATAGAATTGTTCCGGCGTTATCCTGGTGTAATTGAGAACAGAATACAGTCCGTCAACAGTAAGGGCCAGATTCTGCCCTCTCCCCGTAGCATCACACTCCACTAATAACCCCCTGGGTTTCATTAGGACTATGCATGGTGTACGCCACTACTTCCCATGAATAAGGGAGGCAGTGTTTGACCAAGTTCTTCAGGGTGCTGGCCTCACCAGTTCCCTGCCTCATCTTGCAGGAGTCCCCACGAGGCATAAGACTATTACTGGGCGCCTGTCTCTTCTAATCAAAGTGCAGTGTCCAGCGCCAAGCAATCGCCATCGCTGCCCGGGTGGGATGGGGCCTGGCAATGGGCACTGAATGACATTGTCTAAACCCGGGAGGGCTTGTGCGTCAAATGGACGGATCCGGTGCTACTCTGAAATCGGCTAGATCGAGTGACCCAACTCAGATTGTCTAGGAGGTTATTTATTTGTCTCATAAACTGTGGAGCCGCAGGCAGCTAGAAGGAAATTTTTGTCTCTCTCTCCTATTCCTTTATGCTTTGAACATTATATTTCACTCTAGCCGGATGGATTTGTCTTGACTGGGAAATTGATTTTAAATCCTACTGCTCATCCTTCTGAGGGCTGCTGCCTGTGTCTATGGGGCTTTGCTGTCCTCTCTCCCTGGGTCTTTTGTGCTTTTGCTCCTCTGCCTTTCCCCTCCCTCCTCTGACTGACACAATTTACACAGCTCTGAGCAACATCTGGCGTTTTATGTCTTCATTCAGCGTATTGATTTGCTTTTATTGCTAAACCCTCCTGCTGCACCAGAGGGAACGGCCACTTCTTGGCCCTGCTGGGTTGAATAAGGCCTGACAGGACCTCGGGACTTCGTGCTTGAAAACAAACTCAACGACAAAAGTTGGCTGTGAATTGTCCGCCTGACAGACCTGTGCTGGGATGGACACCAGAGCCAGTGCTTCTCAAGAGGAGAAAAGATTCCGGAAGTGCTGGGCTGACAGAGGAAAGTGGAAGCCTTGTAACGTGAGACCACCGACTACAACCCCTCTGAGGTCAGACAGCTGTTCAGTGGCCCCCATGTGAAATGAGTCTAGTGGCCACTGGGCAGCTCAAGTGCATGAGTGTCCGCACCATGAAACCACTACCACCCTGGATGTTAGTTTGCCCCCTTGAGTGATAGTCTCAGCAGAGGAACCAAAGACTGAATAAGCCAGAGCCAAACTTCATGGGCCAGGACATCAGCTGGTATAAATGAGCATTCAGTAGATTGACATCCGCTGAGGGTCTGGCCCCATCTCTCTAGTTGGCTGAATCATAGAATCATAGACTTTAAGGTCAGAAGGGACCATTATGATCGTCTAGTCTGACCTCCTGCACAATGCAGGCCACGGAATCTCACTCACCCACTCCTGTATCAAACCCCTAACCTATGTCTGAGCTATTGAATTCCTCAAATCATGGTTTAAAGACTTCAAGGTGCAGAGAATCCTCCAGCAAGTGACCCGTGCCCCACGCTGCAGAGGAAGGCGAAAATCCCCCAGGGTCTCTGCCAATCTGCCCTGGGGGAAAATTCCTTCCCGACCCCAAATATGGCGATCAGCTAAGCCCTGAGCATGTGGGCAAGACTCACCAGCCAGCACCCAGGAAAGAATTCTCTGTAGTAACTCAGATCCCACCCTTCTAACATCCCATCACAGACCATTGGGCATATTTACCGCTAATAGTCAAAGATCAATTAATTGCCAAAATTGGGCTATACCATCCCCTAGCCCCTGAACCAGAACCCCAGCTCCGAACACTCTGAACAGGGGGGCTTGACATCCAGTTCCCAACTGGACCTTCCCCCAGATTTGTTGCTTGGTTTAGGCTGGGCTCTGGGCAGATCCAAACCCAGGGTGGATCAGGGACTCACGCTCAGGGTTGGGGCTTTCAGTGTCAATGGAACCTGAAACCGATGCATAAACTTCATATTGGGGGTGGCCTTGAACCCCTGAGAAGAACAACTTGCCAGGTTTTTCTTTGATGTAACAAAGACCCTCCCAGAACCGTTTCCCACTTCTGGAAACCAATCCAAATGAAACGGTATTAAAAAAAAAAAATCTACTTTGTTCCCCAACTTCCCTCCCCCCCGTCCCCCCCCCCCCCCCCCCGCTAATTCTGTGTTTGTGCCAAGGTCAGTTCAGCTTCCAGCATTTCACGGCATTTCCAGGTGGCATCAGGACCTTTGAGAACTGATCCACTGAACCCATTCATCTGGGATGCAATTCACTCAACAGCAGTGCGTAGGAAGGATGGTCCAGTGTCCAAATATTTGGGAGACTTGGCTTCACGTCTCTGCTCCGCCCCAGGCTTCTTGTGTGACCTTGGGCAAGATATTTAACCTCTCGGGGCCTCAGTTTCCCATCTGTAAAATTGAGATACTAGCACTGCCCTGCCTCCCAAAGGTGTTGTGAGGATAAATACATTAAAGATTGTGCCGTGCTCGGATACTAGAATATAAATACCATAGATAGTACAAGGCTTATGCATCACTTAAGTCCCAGTGGATCGTCAATGGTGCATGGGCCCCATGCTGGGTTACACACAGGAGTGTGATTTCCTGCACACTTTAACAGAGCCAAGGCATCAGGATAATTTGGATCAACTTTGCACAAGTTGTCCAGACATTAGGGTGCTGCCCAGAATTGAACCCCGAACAATTTCAGGTCCCCTCAGTCCACTATGGAAACTGGCATCGCTCTAAGTTGCAACAGATCGTCATGATGACAGACGGCATCAGAAAAGTAATTTTCCAGCTGCCCCTGGGGTAAGTGTTTTGCAGGTTTTCTCCTTCCAGCACGGTGATAGGAAGGGCTGAAGTTAAATTGAAAAGTGAAAAAGGGCTGGTTACTTTATTGTCAAATACTATCGATCAAAGCTCGGCTGGCCTCTGCATCCAGCCCCATTCGTCAGCTTGCCCTAAAGATGTTAAACTGAAACAAACAAGTGGAGGGGAGGGGGAGCACTGGATTCGTAAGGACAAGTTAAGTGTGTTTTCTGCTGGGGGACTTTTACCTCCAGGATGAGTCATTGTGTCATCCACACACATCTTCCAGGGGGAAGGAAAACTGAAAAGTGACTATGTGTTGTTGACATGTCTCCCAGAGACACAACTTAGATGCATGTTACATTTCACCTGGAAAGTGGTGTGTGTGTGTGTGTGTGTGTGAGAGAGAGAGAGAGAGCACACCAGGAAACTGATTTGTGTGTAAAAACAACGAAGAGTCATTGTGGCACCTTAGAGACTAACAAATTTATTTGGGCATAAGCTTAAATTTGTTAGTCTCTAAGGTGCCACAAGGACTCCTCGTTGTTTTTGCTGATACAGACTAACACGGCTCCCCCTCTGAAACCTGATTTGTGTGTGTATCTGTGTGTGTATATGGAAATGAAATAAATTATTCTGTATGAAAAATGGAGGAAAACAACTTATGCATGTGTGTGTTGATATGTGAAAACCACAGGAAGATGGTTCCTGCATGGCTTGAAAAGGACCCATCACATCTGTTAACAGCTGGGAATTCAGACGGGGGTTGTTTGGAATCTTCAGTCTGGATCTCTCCCAACAGCAGATTTTTTGCTCACTTAATTGTAGTGGGGCCCTAGATCCATGTTGTTGCTAAGTAGCCACAGAACAGGTTGGGGGGCTGAGTGGGAAGCAGGCCTAATTTCCTACACTTTTATCACTAGCTCCCCCTCTGGAGGGTCCCTTTTGCCCTTCACCCCTGTGATGTAATGGTCTCTTAGGTCCTGATGCAGTGTTCACAGAAGCCACTAGAAAGGCTCCCAGTGACAGTGGCAATGGATCAGGCCTTTAGTCAGGTTCTTTGTCAATGATTAGCCTGGTCAAAAATATCAGGAGAGGGGGAATGAGAAAAGGTTGCCAGTCTGGGAGGCAGGATGGTCAAGGGCTGGTTTAGGATTCTTGGGTTCCACTTCCAGCGGTGCTGCTAATTTTCTGCAGTCACTTCACTTCTTTGTGCTTCTGTTTTCCCATCTATAAAATAGGACTATTAATGCCCACTCTCCTCTATGAAGAAACTATTGGGTGGAAAGTAGCCATCTATGTGTTAATGACTAGTATGAGTAATTACAGCTGGCAGCCTCCATTCAGGCAGGGCCTAAAACCCGAAGGGTGAGGGTGATGCAGAATTAAGGAACAGCAGTAGGACTGTGTGGGGAACCCAGGACTGGATTAGCAGGTGGCTCTGTGGGTTGAGATGGGAAGGTAGTGGCAGAGCTCTGTGTGGGTGGAGAGCCCGGGGCTGGGATTGCAGGAGAGGCTGTGGATCAGTAATAAAGTGTGTTAGCAGAGCTGGAGTACGGGGGGAAGGGGCTCAACTGGAAAAGCAGGCAGGCTGTGGATCAGGCTTGAGGTGCATCAGCAGAGGGGTGGGGGGGTGCACCAGACTGGAATAGTGATGGCGGAGGAGGGGTCAGGATTGTGTTAGCAGAGCTGGGCCATTGCATTGTGTGAGCATTCTGCCCACCGCTACTCAGTGCTTTTTCCTTTCACAAGCAGCCGCATGATTCACCAAAAAAACAAACAAACAAAAAAGACAAGCAGATGCAGAGCAAAAACTGGACTCCGAGGCCTCTCCGATGGAGACTTATTGAATTAGCGGATAAATAGTGCAATAAATTATTGAGAACTGTGGCTTGCACTCAGTGCTGAAAACAAAGCACCAGCCATCCCCCGAGACAATCACCCTGATCTCTTTGCTTAAGGCTGTGGGTTTGAATAGGCGTCTGCCTTGGGGAATGCATAGTCTGAAGGACTGGGAGAGAGAACGTTTGTATGGCTCCCACAGACCTTAACCCCTCCCCTGAACCAGACTCTGCAACCCAGTAACAAAAGACCTGGTTTTCCTCCCTGTGACCTTGGTGTGGCTCTAGTGGCTTTCATGGAGCCACTCCTCATTTAAATCAAAGAACTGGGCCCCAGGTTCATCAGCTCCATCTCTGATGGGCTGATCCTACCCGGAGAGCAGGAGGCTGGGTAAAATACTGCTCTGGGTTGCTCCAGCATTAACCCGGAGTACCGTCCTTGAGATCAGTGGAGTTACTCAAGATTCACACGGGGGCAAATGAGATCAGGGTTGGGCTCCTGGTTCTAGCAGCTATCGAGCCCGATTCTGCTCTCACAACCCTATAACTCAACTTACAAGAGTTACTCCTGATCTACACCAGGGTGGGTGAGAGCTGGATCAAATTAACCCTTTCAGGGGTGTCGTTACACTATCTGCAGTAACACAGACTTCCTCTCCTTCTCTTCCCAGGTCAATCTTTCTCTCTCTCCCTCTGTAGTAGCTACGTCCTCCACTCCCTGCAGAAGTAACCTTTTCCCTTTCTGTTTGTCTCTTTTTCTGAGGGCTGGTCTACACTGGGGGCGGTCAGTGTAAGATACACAACTTCAGCTATGGGAATAGCGTAGCTGAAGTCGACGTATCTTATTTCGACTTACTTCCCGTCCTCATGGCGTGGGATCGATGTCCAGAGCTCCCCCTTCGACTCCGCTACCGCCACTCATCCTGGTGGAGTTCCGGAGTCGACGGGAGCGCGTTCGAGGATCGATATATCATGTCTAGATGAGACACGATATATCGATCCCCGTTAGATCGATTGCTACCCGCCGATCCGGCGGGTAGTCTGGACGTACCCTGAGTGTCTCTGTTTCTTTCACACCTTCCTCTCCATCTCACTCTCTCTTGGAGTCTCTTTTGGTCCAAAGCCTTGTCATTCTGAGCGGGGACTTTGCTCCATGTTACAACCACTGAACACTGTAGATTAGCAAATTAGAAGCACGGCCATGGCCAAACACCCTACCGGAAGGAGCCAGATATCAGAGGTAGATCTGAAAGCAAGAAAACACTTCTGACCAGCTGTGACAGGCCGGTTAAAGCTGACCAGCAGGCCCCCTGCTTAGATTGGAGCAGATCTCGGCTCTCGACTCACTTCTCTTTCAGATCACCAGGGAGAGAACGTCTCCTGGTTGACAGGATTGATCCTTGGAGTTAAAAGTTTATTCCTCCATCAGCACATTAATGGAAAGCGAATTCTGGCCCAGGGAAGCAGCTTATCAAAAAAAAAACATATCAATCCCCCAACTTGCATACATGAATGCATTAGGTGGCACGGTGCCTGGAAGAGGCCAGAGATAATGGGTATTCCATGTGCAACCGCCAAACCTTTTAAATGCAGAACAGGGGAGTGGCAAGGGGAGGTCTTCTATGTCTTCTGTGAACTGTTAGCTCTTCCTCCTGAGCCATGGCTTCGTCGTCACTCCCCTCTTTTTATTAATTTGTATTGGGGTAGCACCTAGGAGCCCCAGTCATGGGTCAGGACCCCATTGTGCCAGGCGCTGTACAAACAGAACCAAGCCACTTCCGTTTTCAAACAAGCACCTTTGTACCTTCTCCCATGCTACCTTTCGTACTTAGGAGGCGCTCCCTGCACACATCCACAAAGCTGCCTTATTATCCTGCTTCAAACCCCTCCTTTAAATTCTTCTTTGCCCTGATGCCTGCAAAAAACATGACCAGGTGTAGGCCACTGGGGCGCTGAGACCACCACCTGTCCTGCTGGCCAATACTGTTGTATTGGTTCCTTGTACTCACCCATCTGTCTGCCTGTATCCACTTGCTGTTGCTTGTCTGACACTTACATTGTAAGCTTTTGGGGGGCTGTGTTTGTACAGCACCTTGCACAATGAGGGTCCGGTCCATCAGCAGGGCTCCTAGGAGCAACAGTAATACAAAGAAATAATAATAAAAAAAAGACAGTCCCTCCCTGACGCTCCTCCTCTGCTGCCTCTGGTTAGGTCCTTCTAGGTCAGTAACATTGACTTGTGGTGATGGGGATAAGAAGGGTTAAATGCACCAGCCTTTCTTCTCTGAAGATCGAGGCCCCCATTGCTGCAATTGGGACGTGGTGTGGGGAAGGTGGCTCAGTGTCTTTAAGCCCCCTTTGCACTCTCTGGGTTTGATTCTCTGGTGCCCAGCGTATTGGGCCGTCCTTAAACCTAGTGCATACAGACCATGAAAGCATGTTTCATAGCCACCTTGCACTGGTGTCAATGATTGCCCAAGGTGCAAGGCCAAGGGTAGCAAGCTCCATTGGTTGTCAATTGTTCCAAGTGTGCTCTCTGCATAGAGGGAAATCGCAGGCTAATAAAAACGTGCCGGTAGATGGCACTCGGGAATATGTAGCATTGTTTCTGGGCTTTGGACGCCCAGCGTAGTCTAGTGTTGTGCACTGCCCGTAGCTGCCTTTGGGAGGTCTTTACAGCCACTCTTCACATAAGTGACGGTACAGGGTACAGGACAATGGTGAATCAAGCTGCTTACATCCTGGGGCCAGGTGTAAATTACAGCCGTCTCTGGCCTCGCTTCCCAGTTGTGGTCATTGCGATTTGAAACCCAACCAAACCTTTGGGGATGAAATAAGCAAGGCCGGCAAAGCCAGGTCCCAGCCAAGCTGGCCTAGGTATATTGCGGGTAAATCACTACGCTACCTGCTGTGACAGGAGCAATTTATCTTGCGCTGAAAAAAGCGGCTTCTCTCCATCCTGTGCAGTGCAGGGTCATTCATCACTTTTTGTTATTTTTATAACCGTACAGGGAGTGCTCTGGTTTCCCCTACCCCAGCCAATCCCCTCTGCCGATGGACAAATTAGCAAGTCTAAAAAGGATGAGCTCAGGGGCTATTTTTATTTATGTTTTTAATGCTGAAGCAGAAAGCACCTGGCCCCCCTTTGCACAGCTCCATCCGGCATTCTAGGGGAGATCGAGGGGAACGGTCTGTTTGAGCAAAGCTGCATGTGCCAGTGGGTGGGGAATGGGACTGGGGGACAGGGCTCCCGGGTTCTGTTCCCGGGTGTGGCTGTGGGTAGTTCTGGGCCTCCCCTTCCGTTCTCTGTACAATATAAGGGATGATCAGGCTGCTTGGAGAACTGCGGGTGAAAAGCTTTAGGGATGGTAAGGATAGCGGCAGGGGCGGCTCTATGTATTTTGCCACCCCAAGCACGGCAGTCAGGCGGCTTTCGGGGCATGCCTGCGGGAGGTCCAGCTGGTAACGCGGATTCGGCGGCATGCCTGCAGGAGGTCCGCTGGTCCCGTGGCTTCAGCGTACCCACCGCCGAATTGCCGCCGAAGCCGAATTGCCGCCAAAGGCTCCCTGCCGCCCCCAGAGCGACCGGCAGGTCGCCCCCCGCGGCTTGCCGCCCCAAGCACACACTTGGTGCGCTGGTGCCTGGAGCCGCCCCTGGATAGCGGCGGCGTACATGGTACAAGCAGGAGCTCTCTCCCCTCTGCCCCTGGGAAGGAGCCGTTCACTCTGAACCTGATGCTGCACTGAAGTCTGTGTGTGGGCCCAGCAGTCCAGCCAGCTTGGTCATATCACGGGCCTGGGGCTTTAGACTGCATCGTGTTCTTTTATTCATATCTGCACAAAGGGGCCCCTAACTCCTCCATAGCAGGACAGCTGGGTGCAACCCCAGGGCAAAGCCATTATCATCAAAGCCCTGGCCACCACCTGCAGCTGAATCGCGAGGAGAGAGAATATCACAACAGAGACTTCCCTGCTCCTCTGGATAATTCCCTGCTAGCTACACCCTCCTTTCCACTCTGAGTGGACATCTCCTCAGTGGCTTCTGCCAATCACCTGCCACTCAGCCAGCCTGTCAATTCTGCTGCAACCAAGAGACTCGTTCTGCAAAGTGGCATAAAACAAAGAGGGGGCTTTGCATAATTCTCCGTGTGCAGGAACAGAAGCAGGAGGCTGGGTTCAGAGCCCTGCTTCCATGAAAAGTTTAAAGCGTGCTGTTGAATCCTCTCCGCTCTGTTAAGTTATTAGGGCACAGCAGCGCTCCGAAGGTTGTGCTTGTAAATTTAGAATCCGCTTTTGAGTTTTATGCATCATTTGAAAGAGTTTTCCAGTGAGTTTGTTCCGAGAAAGGGCAATGAGGAGAGAGGAACAGTAGCGCCTCACTTTGAATTAGTCTCCTGCCCCTGGAGAGAGCTGATGGGGATACCTGCCCTTCTTGTATCCTCAGCACGGACTCGCCAGAGTTCCTCTCCTATCGGAGTCGGAAGTTGCTACTATAGACTCATAGACTTTAACGTCAGACGGGACCATCATGATCATCTAGTCTGACCTCCGGCACATTGCAGGCCACAGAACCCCACCCACCCACTCCCGAAATAGACCCAGAACCTCTGGCTGAGTTACTGAAGTCCTCAAGTCATGGTTTAAAGACTTCGAGCTACAGAGAATTCACCATTGACACTAGTTTAAACCTGCAAGTGACCCATGCTGCAGAGGAAAGCACAAACCCCCCAGGGTCTCTGCCAATCTGACCCGGGGGAAAATTCCTTCCCAACCCCAAATATGGTGATCAATTAGATCCTGATATATGGGCAAGACCCACCAGTGAGATGCCAGGGAAAGAATTCTCTGTAGTAACGCAGCGCCCGCCCCAGCTAGGGTCCCATCTCCAGCCATTGGAGACATCAATAACATCAATGGGTCATAGTTTAGGGTAGAATGATGGTCATGTGGGTAAAGTGCTGGCTTGGGAAGCACCAGAGCTGGATTTGCTTCAATTCCGGGCTCTGCTCCTGTCTTTCCGAGTGACCTCAGGCAAGTCACTTAATCTTTCCCTTCCTCAGTTTCTCCATCTGCTAGATGGAGGTCGTGATGCTCGCTGTCCTGTGTAGAGATCCGTAGTTGGCAAATGCTATTGAAGAGACAGGTGTTATTGTTAAAACATTCATAAGGCTCCAGGCCTCTGCTGGTGGGAATTCCAATGACGTTAAGTGCATCTCTGCGGATTTATATCCGCTGAGGCTCTGGCTTCAGATTTCGTCAGTAGCCTCAATAATAGTCACGTGTCTCCCCAAATCCTCGTGGCTTTAATTGGAGATTTGGGGTTTATTTTCATAATTAGTATTGTCATTTCTTACTTCGATAGACTCCATAGTCCTGCCCCATCCAGTTCATCCAAAGTGCGGGCTTGAAGATGCCCTTTAGGTGCCAGAGAGGAGGGATATTCCAGTGGTTAGGGCACTAACCTGTAACATCAGAGACCTGGATTCAAGTCCTTTCTGTGCTACAGGCTTTGTGTGTGACCGTGGGCAAGTCTTGTCTCCCTGTGCCTTCGTTCCCCATCGTCCTTGAGGGTAATAGCCTTCCGCTACCTCACAGGGTGTTGTGAGGATAAATACATTCTAGGCTGAGGTGCGCTCAGGTAATGTGGGCCATCTAAGTACCTTAGATAATATTTCCCTTCTTTTAAATCCCACTCCCCCCCCCCCCCGCCGCCATGTAATGAACTCAAACACTGAAGAGTTAACCGTATTGTATTGCTCTTGTAACCGTCCTTACTTCACAGACAGATCCCTCCCTGCAGCGTCAGCCTGGGCTAGAAGCTGAAGCCAATAAAGCCACGGGCCGCTGCCTTGTTTAAGTGTTTGGTCTTTCCTACGCTATTAAAACTCTGCTCTCCCCGTGCTGCAAAGTGCTGTGCAGCATGCGTCAGCCACAGAGGGCTAGCTGCGACTCTCCCAGTTCTTGCTGAGACTATGACTCAGAAGGCCAAGCCGGGATTCAAACTGCAGTCCTGACATGGGGTGGCGTGGAGCTGGCTCTCCAGCTGGGGACCTTCCTGCCAGTTTTTTAAAAATCACTCTTGCACTTAGGCTCTTCATTATCACTGCTGCTTGCTGGGCCCGACAGCTGCTAACAAACGCTAGGGGATTCTAGACAGCTTTGCAGCCTATCTCTGAGTGCCTCAGGCAAAGCCTGCAATACTGACAGGACGAGAATAGACTGGTTAGCTCATCCGTCTTTATCCCATTGCTGTCTCTCCAGTTGTATCCAGACCCACCACTAGAGGGCAACCTATTAAATCATAATCCTAGCCATGGATGGCGCTTGATCCATTCACACCCCATATCAAATTGGAAGGTGATCTTGTGTTTAAAGGAAGTGGAGTTAGGCTCAGGAGATCTGCGTTTAATTCCCAGCCCCGCCACAGGCTCCCTGCATGACCTTGGAAAAGTCATTTAGGCCCTGATTCAGGAAAGGCAGCTCAGCTTATGCTTCGGTTCATTCCTCTTCAAGAAGGCACGTCAGCATGTTCTTAACTTTAAGCACACGAGGGATAGACTCAAGGATGTGCTTAGGTGTGTAGCCTGATCAATTATTATAATTACAGAATTATTTATTGGAGTGCAGCGTGCACTTGTCGCAGATGACAGGTTCCTTTTTCGGGCGGCTACTTAGAGTTAATTGAGAAGATAAAATTTGGTGAAGCACACACAAACTTTATGGTCTTATAGTTAATTCAGACAAATATAATTGAAATCATAAAAAAAAAAAATCAATATCCCTAAGAGTGAGATGAGTGCAGTTAAAGTGGTTTTCTGCATTGTTCCTACTTACAATCTTATTTTGTACATACTTAGAGTCTTGCGTTGTGGAGGCTATTGGAAACAAAGGTGGAAGTAAAAGTAAGTGGAGTCCATCAGAAAGGAAGTCCTGACTCAGTTTACACCATCTGGGGGACTTGATGAACCAGCAAAATTAAGAAACTAGACTGGGTCTTTTGTACCCCTTTTTATGTAACTTATTGGCTATACAACCAGATCGGATCAATTTCCGTAACCATAACAAGATTAATATCTGCCTATTATTCATATGCGGCATTCTGGGTGTTTATAATCATACCCCTAATCATTAATATTAATAACTTGCATTAATCATTTCTTAATCATTCCTGTGCATCACCGTGGTCTAACTGTCTCATTACTCTCTAGTTACCATATTACAAAAGACCCCCAAGTCCCCTCCAGCTTGGATAACTTGCAGTGTATTGGACATTTTGTGGTTACTTGTTTGTCCTGCCAAATGCGAGTGCAGAATTTGCGACCTGAGGTTATTTTCTTGGGCCTGCAAACTTTTTAGCTAAAATTCAGCCTTTAGCCTGATTACTCCCGCAAGGCCTCACTCCAATAAAATAAGTCTTTAACCATTGCAAAGGCTAATAACCCAGTTATGTGTGCTCTCCTATTTGCTACAGCTTTCATAACTTCCATTATTATTCCTATAATATGCATAGCAAATCAATTATGTTTAACCCCAAACTATAAACCTTCCAAGATCAGGTCAGGGGGCAATGGGTGCTTGCTTAAATCAGGGCCTTTATCTCTCTGTGCCTCCATTTTACACCTTTAATATGGGGATAATATTTCCTTTTCCCTGGTCTTTGTCTATTTAGATCAGAAGCTCCTTGGGACAGGGGCTGTCTCTTAGTACATGAAGCATATAGCATCACTTGGCCCTGATCTCATTTGGGGCCTCATTGGAAAGCTGTAATACACATCATCATCAATTTTTTTTCATGTCACGTCATCAGCCAGGGAGTAAAAATCCATGTTCATTGATGGCAGAAATCTTGCCTGTGGGTTACTGATTTCTCTGGTGACTGCCTTGTGGTGCTGGAATTATTATAGGTGCTTGTAGGATTTATCCCTTCTAATCCCCCCTTAGCCTAATAGGCTGCCCTGTCTTTCATTGTAAACAAACAAACAAAGCCCTAGAAAGCATAGTCCCGGTTTGCTGATTAGAACCATCCCGCCTGGCCTGGAATCTCGGCCTGAATTCACTCGGCCATCCTCGGGGTCCCATGGGGAATGGGTTATTGACAGACCAGGAGAGGTGGCTTGAAAAGCAGTTTCATTAAGGCAGAAGAGCAGATCAGAATTACCTGCGCTCTCTACACCACCGAGCTGGGGGACGGTTGATTCCAAAGGCACGAATATGCCCCACCGAGTTTTACGAGGATGTAAACGAGGTTGTCAAGAGTCTGTTAATGACAAGAGAACAAAGAGCATGGATGCCACAGTATGTTCCTGCTCTGCATTTATTAGCAGCTAAACTATTGTTGCTTCCCGGTGCCGTTGATGTTTGCTGACAGCAGAGACGGTACAGAAATTGGGGACAATTGGAATGCAGGGGAAAGAAAAGGATTTTCCCTATTGCACCACTCCTGAGGGATCCAGAAAAATTAGAGAGGCAAAAAACCCACTTCCTCATTTTTTCCAGGTCGGAGGGCCAGTGTGTGTTGAAGTGGCCAGAGAAGGGGGTCAGGACTCCTGGATTCTATTCCAGTCTTTGCTACCAACTCGTTGTACCTTTGCAATAAATTAAACTCTACTTCCTCTTAGTTTATTTAAAGAGACCTGGCTCCCAGTCCCTTTCTCTAAGCACTAGATCACCCCCCCTCCCAGAACTGGGAAGAGAACCCAGGAGTCCTAGCTTGCTGATATCTGTACAAACCACATTCTTCTGCCACAGATGGGAAAAGAACCCAGGCCTCCTGACTCCAAGCGTCTTCTCTAACCACTAGGCCACAGTCCTATAGATGACTGGAATAAAGATCTTGTAAACAAAGGGTTATTTCTTGCTTTTCTGCCCCAGCTCAGTTAATGCCCAGTGTGTGTATTGTCTTCTGGCGCCTTCTTCAGGCGGTAATTTCTCGCCCAAGCCCTCTCCATGGTGCTGAATGCAGATTCTTAGAGCTGGCTCTCGGCAGCCATTTCCCAAGTACTGCACCTTCTTTCCTTTTTCTGGTGACCAGGTGCATGGATGAAATGATCTGTTTGCAATTTGTACAGATGGGCAGGCTTCTTGTTGTATATTTCTTTCCCCGCTGCCAATCTGTCTCCAAGGAAGGATAAGACCCCTAAACTGCTCTTGCACAATTTAAGAGATTAGTAAGCATTATGTCCATGCAGGATTGTTCCCTACAGCATCTTCACTTGTTGCTGCAGCTGCATCCTGTCTGGTTTAAAATGTATCTTTCCGTGCTTCCCATGTCAGATCACTGCACCATCGAGTGTGTTTCACTGTTAGGAAGTTTATCCCAATGTTCAGCCTAGATTATTCTGTGCTTAATTTTACCCCATTACTCCTGGTTGTACCCTCTTGGAGCAACCGAAACATGAGCAATGTGCACCGGCTTTCCTCGGTGCAGCATAATTAGCTCCTTCACAAGCTATCTCCAAAGAGCGATGCAGTCATTATGCTGGGAAGAGGAGAATTCAGCAGGGCGAGCTGGCTCCAGCAATATGATGCATTTCACTTCCGAGAAAGAACAGCGGACAGCCATTGACCACCCATGGTTAGTTTTATCACCGGTCACCCCAGGAGCTTGGAGGCAAGCAGCGATGCCAAATGATTGAAGCAAACACCTTTGGGCATCCATTTGTTTCTGGTAATTAAAATAAAGCCACGCAGCTCAGATGCCATGCTCTTCCAAGGAAGCAGATGCATATGCCGTGCCTTCTACGCTTGTAAAGACACGCCATCCAGAGTGTAAACTCAATGGTAATTTACATTGTACCCCAAAGGGTGGGCTACTGGGAAATAAGATTAGTTGGTTCTGTTTGTTTAATCCGGGAGGAAGGAACCGGTCAGTCCACTGATGATGGGAAACGTGGTCTTGCAATTCAAGCACTAGGGACCCAGGAGATCTGGTTTCATTTCCCAGCACCGCCAGTGTGTGACCTTAGGCAAGTCACTTCCCCTCTTTGCGTCTCAGTTCTCCATCTGGGGATAATGATGCTTCTCTTAGCACGTCTTGTTTGTTTTAAGCGGGGATCTTCAAAGGTGTCTAAGGACAGTAGGTGCCCACTTCCTATTGACTAATTCCCGAAGGCCCCTTTGGAAGTCCCATCCTTAGCTTGTAAGCTCTTCAGTGCAGGGACCGTCTCCTTCTACGGGTCTGTGCAACATCTAGCACAATGGGGCCTTGGTCACGGCTGATGTCGGTCGGTACGACCATACTAAAAATGCACAGTCAGTCAGCCAATTGACTTTGACTGGTAAGGCTTTTGTTTTTGCTTTTAACTAGTACTACTTACTACCTGCATTATGCAGGTAACAAAATAGAGAAAGACCTGAAGAGAAAACTCCAGGTCCCTGGAACCCAGATTTTGAATCCAAATCAAAACTGCAGTTCTGGACTCTTTCCAAACGTTGCAGAAGTTTGGACCTGGCTGAGAATTTTCCAGCTTGCACCTGTCTCTAATAAATACCGTTTGCGTCTGTAGCATCATTCATCTAGGATCTAGGAGTGCTTTGCAAACATGAAGTAATTAAGCCTGCCATCCTCCCTCTAGGGTGATAATTCTGATACTTTTTTAACAGGTGTGTAAACAGAGGCACAGAGA
This sequence comes from Terrapene triunguis, assembly GCF_002925995.2. NCBI lineage: Eukaryota > Metazoa > Chordata > Testudines > Emydidae > Terrapene > Terrapene triunguis. The sequence goes on from NW_020664587.1 coordinate 14,697,826, forward strand.
GCGCAAGTTTTTTCATGTTCAAAGCACTTTGCAAACATTGCCCAATGAATCCTTAGAGCAGCCCTGGGAAGTATTGATGAGTCCCATTCAAGGACAAAGCAAAGTCATTGGCAGAACCTGAAAAGGACCTGGAAGCTCGACCTCCTGGTCCCCTCCCCCAACTAATGGGCACAGCATTGTCAACCTCAAAATGTTCAAAAAGCATGAGTCAAGCTCACCAAAAATCATGAGATTAGCTTCAAAATCATAAGATTATGTAAAAATAATAGATTTGGGGTTCTTTTTATTTGCCTTCTGCTATTTGAGCCTTTAGTGCATGCTGGGGTCACATTTTGAAGCTTTCTCTACCGTCACAAGGGCTAGAAACTTACTTTATCTTTAAGACTGATGGCTGAAATCATCACATCCACTTATCTCCAGGAGCTGCGGCTTTAAGTAAAACAATAATTATCATGAGACTCATGACAAAAACATGAGAGGTGGCAACGCTGGGAGCAATATTAGCCCCTCCTTTATTCTAGGTTTCTCAGAATCGGAAATGATTAGATTTAAGTTTAAAAATGTGAAATCCATAATCCAGCTGAGAATAGAGGATATTAATAAACTGCTGGATATGGTGGTAGTTTCTTTTTCAGATATGTCACCTTGGTTTCCCCTTGTTAAATGGACTCATTGGTATGCCAGATATTTAGATAGTTTGTGTAATAACACGCTAAGGAGGGCATTTACAGCTCTCCGCTTTCAATCCATACAGACAGCTTACTTAGAAGGCCAATATACTGGCACTAAGAAATGTAACTGCCTCTGCCCATGTGTCTTAGGGCAGGTGGAAGACCTTCTCCATTATTTATTACATTGTAATCTACATTGCCACTGGAAGTTCAAAATGGCTTGCTGTGTTTTTGTCCAAGATGCCTTTTTCTACAACCTCTCAGAAAACAGAATATTTGTTAGGAACTGACAATATATCTGTGATCCGAGTAGTTGCTCTATTTGCATGGGCAGCCTCTAAAATAAGGAAAAGGCAAGTGGCATGGAAACCACATACACTTTAATGGTCTTTGTCCTTTTTAATCTTACTTGTAACTATTTTAACATTTTAGAATTTTAGATTTAGTGTTAAGTTTCATTATCATGCTTTTTGTTTTTTTGCACCTTGGCCTAAGACTACCATTGCTCCTCCTTCCATCATTTGTGGGGATACAGGTTTGAGATTGGAGATTCATTTGCTTTAGGTTTGCAACAGGAGTCGGAGTTGGGAGAGCAAAATGGTTGTTCGGAATCCTGCCAGATTTAGATAGCACACGCTGATGGCAGATGTGTCATTCTGCTTTGAAACCCCTTTGGAGTTTTGCTTTAACAGCGGCCTATCTAATTTTCCTGTCAGAACAAAAGTATTGTTTTAGCTTTGCTAGCGGCCTTCTGCACTGCGCTGATCGTCTGAGACGGCTGGTTAGAATTGTTCGTTCAGTTGGTGAATTTAACTAAATTGGTGTATTTCACGTATCCATAGCACATCATCTTGGACCGTTCACAGATGATTTCTGGGTCATGGTGACCCTCGTATGGCTTTGTGTGAGTCTTGTCGCATGATGCTTCCTCTTAGGTATTTAGTCGAAAACACTTTGTCCCAGTTATTTCCTACTGCAGTGTTATGAGCTACAGGGTCAGAATCCTCAGTCGGTGAAAACTGGGACAGTGTCCACTTAAATGGAGATATGTTGATTTACAAGTCCTTGTCATTATTATTATTATTTACTCCAGCTGAGGATGTGGACCGTGGTTTCCAACTCTTCATGGACCAGTCCAGACAAAAGACCCATGACATTTAAGCTCCATGGCAGAAGTTCATGACCAAATGAGATGTCACTTGGACCATCGAGGTCTCTTGGGCTGTGAAGAATGTCCCAAGGACAGGGGTGTATATTGGTCCTTTCTGTCTAATATCTGATTACTCAGCCCACCTTAGTGAATAGTTGCTGACAGAGCAAAGTGCCACTTAGAGATGTGGAGTCCAGGACTCCTGGGTTCCTGATTCTGCAAGTACTTATTTGGCACGGTGACCCTTGGACAAGTCACTTCACCTCTCTGCACCTCCATTCACTTAGAAATAAGCAGGGGTAATAATAATTAATGTCCTTCAGAAGTCTGTTGGGAGCCTTCCATGATATCCATAAAAGGCTTTGAGGTCTTTGGATGAAGTTGCCTAATATAAGAATAAATGCCTATATCTACGCACACTGTACATAGGCAGGAAATACCGTGGCCCCATTACCTCAGCTGGGGTAAATCAGCATGGCTCTGTCAAAGTCACTGGAGCTACGTATATTTACCCCAGCTGATGATCTGGCCCCATGTAGTTTTAAAAACCCATCTACCTCCTAAGGAGCATCGGAGCCCTTTTATTAGCGTTTAAGAAGGCAGAGTTGCATCAAGTTTGTGCAGTGCTAATTATATTTTCTGCCGAGTTCTACTTACGCTGTTAATTATTAATTAATCTCGCTCTCTGTTTTTAGCAATTACCTGCCCTGAATCACCTTGCTGCTGTAACTTCCTGGTCCAGTGCCAGCTCACATTGCTGAAATGCTCTGAACCAGTTTAAGATATTAATATGAATGTAATTCTACTTCTATTGCTTGCCCCAGAGCCACGTGGGGCCCCCAGGGGCTGCAGGAGCGCATTGGCCCCTTCCAGGAGCGGCGTGGGGCCGGGGCCACCCGAAGTAAGTGCCGCCCCCTTCAATGGGCAGGTTCTGAATAGCTCTTCCACCACCCAACCTGCAGCCTCCCAGAGCCAGTCCCCCATACCCCCTCCTGCACCCCAAGCCCCTGCCCCAGCCCTGAGCCCCCTCCCAGAGCCTGTACCCCATACCCCCTCCTGTACCCTGTACTTGCTCCTGGAGCCAGCACCCCATACCCCCTCCTGCACCCCAAGCAATATTACCAATAATGGAAATATTACCATATCAGCCAACAAAGAACTCAGAGTGTTCAACCATCTGTGGCGGGTTGATGGGACCAGGAAGGCATTCTCCTCCACAGTGTACTCAGGGTGGAGGGTTGGTTTCCTTTCTCTGAAGCATCAGATACAGCCATGGTTGGAGATGCGACATTGGGCGGGGTGGGCCAGTGCTCTGAAGTGGCACTGAGCGTTTTCTTTCTCTCAGGGGCTTGACTGGCTGGTTCTTGCTCACATGCTCACTGATCGCTATATGTGGAGTGGGGAAGGAATGTTCCCCCAGGTCAGACTGGAAGTCATCTTGGGTTTTTTTGCCTTCCTCTGCAGCATCGGGGTGCAGGTCACTTGCCAGTATATATCTCACTTAATTATTTCCCTGCCAATGCGGAGGCCTCGGAAACTGATGCACCTCGGTCCCTCCTATTCTCTGCCTGTGGCACATCATGGTCTAGTCTCCTGTGGGCTGTAAGACTTGGTCTAATTTTGGTTGCTGGGTTTAGCAAGCAGGTGCTGGGTGGTGTTAGTGGCCTGTGCTCTACAGGGGGTCAGACTAGAGGATCTGGGTTCCCTTCTGGGTTTAAACTCTATGATTCTACATGCAGTGGTGAATTAAACGCATTTCTGCACAGGGCGTGCCCATTTGCACACCCAGGTTTGCTAAATGGGCCTGCACTTTTGGCACCAATTGCACACCAATGATCTTTGACGTTCACAGAAATTAGGACTGGACAGGACCTTGATAGGTCATCTAGTCCTGTCCTCTGTCGAATCCTCAGCTTAGTTCCCGTTGGTCTGCATGGAGCTCTGCCAATTTGCTCTAGATAAAGGTCGACTTCTACATTTTAAAAAGGGTTAAGCAGCCAAAGCAATAATTTTTGGAGGGCTGGGGGCCAGGGTGATGAAGGAGATCGGAACATTTCCACGCGTTTATGGGCACTCTGGCACAAGACTTGGGGTCGTGCGTGAGACCAGGAAGTGCAAGTGACCAATGAGAGAGGAAGGATGGGATAAAATCGTGTCCCAGTTCTGGTTTCTAGACTATTGAGCTGGATCACAGAACTGATTTTTAGCCAGGTCTGCGAGTACTTTTAGCTCTCGGGACTGGAGCCTCACTACAGCATCCTTCTCTCCTCCCCGTGTGGAGCACTAGTCCTAAGTCACACGAGCCCAACGTTACAGTCTGTGCCCCCGGCAGACGCTGTCTATGACTTTTCAAAGGGATTCCGGCTCCGAGCTGGAAACGGTACTGACGGCTGACCCGATCTCTTACATCCAGCTCTGCGTGGGGCTGCTTGTCTGATAGTCATCAACAGGGAGCTGGCTGCTCACGGCGCCGACCTGAGTCCTATATTGGCTGGTTTGTCTAAATGCTCATATCTCATCCCCCAGCTATATGGGTGGCATTGCACCCGCTCGCGAGGTTGTCTGCTGGTTCCAACCTTTCCTAAGTGCCAGTCAAAGACCGGTTTATAAAAAGAACCCCCAACGTTTTAAGGGGCAAAAGTGGGATAGGTGCTACTCCCCTGAGGGTGGGGCATAGACCAGGCAGCACCGCTGCCAACTTTCACGCAGTAAATAAACCCCCCCGACTTTCACAATAAGCCAAAAATCAAGCGAATCCCACTTCAAAACAAGGCCAAAACAAGCCAATCCCTAAGAACCCCAACACTCTATGTGACTAGTTCCCCCCGGCGAGCAGTCTGGGATGGTGGTGGGCCCACTGTGCACCACTGACTCTCTCCCACCCTTGCCCCGCTTGCCCCCCTTTGCCCCTGCCTGCTGGGAGCCAATCAAAAAAAAGAAGCAACAAGCTACAAGCCAAAAACTAGCCAACAAGCAACTCACACGCCAGTTAAGCCAAAAACAAGCCTAATTTCTGCGTTTTTTCCATGTCTGCCAGGGAGGGATTTGCAGAGTGAGCCTAGCCTTCATTCACCCCACAGCAGTGACTTCTGCAGCTCCTGTCCCGTGGGGCTGGCTGGGCTCAGTTCCCTGCTCTGGGCGTTGCAATCTGGCCTCTGGCCCACAGGGTCACAATGCCACTCACTCACATTCGGCCCAACTGCACCTGAGCAGTGCTGCAATCCCACGCGCTGGGGGCCAGGTCGTAATGCCCAGAGTGGCGAGCCAAGCCCAGCCAGCCCCACAGGATGGGAGATGCTGCAGCTGGGACAGGGGGTTGTGTGGGTCTGTTGGGAGGTCTGTATACAGGAGAAGCTACGTGGCTGGGAAATGGCAGAAAATCCTCCGCGCACCAAGCAACACCATATTAGGCCCTGTATGTTGCACCCCAGAGAATCGTATCTGTTATAACTTGCAGTTCGTGCGCCATCAAAACATGCTTTTTCCTGGGTGGCTATTCTGAGTTGGAGAAGTACTGCAGGGCTGAACTGCCCTCTTGGCCCTAGAGAAGATACCTCTCCCAACGGAGGGCTGAGATACCTAGGGCCTGATCTTCTGCCGCTGAGTTTCGATAGGTAGGATAGAGGCCGTGGTGGGGAGACCACGTGTAGGAATCTAGCGTGGCTGCTGTCTGAGCGTCCCCTGTTCTGTGCAGATCTTCAGCAACCAGAGCTGTTGAGCCATCCCCTTTCACCAGTGACAAATTCCCGCACATGCTGGAAGGAGAAGAAGAGAAAAATTGAGCCAGATTTGAGACTCGGAGCCAAATTTTCTGCAGGCGTAGTTTGGAGTGAGTGCAGTTGCACCAATGTAGGCCAGTATAGAGTTTGACCGGCTCTACTGCCAAGCTGAGCTGCCTGGGCATTAACCCATGTCTTGACGCTGTTTGAAACGCACCATGCAAACCTGAGGCCATGAAGTCTGTACGGAGGAATCATGTTCTCTACTGCTGAGCCAGCCCGCAGGTCAGCTGCTGACACCCCTGACACCAGGAGCTCCAAAAAGGGCCCTTTTTGTTTGCCAGCACTTGAGCGAGTCAGCCCGTGGCTGCCTGACAGCTGATGGTCAGGAGACGCGATGCCGTCTTCCTAAGCTCATTGCCTGCAAGGTCCCCCTCTCGCATGGCACAATGTGTCACGTAACGAATAGGAGGAGCGGGGAGGAAAAAGCCCCCACACGGCAGCACAGACCATGCCTAATACACGCCAGGCTAGTCCGCTTCCTCATTAAGTTCCTTTCGCTTCTCACATGGCAATTATTCACACCAGGAAGTTGCCCCAGAGCCATCCCTCTTAGCCACCCAGGAAAAAAAGCATCTCATTTGTGCAGGTCAGATCTTCCCAGCCAACTGTGCCGCTTGCATCCGCAGCTTCATTTGTGTGCTCAGGCATGTCTGAGACGTAGGTTTCCAGGCACAAGATAAAAACCCTGCCAGGCAGGCTTTTCTTCTGCCTTCCAATGGCTGCTTCCCCACTGCTTGGCTACTTGTCAGTCGGGTGGACGAACAAATGTCCGCGCAGCTGGTTGCAATGAGAGATAGTTATAGAAGAGAGCAAGGCTAAGGATCCTTCCCGGCAACAGCCGGACACAGCTGTGCTTGTCAGATGTTGTGTGTGCCCCAGACCTCTATCAGCCTCGTGCAAGAGGGTTAAAGGGCACGCTCCTCGGCTCGAGGAAATTGGCATAGCTCCATTGAAGATCAGGGTCCAGCCCGAGATGTTGATTCAATCCTGTGTTCCCTCAAGAATAACATCAAGCAGCTGAAGGGGCCCTGGCTGAAGCTAATCAGCTGCTTGCTGTTCTGTTGCAATAAAGCAGGGAGGTGGCTCATGGCTCCCCAGTTCTGAATTGGATGCAGCGAGGAGAATGTTTTTCCAGGAGCGAGGATTCAGAAGGGCATTGTCAGGGACCAGCCGGGGGTCTGTATCCTAGGACAGTCCTTTGGGTCTCAAAAACACACCGAGGGCTTGTGCTATTCCCAGCATCTCAACAGCATGGTGGGAAAACTGCTGTGCTTGGGCATTTATCCCTAGAAAACCATGCCTTCGTTGGGAGATGTTTCTGTGACCTAAGCTTTGTTTGCAGAAGGAGACGGGCACAGCTATTTGTGCAGATCCACATTTTCACTCGTGCTTGTTCCAGAAGTTCTCGCGTTCTCGTCTTCGCAGCTGTTTGCAGGTTTGGGAATCATCCAGTCAGAGAACTGAGCCGTTACCGTGCTCCAGATTTGTTAACGGTATTTAGGCTTTGCTGTGCTCAGCATTGCAACGCCTAACAGATTCAGGAGCCTGTGTCTCATTTTCAAAAGGGATTTAGGCACTTAGGAGACAAAATCCTATAGACATCTGGGCCCATGTGCCTTAGGCAACCCGTCACACAGTGCAAAGTATGAAGAGCAAATACTTAAAGCAAGATGCATGGGAAATATTTAGAACTAAGACTGTGAATTGGACTCCATGACCACTCAGAACAGGTCTTGGATCTAAGCATGTAGGATTAAGTGTCTGCTTACTGCTCTCTTACAGAGCAGGTGGGTGAGGTGGGGTCTGGCCGAGCCTTGGCTCCACCCCCGTGTACCAGACAGTTCAGTTAATCCAGTGCAGGGATTGTTACAATTTTACTACTTGTGTAGTCAAGCAGCAAATTAGGAGCAAAGGCCTGGCAGAGGGGTCCCTGCTGGGGCTACTCCTTGGTTAATGACACTTACACACTTAACAGGCACAATCTAGCCCTTAGTGAGCAACCCATAGGCTGAGGCACCTTTGTATCAGCCATGTGCTGAGTATCTTTGAACACAGTCTTCAGAGAAGCCTGGTCTCAGCTCCTTTTCCAGTTAAAAAAAGCAAACCAATCCCAGGCTGAAATCGCAGAATAGATTCACTCAGAATCGTTCACCCAGCTTTTTCTGCCCCATGTGAAAGGGGGCTAGCCTGTCAGGCTAAGATCCTGGTCCCACTGAAGTCAATGGGAATCTCGGAATGGACTTCGGTGATGCCAGGAATTTAGCCCCTCTGGTCTATCCGGCCTGTTTGAAGGGAGTGGCTTTTCTGCAGTTAATCACGGCTGTTCCTGCAAGGTAGGTTGAATTTAGGGTTCCTGGCTGACAGCAACGTTACTCAGGTGTACTCTCCCCCTCCCCTCCTTCCCGCAGTGGGGAACACTGCTACTCCAACCCCAAACCACAATCTCGCCACCATCCATCACCCACCTGCCGCCTTCGAGCCATCTGCCAGCATGCCCTGTAAGCTACCAGGAGAAGCCTTTTACTGCAAAGCGGATGAAGCAGTTGCTGCCCAGCAGGCTGAGAAATAGACGCCCTGGCACCATCCAATTGCTTGGCTGGGCAAAGGCTGCTCTGAGCGCTCTGGAAACAGCCTCGCTTTTATGCTGCCATTGTGGAAGGGGATGGCCGTGACTCCGGACTCTGTAGTGCCTGGAATCAGCCAGCTGACTTAAATGCAATTGCATTATTGTGCCCAGTGGATGCTCCTCTTTTGTCTTTGTCACGCGAGGGACATCCTCAAGTCACATGGGTCCAAGTGGCTGAGGACAGTCGCGTGGCTGTTGCACCAGATGGGGAGATCATCTCCTGAATCTGAGCACTATAGGGAATGCAGTGGGCATTGGAACAGAGGGGCTTGCCCGTGGCTTCTTGACAAGTGAGGGACCTCCTGGGGCATCTGTTTGAAAGCATCAGTGACACGGCTTAGCAGGCAAAGCCCTCAGCGTGTCTAATTTGGGCATTTACTTTTGGTTTCCTGTTGTTTCCCAACTCCCTCTTTGCCTTCTCTGCAACAGGAATGAAATGGGATGAGTAGGCATGGGTCAGAGCCAGATGTGTTAGTCCCTGGGGGATGGAGCCAGATGTGAAGGGCACTTACTGTTTACGGTCTCCAGAATCCCCATCTGAGGCTGGTGACTGCTTGGCGGATTAACGTCCAAGATTTAGCCCCACACCTCTGACGGCTCGGCAAGAACCGCTCTCATCCAGGGGGGCTTATGAAATTAACTCAGTACAAAGATGAAAGCTTGGTCTTGTGGCTAAGGCACGGAACTGGGACCCAGGAGATCTGGGTCCAATTCCCACCTCTGATACAGGCTCACTGTATGACCCTGGATAAGACCCGTACTCTCTCTCCCTAGCCCAGTTTCCCATCTGTAAACTGGAGCTAATCACTCTTGTGTGACTAAATTTGTCAGCACAGGGACTGAAGCTTGCTACGTGTGTGTGTGTTGCACTTACCACGATGGGGCCTCAAGCTTGGTTGGAGCATCGAGGTGTCCGTGAGAACTAATAGCAGTTTTCAGGATTATGAGTTTTATTGTTCCTTTGTCCATGGCATGATTAACCCCACAGCACTGACTGACCCCCCCCCCCCCCCAAAGATCTATCCCATCTAGTGCTGGGCTCAGTGCAAAACCTGGGGAGAGTTTCTAGATGCTGCAGCTGCTTGACTGGCTCTTCCAGAGTCCTGGTGGAGAATGTGGAAGGCAAATGTCCCAACGCACGTCTACAACCAGTGACCACCAAAGTCAGCCATTGAAACTTCAGGTGATGAAAAGTTGCTGTGACTCCAGGATTTTGTGATAGCTCTGAGGGGGCGGATCCCTGTGCATTTACCCAACCTTGCTCCAGTAAACGCCAAAGGTGTCGGTGTGAGTTGAAGAAAGGCTGAGAACAGAGACGGACACCTCTGCTTTCATTCCATCTTCTTCACCCTGAGCTTCACGTCGGAGAAGCATGGGCACTCCACCACCACCTGTTGTCTGGGCTCCAAGTGCTAACCAGCCACGTGTCCTGGTCAGCGATGTCCAGCGTGAAATGGGTTAAAGGCAGCCAGGAGAGGAGACGTTTTACCTCTGCCGAAGCACTGGCACATAGTACGGATCTGTTATTTTCCAAAGACATCCACGCAAACTGATATAATTTGAACAGATACGTTCTGTGCCCGTGAGGCTTACACTAGGCTTAACGGCTGAGTTTGATGGTAAACCGATATGACAATGCATATGTTTAAAAACTATTAAGAAGTTAGTAAAGATTTACTGCCAGCCAAAAAATAAAATTCAGGAGGAAGAGGATGAAAGTGATTGCAAAGTCTAGGCTTGTGAGGGGACTGTGGTTGGAGGAATTATCGGCATTTGTAGCTTGTCAATAAGCTGGAAAGGGGCAGATCGGGCTTTCTCGGGTGTTTCTATCTGTCCGCTGAAATAGACATTAATGGTAAGCTGAGTCCCAGAAGAACTCTGTTCATGGAGCCATGAGGAGGTGAGCGAAACCCACAAGAGAAAAGGGAAAATCGTGTTTGAGGTAGGAAGACATAACCACCTCGACTCAGTGAAGACAATAAAAAGAAGAACACAGCGGAAAAGAGGCAGAAAGAGAGAGATCCAGATTTTCAACCTTAGCTTTGAATGATCTTTTCTTAACTTCAGTTCACACCTGTTGGGTCTGATTCTGAGTTCATCACTGGGGTAAATCTCTGAATTCATTCCAGCAAGACAGGAGGAATGAAGTCCATAGCTTCATAGCTTGCTATCAAGCCTAGGTGCCTAGAAAGAAGTTAGAATACGTGGGCGCAGAATTGGACCCTGTATTACAAGTGGAGCTGGTAGCTTTGCTTACTATTAAAGTTGCAGACACTTCCCATTATTATAAAACCCAGTTTTCAGTTGCTTCTAAGTTTGCCAAACTTTAAACATGGAAACATTAGGATGTGATCATGTCATTAAAGACTGCCTCATAATGCATATGCTCAAGAGGGCCAAATGAAGGTTGCACAGGCAACCTTAATTCTGGCATTTCCTAGCTTTTAAGGGCAACCTTAATGTTCTGTTAACATAGTTTTCAGTATAACTGTCACTGAAATTGACTTTTTAAATGAACTTCCTTTGTTATAGCATCCAAATATCCAAGGCTAGTTCCTTATCTGGTGTAAATCAGTAGAGCACCATTGAAATCAATGGGATGATGCTGATTTATATCTGGCCCTTTTAAGAAAACAAGAATAAATCACTACCTATAGTGTGTGTTAATGTCTTCCGAATGCTGTGCTCATCTGATCATCCATCATTGTCTTTCCCTACATGTGTGTTGTTATTGACTGGATCAAGCACTTTTGAACCTCACCCATTGCTAATGATTACTGCCGTACACTCGGAGGGCAAAATGCTGTTCTCAGCTATGTGCTGGTGCTATCATGCTCCTATTGGATTGCAACGTTGTGGTTGACAGTTTTCATACTACAGTAGCAGCAGAAGCCTCCAGCATGCGCAGTACAAACTCTTAGTAAGAGACAGTGCCCCCCACCCATAAAAAGAGTTCACCATTTAGTTAGAGAAGGCAGACAATCGAGCATTATTCATCCCATTTTACAGATGGGGAAACCGAGGCACAGATAATACAATTTTCAAAAGCACCTAGGGGACACGGGAGCCAAAGTTCCATTTTGAAAAGTGACTCAGGCACTTAGGCACAGATTGTCAAAGGTATTTACGTGCCTAACTCCCACTGACACTATCGGAGTTAGGCGCCTAAATAGATGTTGAGGATCTGGGGTCTAAATCCCACTGACTTTCACTGATTTATATTCCTAATTGCCTTCTACTTTTCAAAATGGGACTTAAGCTCCTTAGTTCCTTAGGCACTGTTGAAAATTTTACCCAAGGGAGATTAAGTGACTTGACCAGTGTCTGAGAACAATCAGTTGCAGAGCCATAAAGTGACCCCAGATCTCATGGGAATCCCACTCTTGGGCCTTAGCCACAGTCTCAGCCTTCTCCTTTGGCTGGCTTTCCTCTCAAAGGATCCTAACCTGCTTTCCACATTTACAAAAATCCCTCGGGGTATGTCTACATTACACTGTAAACTTGGGTCTGTAGGACCCATACTTGTGGACTTGGTGTTTCGAAACCGGAGCTTGAGCATCCACGCTGAATAGTAAGCCCAGGTTTACAATTTCTGGCCCAGGTCTCACAGCCATGCTAACACCTCCCTATTGCATTACACAGACTTTCTGACTTATACCCCTGGCTGGGTTTTTAACCCCACAGCCCGGATCTGGCAAGCCTGAATCAGTTGACCTGGGTTTTGAGATTTGGCGCCATGGGTTTGTTTGGCTTTTTTTTGTTGTTGTTGCAGTGTAGACATATCCTTAGAGGCCCTGGTAAACTACTGGGGGTCTCTGGTCTGGGCCGATCTTGCCAACAAGAGACAAATGCAGCTTTGCAATTTTGCTTTGCTATATCTCCTTCATGAATGCCTCCCCCCAAGGCACAGCAGAGCCTGCAGACCCCATCGCCAAGAAATTCCAATTTTCCTCTTATATAACAATGTAAATGTAATAATTTCATCTCCCGCTCTGACTGTTACCCAATCGAAGTTTAGTAAAGGAATGGGCCATTAGAGAATTTGCTATGGCAGCTGCTGGCAAGGTTTAATATGAAGTTTGGTTTATTGTCAGATTACTATTAATAACATTTCTGATTAGGGACTAACTTTTCTCTGAGCTGTATAAATGTCACGGAGAGATTGTTTGGGGAAAAGGAAATGTGCTATCTCCTCCCCAACCTCAACCTGTGTGTCACAAGCACTTCCACATGTTACAATCTTCCCATTGTTTTTCATCTTATTGTAGAAGTGCTGCAGCGGTGACTAATTCTTGCATAAATCATTGCCATGACAACACCTGTACGATACGGCCAAGTGGAGCTGAAGCGGTGAGATTCCTTTGGCTCAGCCAAAGGGCTAGAGTGACACAGATTCAGGTTAAGTAACTGTGCTAGGCTTTTTCTTGCTATGAAAAAAGAGGTATGAGCAACGTAGTTTCATTTTTTCAAGAATCTTTCTTTCTTTCTTTCTTTCTTGAATGGTACTCGCCCACTACCTCAAGAGTAAAATAAAGGCCCAATGCCTACATCACAAACCTCTTTAAAGTAGATGCAGATACCAAATGCATCCAAGCAGCCTCACGTGTTGATTATTGTGCTCCCAGCCAATCTGGCCCTTCCTTTATAGATCCTTCCATGTGTTTGGGTTGAGAGACTCCATCTCTTTTGAGAATGGTCATGCTGTCTGCCCTGGGACACTGCTTTTCTTTTTGACGTTCTCCATTCTTTAGTTGTGTGTTGTTCTTCCTTTTCACACCCATGAAGAGCTAACATGCTAGCTCTCAGCTTTATTGGCAACCAGGAGCCCAAGGCCCCGATCCTGCAATTTGAGCCCACTTCTACAGCCGATCTGCTTAGGTTATGGGCAAGGACAGCATTCTTGGTGCTGCCTGCATAGAAGACACAGTCTAGCTGCATTCAGCGGCATAATCCCTGGTAAACGTGTTTTAGGTGGGAAAAGCCCTGCTAGATGTTCAGATCTCACACTGAGCCTGATAGTTTTAGAAAGAGAGCTCCACAAGGGACTTCTCCTTAGTGTTATTCATACGGCAGTAGTGCCCAGAAGCTCCAGTCGGGGGTGGGGCTCCATTGGTCTGGGTGCTGTACAAAGCCAGAGGAAGACTGAGGCTAGATCCTCAGCTACACTGATTGACATGCTCCTCCCCAGAGCGATTCATCAGAGGTGTGGGTTTACACCAGGGATGGATTGGACCCAACTGGTACAAAAATAAGTGGCTGTGACTTTCCAAATGGCTAGTGATTTCAGGTGCCCAATTTAGAGATGCCTTAAATGGGCTGATTTTCAGTAAGCGCTGAGCACTTGCTCTATGAAAACCAGGCTTCTTTAAGGTGTATCAAGTTGGCCACCTACAAATTGATGCTCCCAAAAACACTAGTTGCTTTTGAAAATCTTGACCAATGGATTTTTTTTGTTTCAGGGTTATTTTTTTTTCCCCCTCGGGGAGAAATTCTTATTTCAGTAAAAATGCAAGGGTCTCTGGTTTTATAGTCTTCTATTTAAATCAAATTGGTAACCAGTAAATACATCCCACGTGACTTTCTTTTCTTTTTCTTCTCTTTGTATTTCACCGTATGTCACTGAACTTCTCTGTGACTCCATTTCTCAGTCTGGAAAATGGGGTTAAGGATACTAATTTACCACACAGCAGGGCAGAGGCTTAATTAATTCGGGCTGATTTTTTGAAAAGTTCTCAGCTGGGCCTCAATCATTTGCGGGTGCATAATTGGAGTCCATTTTAAAAACGAGGCCCATAATGTTTGGGTGATGAAAAGGGACCACCATGAGATAAAAGGTGCGAAAGACATGCATAGAATTGTTTTACATACCAGTCTAGATCCTCGGTTGCTGTAAATAGGAGTAGCTAGCTTGGGGAGGCAATGTGACCTAGGGACTACTAGGTCACTAGATTAGGACTGAGGAGACCTGGGTTCTGTTTCTGGCTCTGCTACTGACCTATGGTATGACTCTTGGCAAGTCACTTCACTTCTTGTCCCCCTCTGACCTTTTGTGAGTTTCTGTTGTAAGTTCATTGGGGCAGAGGCTATCTAGTACCATGTGTTTGTAGAGCACCTAGTGTACGGGGTCCCTGACCTTGGTTGGGGTCTGTATATTCGACTGTGATACACATAATAGTTAATGGAGCTAAGGGCTGTACAGTCTATGAGGACCTGGCCCACTGTGTCTGAGCCAAATGTACAGCATCAGTGATAAAACACTGATTCCGCTCTGCCTGCAAATGCACGGACAAAGCCGGGTATCATGTTGTGTGTTCAATTAGGGTCTGACTCTGTCCTTGTTATAATGTGATCAATAGTATTTTAGGGCCGGGAGATCCTGTTTTGACTTTTAAACTGAGTGGATTTGATACACAAGTCACCAGCTGAGCCATAAATGTGAAGCACAGGGATGTGCTTTTCACAGACTAACATCTGTTATGAAAACCAGAAAGCTAGATTGAGTTTAATGGCAAAATATATCAGCCTTCCCCCCCCACACACCCCGAACTACTAACTGCTCTCAGTTTTGATTTTTAGAAAGGAGAAGGTGACGGGGGGAAAAGCTGACCAGACAGGTTACTGATTATTGTAGAATCATAGAATATCAAGGTTGGAAGGGACCTCAGGAGGTCATCTAGTCCAACCCCCTGCTCAAAACGGGACCTATCCCCAACTAAATCATCCCAGCCAGGGCTTTGTCAAGCCTAACCTTAAGAACCTCTAAGGAAGGAGATTCTACCACCTCCCTAGGTAATCCATTCCAGTGCTCATTATCTATATTCCTGTAGCGTAGCAAAGCCTACTATCTCCTACTAAGATTATAGCAACGTCTTACACTGAGCAGCTTTCATCCAAAGTTCTTGACAGACAACTCTGGATGAAAAATTCAGTGGCCTCTTTAATGACCACAAATGGCCTGTCTACGTCTCTCTCTCTCGGTTTCAGCCATCCCCATTGTATCTGAGATCTTCTATAGTATCTGGGCATCTCCCAGCGACCTCAGTTTTAGATCTAGTTTGAAAGATGGCGCTTCTGGTTGCACGGCACCTCCTAACAACATTCTGGGTCCTAGGGCAGCAGGGTGAAGAAATAAAACGGTGCCAGCTATTGGATCACCGTCATCGCTTCCTTCAGTGTTCTGGCTTTTCTTTGGAGCGCTCCTGTCTGGGGGCCGACCAGGGCTAGCCACGTTTTGTACGCGGGGGTTGATTCTCCACTCCACTGCACTTCCTCTGGTCACTGACACCTGGGCACAGTGGTTGCAGAAAACTGCCATTCTGGCTTTCACACTTGGCTGTAACTGACTCCACACGCTGTATGGCAGTTGAGTATCCAATCACTGGGGCCATATCCTCAGCTGGTATAAATCAGCATAGCTCCACTGAAACGCTAGGCCACTTTACCCCAGCTGGGGATCTGGTCCATGGGGTTCAGATTTACCTTTTTATAGTTGTTCCTGAGCTAAGTTTGAACTGTAAATTCCATTCAGATCCAGGGGCTGGGTTCCCAGGGTTTGTTCCGACTCCACTGTAAAAAAAAAACTAGGGGCAACGGTTCCATTTGCTGCCTGGCTAGAGGCTCTCAGCACTGTGCCCTCCGGGAAGGAGAATGGGTGCGTCCCAACAGGCCTGGCTGAAAACAGATCTCTCATTGCCGAGCAAGCGCGGACTAAAAATATTGACTTTTCTCCCTTCTTTCTTTCACTCCAAAGGCTGCATTCCCAAAAGAATGAAGGGCTAGACTGTCCCCTGGGCTGCGTGTTCATGTGGGGGTCCCTGGGGAAGCAAGACACCCCTTAACCTCAAAGAAGTGCCCCTCTGATCCAGGGGTGCAGGAGGAAATGAGCGTTGTGAGTCTTTCACTCCCCTCCTTCCTCAAGCAAGGGGGTGGGGAGTAGAGCTGGGGATTATTTTTCCCCATTAAAAATAATGAATGATTTTTTTGGAGGGAGCGGGGGGGGGGGGGGCGATGTTTCAGAACATAACCAAGTAACCAAAAGGAAAAATGCCATTTGAAATTAAACAAACAATTTTTGTCCCCATTTGAAAAATGTCCCCCCAAATATTGCATTTTTATGATGGGAAGATTTTTTGGTTGGAAAATTCATTTCAAGTCGCTTTGGGGGGGCAGTGGGTGGAGAGTGGGCGGAGCCACGCCTCCGCTCGGGCCATGCACCGGCTGTCACTAGAGTGTTCCAGAAAAGAGAGAGGTCCATGCATACGTAAATAGCTAGTTCATAGATAAGGCGCCAGCAGATGGCACTCAAGCATATGCATCATTGCTCTTGGGTTTTCTAGGCCCCCAGTAAAACTTCTGGTTCTTGAGCACTGCAAAAGGCTTCAGCTGGATGGCTCTTTACATAGAGCTCTTAACTTCGGTCACTGCAAGTGAGCCACAGTAGGACGGTGTCCTAATGTGCTGATGGTCGATGTCAAGGAGGAAATAGGGGATGAATTGTGACTCTTTGGGTGATGAGGCTTCCTGCGGCTATTCCTGGTGTGGTGCAACTTATACCTCGTCCCCTGCAACAAAAGGCACAACTCAACCCTCAGAGTCTTCGTTTCTTTCCTCCTCTTCTTCCCTTTTCTCTACCTCTCCTTCCTTCCTCGATTCTTATCTCAGTTACACCAATGCAGCATTGCTAGCTCCAAGGGCTCCAAAATCATTAATCAGATACCCCCAAAATCATGAGCTTGGCTTTCAATTTTTTTTTTTTTAATTTAGGGTTTGTTATATTCGCCTTCTGGGTTTTGTGCCTCTGGGGAGAGGAATGTGTTACATTTCCTAGATTTCCTTCGCATCCACTATGGCTAGCAAGAGAGCTTTCCTTTTTAATAAAGCAAGATTCTCACATAACCCCATGACTCCAGGAGCTGGGGTTTTAAGAAGAAAACTCTGAGATTTGCAATAAAATGGTGAGAGCTGGCAACACTGCCACTGCCACTCCAAAGTGACTCCATTATTTCAGAGGAGTGTACTCCCGATTTATGTCAGTGTATCTGAGAGTGGAGTCTCTCTCTGTCTCCTGAGTGTCACTGCTTGTTAAAGACTGCCAGGCACCTGGTGACATTTTCACATCCTGACTTTTCATCTCTTTATGCTTTAAGAGCTTGTCTCCAGACCTCCAAGTCTTTTCCCTTTGTCTCATTTCCAGCACAAGAAGAGCAGAGTAAGAACACCCCATCAAGTCCCTTATAGCAAGAATTACAGCATGAAAGAGGGAGTTCCTCACCCCAACAAAATCCACCCTAACCCCTTGCCTCAGCTGCTAAAGGACTGAGAGCGCGTATTGCTGCACTGGCATTTTTAGAGAGTTGCGGACACTGGATTGAATTTTACTAGGACTGCAAATGAAGTCTCGGGTGTCAGCAGCTGATCAAGATGAAGCTTTTTCTCCCCATGCTCTCTCACTTCCCAGATGATCAACATTCAGATTCACCCAGGGCCTCATTTGAGAGGAGCAAAAACACCCTCCATAGATGGCAGAATGCTCCAACCTGTATAATTTTATTCAGGGCTGGCAGCCTGATTTGTGAATGTCTGACTCATGGAATAAATCCCTGATTGCTGCCTAGGATTTATGGACAAAAAGTGTGCGTGCGCGCGTGCATGCGCTTGGATTCGAGTGTGTGCGCGCGCCTGCTTGAATTTGAGTGCGTGTGTTTGCAGGCATATGAGTTTTTAAGGGAGTGTGTGTGTAGTGTGTGAGGTGCATTTGCTCGTGTGTGTGTGTGTTAGTGTCTCTGGATGTAAGTTAATATGACAAATCCGTGTTGCTGGGTACGCGCATTTGTAATTGAGTGTGTGTTCGCCTCTGTGTGTGTGAATTTGTATTTGAGTGGGAATGTATGTGAGTGTCTTTGTGTGCCTCAGTCCATGTGTCTGAGGCCATACAGAACATAGACTTGAGAAAAAGAAACAATATAATCAGTTTTGATCAACTTTCAGCAGAAAAGGACAGTCGCAGAGCTCTCCAAAGCCATTTCTAGTATTTTGCGCTTCTAGCCTCTTTCATCGAAGGAGCTCAAATTGTTCTGCAAGCGGTAATGCTCCATGAGGAGTTAGCAGTGTTTTTGCTAACTGCGGCCTTTTTTTGACTCATAGACTTGAAGGTCAGAAGGGACCATCATGGTCACCTGGTCTGATTTTTTGTTCCTGTCTTCCTGAGCCGAGTGCGTTAGAATGAGGCAGATAAAACATTACATTTGCACGGGCTAAACTTCAGTGTATTCCCCTTCCCCCGCCTGAGGAGGGACTGTCCAGAGGCGATGGGAAAAGAAGGGGTGGTGAATGGGTTTGGAATAATTTTAGAATTCATCCGGTGGTTTTCATGGGGTCAGTGCCTTTAGCAAGGGACCAGAGAGGCACAGATTTGGAAATACCTGCTACTACCACCAATGTCCATTTCTTTAACAGAGTCCAGTTTTCCATAGTGTGTTACCCATGGATGAGCTAAAATAAATAACAAGTATTCTTTTTATGGCCGCAGATCGAAGACTTTGTTGCTCCTACAGGCCGGATGTGTGCGATGAGCTCGGGTGCTTCTAGCATCCCTCCATTCTCCGCCACAAGCTCCCCGGGTGCCTCTCTCCCATCCCCCTTTATTTTAGTTCTCCTTACAACTCCCCCACTCCATCCTTCATGCCAGGGGCTCTGGGTCTTCCCCATTCTCCTCTCCTCCCAAGCCATGGCCTCTGGGTGCAACCCCATTTGCCCCCAAACCTTCTTCCCCTCATGTCTCCCCATGCCGGCATCCCCCATGCTCCCCTCTGCCAAAGGTTCTGTGTAACTCCCCACTCCCCCTATGTCAGGGGCTCTGTATGTCCCCCTGCCCTCTTCCCACCCCCACCCCCCAATTTTCACAAAAATCAGTACACTTCTGCCCAATGAGGCCTAGAACATTCCCTGGAATATTGGCATTGATCAGATGCAACTTTCAAAAATTATTGCATTACAGCCAGATGGAGAAATGCCACAAGTTGAGTGTAAGGGCCTTGTGTGCTCAGCCAAATAACTAAAGATTAAGGGCCAGTTGAAGAGCTAGCTCAAGGTTTCTTGTATTACCTGTACAGCTCCTGATTCATCCCAATATTCACCACTGTAGGAGATCAGCCCATATGGTGTAATATCCAGGTTAGCAGTAAACGTATGGGGGGCGGGGAGGAAACACAGCAGGATGGGCCAATTCCTGAGCTGGTGCAAATCTGTGCAGCTCCAGTGAAATCAATTTATGCCAGTTTACACCCGCTGAGGTCCTGGCCCCTAATTTTGAAGATTTGCATATGGGACACAATTGCAGTGCCACTTCCAACCTACTCCAAGCCTTGCTTAATTGGTGAGCTGTGGGATGAGCTTTTCCGTCTCTGCTACTATATTCTGCTGCAGTGAAGGTTTCTGTCATTAGTTTTATAGGAAGCGTTCAGTGGCCTCATTTGCTATTCATATACATCTGTTCCATCAGAGCCTGTCATTAATCTCTTGGTAGGTTTAAGGTTTCCCTCTTGCAGTTGCTACATGGCCAGTCATCAAAGAAACAACTAAATGAATGTGGCTATGAAACAAATCGTAGGTGGTAAGGTTACTGGATAATTGCTTTCCTGCTAAAATATATACACTGTGTCTCTCTATCAGTTGAAGGAAAGGCTACAGGGAACATGCTGGCAGTCCCCTCTGACCGTGTTGGAATGTGAAGTTCTGAGACCTAAACCGGCCGGCAATATTTGATTAGTAAAGCCAGGCTGATTTGTTCCCCTGTTTATAAGTACGCGCGCTCCTGCAGCCCACTGCTCTCCTTCTTTGGCAATGATAATTGAGTAGCAAGTGGAGCTAGAAGGCAGAGCTAATGAATGGTTCGAATGCTCATTTAGGAACAGCCCCCTGGAGAGGAGTTGGCTTGTACCGAGTGGACTGGCAGTCCGCAGTAAGCACAATGTTAATGAGCTAAGCTGCTGAAAAATGCTCGCTTGGTGGGAATTGTGGCTGGGTGGGGACAGCCTTTGGTTCTGACATTCTTTGAACATGATACGGGCTGTTCAGAGACTGGTTGGTCCAAATTCCTTACTTCAGATTTACACAAGTGAATCTAAGAGTAGAGTTACCGAGATTAATGGAGTTTATAGATTTATGTGCATGTAACTGAGACCAGAGTTGCTCTGGATTGAGTTAATATCGATTTACACCAATGTAACGGAAAGCAGACTGGTTCTAGATTAAATGACGTTACTATAGATTTGCACAAATACAAAATGGTGAATAACCGGCTATGCCGTAATAGTGCAGAAAAGGAATGATAGTGGATGACACATTGACTATGACCCAACTATGTGATGCAACTGAGAAAAAGGCTGATATCATTCTGGAGCGTATTAACAAGTGGCTCCTATGTAAGACACAGGTCATTGCCCCGCACTATTTGATGCTGGTGAGGCCTCAGTTGAAGTGCTGGGTCCAATTTTGGTGCCACACTTTAAGAAAGATGTTCTCAAATTGGAGACAGTCCAGAGGAGAGCAACTAAACTGATACCAGGCTGAGAAATCCTGACCTATGAGGAATGGTTTAAAAAATACTGGGCATGTTTAGTCTTGAGAAAAGAATATTGAAGTGGTCTAATAACAGTATGTTATTAAGGGCTGTTACAAAGGGGATGGTGATCAATTGTTCTCCATGTCCACTGGAGGTAGGACTAGAAGTAATCTGCTTAATCTGCAGCAGGGGAGATTTACATTAGATATTAGGAAAAACTTTCTATCTCTAAGGATAATTAAGTTCTGGAGCAGGTTACAATTGGAGGTTGTGGAATCCCCATCATTGGAGGTTTTTAACAGCTTAGGCATACACCTGTCCAGGATGGTCTGTATATACTTGGTCCTGCCTCAACATGGAGTAATGGAGGAGATAACCTCTTGGTTCCCTTCTAGCCCTGCATTTCTGTGATTTACCCCAGAGTAACTGAGAACAGTATAACAAGTACACAGGTGCACGTGACATTTTGTAACCTAAAGCTATTATTTTAATGAGATATAAAATGTCTATTAGCCCTACAAAGCATACCCTGGCCCTTTAACTGAGCGAGTGCATGACAAGATAGCTCACTAATGACTGAATGTTGGTGAGAAGTTGGTGTCCTGAGGGCAGGGACGGATGAGGCCTCATTTGTTCCCTCGCACCAAATCCCCGTATATACCAGACCTCATCCTCTCCGGAATAACTTCTTAGAAGAGAAAACTCTATGCCCATGAAAAAACGTTTGTTATGATGCGTCTTTTGCTTTCCACTTACAATTATTGTTCTCTACGGGCCCCTTATGTGTCAAAAAGGATGCAGTGGGATATACTTCTAGGAAACAGACTGGGTCAGGTTTACCCTGAGTAACCACAGCTTTTACAGTTATTATGTTTTGAAGCACTCTCCTCATCCTCCTGAAATGGGATGGCTATTAGCCAGGACAGTTGGAGAGCTGCAAATGATCTGCCCAGATTCCAGCAGGTGGGTAGAAAGGTGCTTTTTAAGGCTCTTCCTGAAGGAAGATGGAAATTAAGAAAGATATTTTTGTCATAGGGCCAGATCCTGAGCTGGTGTAATTTGGTCTGGCTCAGTGCTTAATTTGTGCGAGGGATGAACCCCGGCACCTCTAGGCTTGGCAGTTCATAGCCATGGCACCTCTAGGCTTGGCAGTTCATAGCCATGGCACCTCTGGGCCTGCCATGTCTGTGATAAAAGAGAAAAAATTGCTGGAGCCCCGGCACCTCTTTCATTACAAATTAAGCCCTGGTCTGGTTCCAGTGATGTTAGTGGAGCTTTGCCAGTTTACACCAGCTAATGATACGGCCCATAATTGTTAAATCATCATCATCATTTATTTTCTCTCCTTGTTAACATCTCAGAAGAAGCATTCCCAGCACCAAGCAGTCAAAAATTGTGAGGCAGGGTCCAAAAAATCAGTAGATCAGCTTAAATCATGGGATTTTTAAAAAACAAATGTATTTGCCTTCTGCTTTTTTCAGTCGTTAGGGCTCATATTTCCAAGTGGTTTTTGCAACCACGACGGCTAGAAACTTACATATTCACATGACTCCAGGAGCTGGGGCTTTCCGATAAACACAAAATACCACGAGAGTTGCCATAAAATTGTGAGAGTTGGTGACACTGGAGAAGCTCAGATCTTTAATGTTTCCTTAACAGTATCTTCTCCCACCACCACCCACACAAGCTGCTGTGTTATCGTAATTCGGTTTGTTGTTGTAGGGTTGCTCATGTTGCACTATTTCATTTTTGTAGTATTGTTCAGGAGCATAGTGGCTTGTTACTGTCATGAGCACTCTTCACTTAAGATTCGTTTTTGTTATTGTATGGTTCTTGATGGGAAAACTGGTGTGTTATTTTAGGGTGTTTAGGGATGCACTGGATTATTATCATAGTGTTGTTCAGGAACACATTGTTTTGTTATTGTAGGGTTCCTCATAAGTGCATTCTTGTTTTCATAGGGTTTTTCATGAGTATACTGTTTCATTATTGTAGGGTTGCTTATGAGTGCGTAGGTTTGTTGTTATAGGGTTGCTCAAAATAGGATGCTGGGCTGTTGGCACTGATTATATTTTTAACTGAAAAAGATATTTGTGTAATCCTCTCATGAGCTTCTGTTACAGGTTCCCCCTCTCTGCTAATTCATATGAGTTGTTACAACCGCTGATTACAGAGGCTTGGCTCTTTAGCTCAAGCTGTAGCCCCCCCACCCCTTATTCTTTTAGTTCTGGAGGTCCTGGCTTCAATCCCCAGTGTTCTAGCCAAGATGGTGGCTAAGGCATTTGCATATATTTGCATTTTATGTGGGAAACACATAAAAAAATCCAAAAAGAGATATAGAGATTTTATGTAAAAGTATAAGAGAGTGTTTTGAGGGGGAAGGCAAGTCAAATGTTGGCTCCTCCAGCCCTTTTAAACTTCCAAGGTGTTAATTTGATTGGTGGAATTCCCTTTTCACAGGCTTTCTCTTTCTCTGTGTAGTTTGCCTCCTGGGACCCTCCTCCTAACTGGTAGTTGTCCGTGGGTTCTGACCCTCCTCCAGTCAGTAAGATGGGTATCATAATTCTTAGGTGTCTCACAGTGGGTATTGCGTCTCTAAATGATTTTTGTTTGGCAGCTGCCTTGAAATTGCCAGATGAAAAGTGTGAGAACATTCTTCCATGCTGTCTTCTCACCTGCCTTGAAACAGGGACTGGAAGTGATCTGACTTCATTTCAACTCTGTACCTGCAGCTGAGATTCTGTTTTGCATCTTGATTCTTCTTTGGTACATCAGAAGGGATGTCCTTATACCTCCTGTGGCAACAGGAACTGCAGAGGGAGTTGT
The DNA here is from genome assembly GCF_002925995.2 of Terrapene triunguis. Lineage (NCBI taxonomy): Eukaryota > Metazoa > Chordata > Testudines > Emydidae > Terrapene > Terrapene triunguis. The sequence continues at coordinate 14,721,443 of NW_020664587.1, forward strand.
TACTTAACTTTGGCCTTGCCTGGTGGGACACTCTAGCCTTCTCGACACTGCTCCCTAAACACCCAGTCTCGTACTAGTACCAGGGCTAATACGAGCTCAGCTGGGCATGTTGTATTAATGGAATTACATCCTAAAAACTGAAAACGAAAGTCCCTCTGCCACCCCCTCATTTGTTCTTGGTTACAGTACATTTACAGCTTGGTTCTAAATGGTGAATTTTAATATCATTTTCTTCAAAAGTGTTACATATAAATTTAGTATCCCAGTATAAAAGTGTCTACAGGCGCAGAAATCATTATTGCCGGGCTGACTGTTAAAGACTGATATATTTAAAGTGAAATATATTCTCTCCAAAGTGAAAACTCAGGGTGTAAATTAAATTTGTCAATAAATATGGAAATGGCTTCTAACCCTCCTCCACTCCCCCGACCCCGCATTGCTGAGATTAGTTGTCTCGGTTCCATGTCATCGGCATGACAAGAGGAATTATTGGCTCCCACTCCCTCTGTTGTTTAATGTATGCTCAGTTTCAAGAGACATCTATTATCACAGCCTCAGATCAGCGAGTTAATTGTACATTCAACAGTGATATCAACCATATGAACTCTTTAGGAACAGACTCTGGGAGGAGGTCATTGGATTTAGGGGATTCAAGAAAACCCCTGAGCAACTTATCTTCTTCCTGGCGATTTGTGAGTGATGGAATAACCAGCACATACATTTTGGTCCCCTGGTTTACACAAGTATTTATATCAGAGAGGAGCCCAATGCAAAATCCTAGAAATAGGAATCCCCAAAATTTGAGAGAGTCCAGATCCCAGCTCCATTCTAAGCCTTAACACCTCAGAACTTTGGGAAAGTTTGGATCTTCTGAACTCTGCTGCTTTTATCTGTGTCGAACATCCATATAGTACAGTGTATGGAAATATTAGCATCATGTGTTTTTCTTACCCTGATCTGAGATATTGCTTGGTTAGTACCATTGCAGGGGGGAAAGAAGAAACCCCCACCCGGCTATTGTGCAATGTATTTGAATGCTCCCGTCTGCACTTAGGAGTTTAAATTGATTGGTTTTGTGCCAATGGGTCAGATTTTGAGTGGCGCAAATCAGCATAAATGCACTGAAGCTAGAGGAGTGATACTGAGGATTTGGCGTTGAATTTTGCTCTTGGATGTAGAGTTTGGGTATCAATGTTTGCAAAGCAAGGTCTCTGGGCCTAACAAGATGTATTGTCAGTTTGAAAAGAAAAAGCCGACAGGTTGGAACTTTGAGAGGCTTTGATGACATAAAACTGGGTAATAAGATTTGTCTGGGACCCTCAGCTCCCACTCGAGGGACCAAACAAACTCAGAACTATCCAGAAATGTAACGAGAGCCCGGAACTCTGGTAAGTGAGACCACCGTATCAGAAAAGCAATATTATTTCATTTGATGACCTTGTGGTCATTAGCATTGAGATCAAGAGGTCAGGAGGTTGAAATGTCACCATGGCCTGCAGGAATAATGACACTGAGATAATTTTTATGTCTCCACTTGTTAAAATATCCCTGTGTCCGCATTGCTCGATTGTCCCCAAGATTAATACCCATCCGTGGCTATTTTGTTGAGTGGCAGGTGAGTTTCAGATTGATTATGTTTGCAGCAGAAGGGGTTAGTATTGTTACAGTCAGGCTGGATTTACCATAGCCCTGCAGACCCTGAGATGTCACCCATTTCGGGAGTCCTGGGTATCGCCTTCCCGTCGGCAGAGTGCTGCGGCAAACCAGGATGAGCTGTAGCCAAGGTCAGGAAGGATGATTGTGATGATGATGGGATGACATTAATACTGCATCGAGGAGACATAATGGAGAATGGGAATGAAGACTCATCTGTCACAAACTCCTCATCCGTCAGCTGGAGGTTGGCAGTTGACATGGCAACGATGACTTTAGTTTGTTGTGCTGTCGCTCTGCTCAGTTTGCTGTGTTTCGGGAGGGACAGAGGAGCGCGTCTGCGGAGTTGTTGTCCATAGCTGGCAACCCATGGGACCTGAGATGCTATCTCTCCTTCCAGCCATCTGCTTACTGAGCGCTTGCACCCCGCATCCCGCCATCGTCTGAGCTTTCCCAACAGCCTGAATTCTCCCCACTAGCTGTCTGAGCTTCCCCATTCCCCACTCACTTTCTCACCTGCCCCTCTGCCTGCTTCTGAACACCCCATGTCCTCAACCCACCAGCTGATGTGGGCTCTCCTTCCCTACCCACCCCCCTCCTGCAGTGCTCCCCTCATTTTTCTACCCAATCTCTTTTCTCTCTCGCAGATACAAACAACCTACACTGATCTTTTCCTGGACCAAGGGACGTTGTCTTCAAAAGTCCCAACTGAGACAAAGGAAAGACAGCCCCTGACTTCAGCAGGGTTTGGATCAAGCCCTTGGTCAATTGGATGGAATTTCACAGGTAAGCGACAATGCTGCTCATTGGCAAATTCCTCCCAGTCCCTGCAGCACATGGCATGATGAACGCTCCCAATGCCCCAAACTCCATGCAGCAGAGAGAAGGCACAATGAGAAACAATGAGCAGATCTCTTGGGAAAACAGGTTTTACTTCTTTTTATTACCTCTCTCTGCTGGGCTACTGCTACCTGCCAGAAGTCCAGGCTCAGTGCAGAGAACTGCCTGTTGCAAGAATGGCTGGATTCTTTTTGCTTATTTTCTGTGTTTCTAGTTCTTATCTGTTGCTTTAAAACAAAATGTTAATTGTTAAGGGTGTCTGCCAAAGTCCAGGCATTGGCCGGAGAGTTAAACCCAAGTGATATAATTTTGGTTGAGTTACATAGACTCTGCCTTTATCAGAGTAACATCAGAGTTTGCCTTGCTGTGACTGCTATCAGCAATTGGCATACCCTACAGAACCTGGTACTGAACAGTCCGCAAGTTCAAAGCCCCTTTGTCATCAAAGTACATTAGCTTGTAACTAATTACGTCCAAGCATTATCGGGACCAGTTCCTCCTTTTAAACACACTTAACAACTCCATCGTTGAAGGTTCTGGGCATAAAAACAACCACATTGAATAAACTCCCCAAAGACACATGCTGCAATAGGTAAGGAATTGAACTAGACCCCTTGGGTCCCCGTTGGCAAGTAGCTGGAGTGAATGTGTTGGTTACATTTTCCAAATGAAGATTAAAACACCAGGGTTTTTGTATTTCACAAGTGCTGCTGGCATAGTACGCCATCATTAAAGAGGGAGCTAGAAAGCTGGATTGTGCTATAAAAGAAGGGCCCAGACCATTACACATTGAAGTCCATGGAAAGACTCCGATTAAGTTCAATGGGTGTTGAATCAGGCCCCAAACATTCTTGGGATAGCTAGATACAAATCTGAGGAGCAGACTGTAACTCGCGTGATGGGTTACCCACACCACCCCGGGAAGGCTTATCAGCCTGGGTTTGTGGGAGCTGAAGTGGAAGCCTGATCACAATAGCTCCAAATATATGTATAAATGATGTCAAATATTAAGATGCACTAAGAAAATGCCTCACTGAGAATGTTACAAACACATTGTCTGTGCATTAAGGACTCTGCATAGCTAATCGGATGTTTTTCTGTATCTCTTTCCCCTTGTCCTTTTATTATTGAGGCTATTTGCATGGAAACAAGAGCTTTGCTTGTAAAATGCTTATCTGTTCCTATTGCTTATTCTATACTCAAGGGAACAGTTTTCTCTCTGTGGCATCAAGAACCGTTTACCCAGCATCCCATTGCGATATCAACCCTGTAATGAAAGTTTGTGATTTCCACTGGGAAACATATGGTCAGTCAGACAAAAGAGAGCTTCTTTCTAGTTCTGATCACTGTGTGTGTACAGCGCCTCTCCCTTCTTCCATGATTTGGGAGCACATGGGGTCTAGTGGTTACAGCAGGAGCGTGGGAGCCCAAACTTCCAATAGAGCTTAAAATCACTTCTTTACAGTCCTTCTTTCATCTATTGGTAGAGCTAGTCACATTTTTTTGGACAAACTGCTTTTTTAGGTGAAAAATGCTGATTTTGTCAAAACCAAAACTGTTCGAGAAATAAGGGTTGGTTTTGACGAAACTCCCAAACTGAAACAAAGTTTTGAAATTGTCACAAATTCCTGGTTTTGACATTTTCCAAACAAAAAGCGTTGGGTCTTTTTGAGTCAAAACAACTTTTGCTTTAGACATTTGGTAAAATTTAGAATAAAAAAAAAAGTTAAAGAAAAGAAGGCCAAAATGGAAAGAAAACATTTCAACATTATCAAAATGAAACGTTTTAACTAGCCTGAAGTGATCCAGGAAGCATGTGAGAGTCCAGTGGTCAGTGCAGGAGATGAGGTATCTGTATTCATGAGTTCTATTCCCACTGGGTCACTATGTTGTTACCATGGGCAAGTCATTTAGACCAGCGTTTTTAAACTTGGGCTCTTAAATTAGGCAATTAAATCCATATTTAAACACCTAAATAACAGTGGCCTGATTTTCAGAAGTGCTGAGCATCCACAAATGTCATTAAAATTAATGGGAGCTGCAGGCACTCAGCAAACATTGAAAATCAAGCCACTTTTTTAGTTGCTTCAATACAGTGTTTGAACCCGAGGGGGACAGACCCTCAACTGGCATAACCCAGAAATCAATGGAATTTTGCTGATTTGCACCACATGGGGATCGGGCCCAGGTTTTTGGTTGGGCCGATGACTGATTCAGTCTGGCTCATCCCACTGATATCAGTCCTTGTCGTTCCCGAGCACTAAAATTTACCCCAAATTACAACAAAACAAATCAACCAGTGCCATTTGAATTTTTTCTTTTCTTTTTTAATTTCCTTTTTCACAGTGTGACTGACGTCCCTGTGCTGCCTGGGATTGATGGGAGTGTGCCAACCTCCAGCTGCAGGCTCTGTGTCTTTGTGCATTAGGGACAAAAAAATATCTGTGTACGAGTACCTTGACAGAAAGGGAGAACAGAGGAAAAATGCAGGCCTGCGGCTTCTCATCCAAACGAAGCCGCACAAAAGAAGAAGCTAACACAGTGGAAAACGTCATGTCTGCAAAGCACCAAGGAGGAAATCAACACAACTTTAAGAGGTAGCAGACAGGGAATAGATTACTGCACTTTTAAATTAAAGGTGTTATGGGGCTCCTGGAGGGAACTGGCTGGGAGTAAGAAAGGAATTCGGTGTAGTTAGACTCACTGCACTCGTGAAACACCTACACTGTCTGGGTCCATTAAGCTTGTGTCTTACAACGCCCTCAAAATGCAGACAGAATCATTCAGTATCAGTGACAGCCTGTTTATCTAATCTCAAATGACCTTTCGCAGAGGAGGCTCCACAGGCGACACGAATATTTACAATCCCAGTGTTCCTAGCCATCATCCCTTTAATTGCAATTAAAGGTGTTGTCATGGTTCTGGTGAATGGCCTTCAGGTTGATTTACGTGGTCAAACAGCAGGTGTGTTTAAGGCAGTTATTGATTGTAATATTGGCAGTGGAGTTTTCTGTTCTATGAAATGAAAACGTAAGCAAAGGAAAGGTTGGTGTATATGTAAGCGGGGGAATAGTCCAGCTGTTGTGGGGAACTTTCCAGGTTTATACCCTACCCCGGTGAAATGGGCTAGTGAAAGTATCTGAGTCCTCGCTCCCACTTCCTTTACCCAGAGTCCTGCCTGACCTCGAGGACTCCCCTTCTACTCTCCCGTGTGGCAGAGTCCTCATAACCCCGACAAGGCTGGGCCCAGGATTCCTGGGGGGCTCAACTCCCAACCTTGTTGTGGTCACTTAGGATAGGGGCTAGGGTGTCCCCACTCTGGGGTGCTCTCTCTGCACAGGACGCTTCTCTGACCCACTGATCATTACATACAGTTCAAAGCAAATATGATTTATTAAACAGCAATCAATTAAAAAAGAAGGGGAAATGGAAAAGGTTAAAAGAAAACCCGTCACCCCGCTCTGGGAGCTAGCAACCAAAAAACCCCACTGAGTTTTAGTAAGGGGCCAACAGTCCCTTACATATAGTATGGGGGATGTGCAGAGTTCAAAAATGTGCTGGGTGCTAGGGGCCAGAATCTGTTTTTGTTTACATTGGCTTTAAATCCAGAGCAACCCCAGGATTGTTAGTCTGGATTCACATCAAATCTCAAGTACATTGGTGTATAACTGGAGTAACCTTAATAGTTATTCTGGATTTACATCTAATCTTATTTACATTAGTATCAACCCAGAGTAAACTTGATAGAATTAGTCTGGATTTATATGTGATCTCATGTACATTACTGTCAATCTGGAGTAACCCCAGAAGAGTTGCTCTGGATTTCCATCTGAATTCACTCTGTCAGTCTGGAATATCTCCAACAGTTACTTGGCTTGGTGTGTAATATTTTACAGTAATTTCAACTGCAATTTTTAATTGATATTGACATATAAAATAAAAAAGTAAATTCAATGCTTGTGAAACTCACCCAGCTCTGCCAATGCATATCAGTCCTTCCCTACAGCAACCCTTGCTATTCCAGCCCCAGACCCCCACCCAGCTCTGCCAAAACACCTCAATCCCTCCCTCTAGCAACTTGGACTGTTCCAGTTCTGCCAATCTACCCCAGTTGGCATAATCCCTGGTCCTGAGGATAGAGCTTGGCTAAAACACTTCAGAACCCCTTGCTTTTCCATTCCTGGCCTCCACATCAGTGAACCTCCACCCTCTTTCCTTCAGTACCTCCAACTATTGCTGACCTGATCCCCTGCTGCACAGAGACCCTCTGCCATTCTACATTGTTGGATGGTCTTTTAATGTGCATTAGTGGGGGATGGGGTGAATTGGAAAAAAACATCAACGTCCTCTTCGGTTGTGAGAGATCAGACTTGGTATTAAGGTCTCCAGAGGTGAGATTTGATGCATTCATAGAATCATAGAATATCAGGGTTGGAAGGGACCTCAGGAGGTCATCTAGTCCAACTCCCTGCTCAAAGCAGGACCAATCCCCAACTAAATCATCCCAGCCAGGGCTTTGTCAAGCCTGCCCTTAAAAACCTCTAAGGAAGGAGATTCCACCACCTCCCTAGGGAACTCATTCCAGTGCTTCACCATCCTCCTAGTGAAAAAGTTTTTCCTAATAATATCCATCCTAAACCTCCCCCACTGCAACTTAAGACCATTACTCCTTGTTCTGTCATCTGGTACCACTGAAAACAATCTAGATTCATCCTCTTTGGAACCCCCCTTCAGGTAGTTGAAAGCAGCTATCAAATCCCCCCCTCATTCTTCTCTTCTGCAGACTAAACAATCCCAGTTCCCTCAGCCTCTCCTCATAAGTCATGTGCTCCAGCCCCCTAATAATTTTTGTTGCCCTCCGCTGGACTCTTTCCAATTTTTCCACATCCTTCTTGTAGTGTGGGGCTCAAAACTGGATACAGTACTCCAGACGAGGCCTCACCAATGTCGAATAGAGGGGAATGATCACATCCCTCGATCTGCTGGCAATGCCCCTACTTATACAGCCCAAAATGCCATTAGCCTTCTTGGCAACAAGGGCACACCGTTGACTCATGTCCAGCTTCTCATCCACTGTAACCCCTAGGTCCTTTTCTGCAGAACTGCTGCCTAGCCATTCAGTACCTAGTCTGTAGCAGTGCATGGGATTCTTCCGTCCTAAGTGCAGGACTCTGCACTTGTCCTTGTTGAACCTCATCAGATTTCTTTTGGCCCAATCCTCTAATTTGTCTAGGTCCCTCTGTATTCTATCCCTACCTTCCAGCGTATCTACCACTCCTCCCAGTTTAGTGTCATCTGCAAACTTGCAGAGGGTGCAGTCCACGCCATCCTCCAGATCATTAAGGAAGATATTGAACAAAACCGGCCCAGGACCGACCCTTGGGGCACTCCGCTTGATACCGGCTGCCAACTAGACATGGAGTCATTGATCACTACCCGTTGAGTTGTAGTTTTGCATCCTGCTTCTCTCTAATTCTTAATTAATGATGCTCAGCTGAAGATTGTAGCTATATACAGAAGAGAACAGGACTTCTTTAGTTTCCCTTTGCCTTAAGATTTTGCTTTTGGTGGCTCTTAGGAGATGTTTGGCATGTCTTGGAGCTGACATGGAGACGTGCTTGCTTTTAGTCCATAAACTTTATTTCACATACCTTCCCGTATAGAAAAGCCTTATAAAGTATGCCCTTTCTATAGATTGTTTTGAACCATCCTATATAATTACTTAGATTGTAAGATTTTTTTGGGGGGGAGGGGGCAAGGATTGTCTGTGTGTGTGTGTGCGTGTGTGTGTGCAGTGCCTAGCACATCAGGGCCCCAGTCACAGATTGAGGCCCCAGATGCTACTTTAATATTGATAATAATAATAATAATAATTAATGACTTAATAGGGGCCTAAATGCTTATGGCAAAAACAAACAGCCTGATTCTCAGTTGATGTAAACTGGCATATTTTCACTCACGCCGGCTCCCCCAGTTTACACCAGCTGAGAATTGAAACTATTGTGTCTCATAAAGCTTAAAGCAGCCTGCTTACTGAGGTAGAATAGAATGATTTTTTTTTTAAACTCTGCTGTGTAGCTCTCCTTTCATCTGCCAATCGGTCAGTCTAACACTTGTCATGAACCATAAAAACGGGAATATTTCATGTAAAATTTTCAAAAAAAAATCATGGGGGTTTTTTTTGGTCAAAATTTCAATTTTTTTGAAAGATTGTTATTCTAAGTGCTGGTTGAAAAACGGGAAAATTTTTTTTAAAATTATTAATTTTTTCCATCGGGTGTACTGATTTCATACCAGGGCAATGTCATTCACTAAAGCTTATGCCCAAATAAATCTGTTAGTCTTTAAGGTGCCACCGGACTCCTTGTTATTCACTACACTGGTTCAGCGTTTCTCAAACTGGAGTCGCCACTTGTGTAGGGAAAGCCCCTGGCGGGCCGGGCCGGTTTGTTTACCTGCCGCGTCTGCAGGTCCGGCCGATCGCAGCTCCCACTGGCCGCGGTTCGCTGCTCCAGGCCAATGGGGGCTGCTGGAAGTGGTGGCCAGTAAGTCCCTCAGCCTGCGCCGCTTCCAGCAGCTCCCATTGGCCTGGAGCAGCGAACCGCGGCCAGTGGGAGCTGCGATCGGCCGGACCTGTGGACGGGGCAGGTAAACAAACCGGCCCGGCTCGCCAGGGGCTTTCCCTACACAAGCGGTGACCCCAGTTTGAGAAACGCTGCACTAGTTAGTCCTGATTTGCACCAGTGTAACTAAAAGCAGAATCAGGGCCCTTGTAACCTGTTACATTTGAAGGTCATTCATGCAGCTGTAAGGAATTCCCTGCTGGCTCACTCTGATTCAACCTTTTCAGGTGCATTTTGAAATCTACCAGGGGCATCCTTAAATAAACCCAGGTATCTCTGAAATCTCCCAGCTCATGTGATTTTGTAAATTCACCTCTAGATTATACCCCAATTCTGCTCAATTAACTCTGCAGTCTTACAACTGAACAATAGCTCCAAACTTCATGTTAACAGCAGATATGCTATTCCCTTCGCAATGGCCTCATGCCTAGCTGAGTTGCCATCTATATCACTGGCATAGAACAGGCCAGTAAAATTTGTCAATTTCCTTCTTTACATTTATCAGAGTGATGAGTTCCACAGTTTGCAACTTGCCACCCCAGGAAAAAAAAAAAGATCGTTCTGTCAACACTCACATCTGGTCGCTCATTCAGCTATAATAGGATACAATTAATTATTTCAGCCTGCTGTCTATCTGTCAGTGCAGCATAAAGAATATTTTTGGTCTGCATTGTCTGTCTGTTTTTTTAATATATAGCTGCTTTTGTTTGCTTTATAATGAGGTTTATATTTTGTCCTACATTTTTCTTGTCTGTTTATTTCCCCCCTTTTAAAACATTCAATTCCTGTAGTCTACAGCCCTCCATCTTTCACTGCTGCTGGTCAGTTATCCACAAGAGATTACATTATTTCAAGTATAAGTGTGTGGCAGGTGCCGTCATAGGTGTCATGTGGCTGTGTAGCTAGTGGTTAGAGCAGGGGAATCAGGTATATATTCCCTGCTGTCAGAGGGAGAGTATAGTAGTTGTAGTCATACTACTACTAACAGACTATACCAGGGATCGGCAACCTTTGGCACGCGGCCCATCAGGGAAATCCGCTGGCGGGCTGGGACGGCTTGTTTACCAGGTTCGGCCGATCGCAGCTCCCACTGGCCGCAGTTCGCCGTTCCAGCCCAATGGGCGCTGCTGGAAGCGGCACAGGCCAAGGGATGTGCTGGCCACTGCTTCCCACAGCCCCCGTTGGCCTGGAATGGTAAACCACAGCCAGTGGGAGCTGCGATCGGCCTGGCCCGCCAGTGGCTTTCCCTGACGGGCTGCGTGCCAAAGGTTGCCGATCCCTGGACTATACTATACTAATAAATTAATAGACCTGTTTGTGCCTAGAAGTGTCGGCCAAGATCAGGGCCCCATAGTGCAAGGTGCCATACAAATATACTAGAGCAGACAGCTCCTGCCTCAAAGAACTTACAGCATAGACCAGGCAGACAGAGGGAGGGAGGGAAAACAGAGGGACAGAGAGATGGAGTAGTGTGCTGAAGGTAACAAAGCACTTCAATTGCCACACAAGGGATAGAATCCACGTCTCCTGATTTTCTGGTGTGCTAGAACACACTGCCTCTGCTCTGGTATCAGAGGATGAGAATCAGGACTCCTGGTTTTTGTTCCCTGGTCTGGGAGGCAAATGTTGCCTAGTGGTTACAGCAATTGGCCTGGGAATCAAGACTTTTGGGTTCTGTTCCCAGATCACCCATGTGCTTTCCAGGAGACCACTTAGCTTCTCCCTGCCATGGTATCCCTAGCTGTAAAATGGACATAATAACTTACAGGGTGTGCTGTGGCTAATTCAATGTTTGCAAAGCACTTTATGATTCCTTGGTGCAGAAATGCAGCATGTCCTTGTTGCTGCTATTAGATGTGCTGTCGTTTCCAAAGACTCTAGTAGCAGTGAGGTCAGAACAGCCTTTTCTCCGGCTGTGTACTCCAGGTGGCAGCTGCTATAAAGGAGACAGATGTTTTGTTACAATTTTAGTGGAACTTTAATAGTTTTGTGAGATCTTGGGGAACAGAGGGCTAAGGTCAGCAACAAACTGCAATCTCCCAGAGCTGCAGGAGTGATTTTAACATGAGAAAAATGACTGTTTATTAGCGCTGGGTAGAGCTGGGGAAAATATTGCAAAAGAAAAAAAGGACGTGTGACCATTTGTTTGATATAAAACCCCCAAAGTGACTTGGTTGGTGTTTGCAAATCCCCTTTATCAGCCCTCCATGAACCGTGGGGCTAGCAAAGATTTGTCTGTAGGAATGTTCACAGAAAAACAGGTGATGCAAAGATGTGTGCAAACACGAGTATGTGCATCAGAGGAGAGCGTTGTTAATTTCCCTTGGTGCATATAGTGGTGTGGCAACATGCCAGCTGTGATGCCAATACTAGTAGGTGGGAAGCAGCACAGAGGATCTATGCAAGGATTGAAATCCTGGCCCCATTAGAGTCAGTTTCCCCATTGCCTTCAATGGGGCCCAGGGTTTCACACTGGGTTTTTAGCGACACCAGTGCAAACCTTTGGTGTGGACGCGATTTACACTGGTGCAGCATGATTTGTACCAGTACCACTTGCTCCACAGTACTAGCGTCGATTGTTTCTAAGTAAGAGAGTTGCAGTCATGCAGCTCCACCAGTGGCTAAAATCCCCATGGAAATGGGGCCCAAGAATACTTTTCTGGAGGTCCTGAAACTAGTGGGGTTTGAATCGCTTGGGCCCGTGGTTCGGATTCTGCTGACCCCTTGAGCCCATGGTTCTGATCCATTGTGCACAGCATCCCATCCCATCCCAGTGCCTCATGGTGGGTTTGATTTCACTATTGCTAAACCATCCCTAAGAGAGGAACAATGAACCTCTCCCAAAAACATCTCCTTTGCCAGCTCCTTCCATTGCCTCTTTGTTCTTAAAATTACAAAGTATCCCCTTACATCTGCCCTTCTGCAGCTTAAGACTGTGACTGTACAATTTCTTTTCTCCTTGTGGACCAGTGAGACTCAATCCCTGTCCCCTTATCAAAGGAATTCTCACACTGGATCAGACCAGGGATCTGTCTAGCCCTACATACTATCGCCAGTAGTGGCCAATACTTTCTGCTTCCCCTCTTTTCTCTAGTCCTAGATGTGTCTGGGTCTCTTAACCTCTCCCCTTATGTCTTAATTTCAAAACCAAACAAGCCAGGCTGACTAGTGGAATCGCTCCCTTTAACTGAACACAATTGGCCGTTCCTTGCTCAGAATCTGTATCCTAAAGGGGGGAGGGATAGCTCAGTGGTTTGAGCATTGGCCTGCTAAACCCAGGGTTGTGAGTTCAGTCCTTGAGGGGGCCACTTAGGGATCTGGGGCAAAATTAGTACTTGGTCCTGCTAGTGAAGGCAGGGGGCTGGACTCGATGACCTTTCAAGGTCCCTTCCAGTTCTAGGAGATAAGATATAAGATAAGATATTCCACTGCTCGCTCCTCTTGGTGCATATCTGTGCATTGCTGCATGGGAACAGCGTGTGCTAATCATCATCACAATAACGTGTGCTCCCGTGTTCCCTTTCACACGAGGATCCCAAAGCGCATTGAAAACGCGAGTTAGTGAATTCTCTCAATGCGTCGGTGAGATGCTTGTAGGAGTGATACCTTTTGCAGAACGGGAGGGTAACATGGAAGGGCAGAAGCTAGTAAGAATCCACAAAGCAAATCAATGTCACAGCGGCAAATAGAACCCCAGAGGTCTAGCTCCTAGTCTTCTGCTGAAATTACTAGACAGCGTTGCCTCCCTTGGTTAATTGGATCAATATGTTGTCTGCTAGCTGGGAATGTTGCAGATTCATAGGTTTTAGGGTTAGAAGGGATGGTTATGGTCATTTAGTCTGACCTTCTGCATGACACAGGCCATAACTTTCACTCTGTTTTCGCTGCATGAAACCTGGCAACTAGTGGTTGATCTGGAGGATACATTTTAGAAGGACCTCCAGTCTTCTTTGCTATCTACCTTACCACCAAGGGACCAGATGGCTGTGGAGCATAGAATGGCTGGTAATAAGGACTTTATAACAGTTCTCATTGCCACTATGTGCCTTGATTTACTAGCGAGATCTGATTGGATGGCAGCACAAAATAACATGCGAGGTCCGATGCATCAGTAGGTTTGCAGTTAGTGAAATATTAATAAAGAATGGAACCCCTGACTTTGTAATTTAGGACAGGGTTCAAAAATCAGGGATAGACCCCTTTCCCCTCTTGCCATTTATATAAAATCCACCCCCTTCCTCCAGCAACTTCTTCAGTTTTACACTCACCCCGGAAAAAACCCACCAAACCTATCTGCCTTTGGGTCTGTATGAATCAGGGCTGGATCATCAGTCACACGCGAAGCTCTGCTACTGCTGTAAAGCTAAGCCCTTAAAATAATAACAAAACAACCCCCAAAACCATACGTTCCAGGCCTTCATCTCCTTTCAGAAGTCAAAGTCAGTACGATGACTCTTACTTCCAGAACAATAACATCACATTTTGGAAGTTTAATTCCTTGTTTGCATACAGATTTCTCTGAGAGCAGCTCTCTCTCTCTCTCTCTCTCTTTTAACCTTTTCTTTCCATTCTGTGGTTCTCATCAAAGCCATTTTTTTCAGGATTTTTTTTTTTAAACCAGCAGCAGTGAAGGCTTCCTCAGTCAAGCCAAGACTCGCAGCACCGCTCAGCCTGACAGCACATTGGAACGGCACAGGCTGGGAGTGGGCAAGGTCAGGGTGAAAAGTCATTTCACCCAATTACAAATCCCAATGACTTCATGTATTGAACTTTCTTCTACTGACTCAGCTGCGCCATTTACAAAGCCCCGAGGGAGGGTGGTTCTTTAGTAAACCACTAAAAGGGCTGCTCTGGTATAAACGGCCCAGGAAGGATCTGAGCTAAAACTGCCAAGGAGATAAATATCCCTCCACTTTTCCTCCCCTCTCTCAGACAGCACATGCTGGAAGAGCATATGGTCCAAGAAAACCCTAGAGGACAAACTTCTACCTTGCCCTGAAGCGTGAGCGTTTATCTTCCTTCCACTCAGTTATTGCCTACAATTGCTCAGCTGTATGTGCAGGAGCGCTGCCAGCTTTTTTGCCGCCCTAGGCGGCGGAAAGTCTGTCCCCCGAAATGCCGCCCCCGACAGAGGCGGCGGAAGGTCCTGCCCCCGAAATACCGCCGATGACCAGGGCGGCCGAAGATCCGGCCGCCGTGGTCGCCACCCCCCAAATGTTAGCGCCCTAGGCGACTGCCTAGGTCGTCTAATGGGTTGCGCCGGCCCTGTGTATGTGGGGGTTGCTGCTTTGAAATGGATCCCGTGAGTCGTCTAGTCTGATAAGACATGTGGCTCCTTCAGGACAAAAGGAAATCCTCTGCACCATGCACCGAAATATACAATACTATGGCCAGGAGGAGAAATTCCCTCCTGAGCCCGGATGGTGATCAGCTTGTGCCTTGAAGTATGAGGACTGAGACCCTTTTAGAATTTCATTCTAGCCAGGGTAGCAACCCTTGAACCTCATCACTCAGATGTGTTGATGTATTTTTACCTGCCTGGTCATCTTTATAATGTTCTTGTTTTTGTATGTAACATTTCTTTCCTTCCCCCCAAAAGGCAGAGCCATTCTTTGTGGTCTTGGGGGTGAGGCTGTAACTTGGGCTACTCACCCAAGGGAGCAAGGGGGAGTCTGACCATGCCTTACACACCTGTGTGGGCACACGGGAGTAAATAGACACGGGGAGTCTATCTACTCTGAAGCTGGAGGGAAAATTTCCAGGTCAGGTAGGTGTACCCGTGCTTGCTTCTTGAGCTAGGACACTAAAAATGGCAGCGTAGCCACGGACCACCCTAGGTGTAATCAAAGCTTGTGTCTGTATGTCTACCCACGCTGGAAATTACCCCACAGAGCAGCGGGGTCAGGACTTAGGCCTGGTCTACACTACGGGATTAATTCGGATTTAGCAGCGTTAATTCGAATTAACCCTTCACCCGTCCACACTACAGAGCCATTTAGTTCGAATTAAAGGGTGCTTTAAATCGATTTCTGTACTCCACCTCGACGAGCGGAGTAGCGCCAAAATCGATTTTGTTCATTCGAATTAGGGTTAGTGTGGCCGCACACCACCGAATTAATGTGGTTAAAATAAATGGGGTAGTGTGGCCGCACACCACCGAATTAATGTGGTTAAAAACTGAATTAATGTGCTTAGTGTGGCCGCGCACAATCGAATTTATACAACCTGTTTCCCAAATTCGAATTATCTAAATTCGGATTAATCCCGTAGTGTAGACATACCCTTAGTGGAAGGGGTGGGGAATGCTTAGAAGTTTGGCTCCACCCTCCTACTCTCTGGCCAATGCAGGGAGTGGCTTGCACGGGCCAGCCACGCATTCCCAGGCCAAGGAAGAAACAAGGAGGGACTAATTACTCGGAGGGTGTCTCCCTGTCTGTAGCAGCTCCCGGGCTGGTGCAGTTGGCACCTGACCCTTTGCTCGGGGTACTGAGCACGATCCAGCGTCCTGAATGTCTAAGGGGCTAATGCAGCGGAGCGTGAAGTGGGCTTTTTGCAGAGCAGCAGCCAGCATTTCCAATGGTAGTCACAGCCAGGGTGATCTTTAAGATAAATGCTATTTAAATTGCTGTATCTCAGCTGCTGTGGGAGCCGAGCACCTCATCTTAGCATGCTAAATATACCTTATTAATTGCCTTGCTCTTTACATACACCAGAGGCTGGAGCCTCGTTAAATACACTAGGAACATTTATTCCTTGCGGTTTTGTTCCTTATTAAGCTGTTCTTTTGTATAATGGCTTCTCTGTATGGGATAGGGCTGGATTTGGAGCGCTGCTACGTGGCTTTCTTCTCCTCTGTCCGCCAAGGCAAACCATTATTAATTAATATTCCTTGCTTTATCTTTGTTGTTTGCATCTGCGTCTAAGGGAACCAGCATCACAGGGGTTGGAGCCGTGAGTGGCTTTCCTTTTAAGAGCATTTGTTTCTAGACTGTTGTTACTTGTATTACAGTAGAACCTAGTGGCCCCAACCCGGATGCTAGGCACTGTCCAAAGTGAGAGACAGGCCCTGTCCAAAATTTTACAATCCAAATACGCAAAGCAGGTGCTATATTGTTCTCCTTTTACAAAGGGGAGACTAGGCTCCCCTCAGCAATGACGGTCCAGTGTGCAAGTCATTGATTGGTAAATACATTGGAAGAGCTTGGATTTGAGAGGCAGGGAGGCCTACTAGATAGAACACTAGGTTGGCACTCTGGGGATCGGAGTTCTTTCCCAGCGCTGCTACTGGCCTTCTGGGTCACCTTGGGCAAGTCGCGTCTGCTCTGTGCCTCAGTTTCCCCATGCATAGGATGGCGATAAAGAGACCGACCTCCTTTGTGAAGCACTTTGAGATCTATGGATGAAAAACTGTTACGCAAGATCCAGGTGTTCTTCTGCTTCTCTTATTTATACTGGTGCCAATCAGGAGTGATATTACTGAAAGTCAGACCAGTGTTAGACTGGCCTGGAAGGAGGACTGGGCCCCTTGAGTTTGAAATGAGCTATCAGCCACTATACCAACCCCCACCCTCTTCTCTGTTCTGAAATGGAAGGTGTCCTAGGAGACTTTAGCCCCTTTTCATTGGGCCTGCATATGCTCCTAGCCAGGAGTTGGCTAGGACTGTCAAAGGGAGTTAGGTACCCAAATACATCCATTGTGCTCCTTTGAAAATCCCACCCTGCATCCTTGTTGCTGCAGAGAAAGAAAGCTGAAATAGCATTTTTCTGGCTGTAGCAAACATTTTCTGGATGGCAGCCTGACTGTACTCCACCCTACCAGCCAGATCCGGGGGGTGGGCTTAAGTTAAGAGTAAAGAAACCTCTGAGTTCCAGCTAGTGTATTTTTTATGAGGGCCTCTTCCGTTTTACAGCCCTATTTGTTCTTGCAGTAAAGATAGTGAAGCACCCTGCAGAGCAGTATTCGGTCCATACATCTGCAACAGTCAAGCCTTGCCAATCTCTCCCATAGCCACAATGAAGCAGCTGTGAATGGGGAAAATGTGAGTGCAAATGAGCATGTTTGGAGGGACCGAAGGCTGCGGGGTGGAGCCAATGGCCGCTAAGGGCATCTAGCAAGGAGCATTCCCTGTGCCGACAGAATCAAACACAGAGCATCCTGTTTTGTTTCCAGAATGAAAGCTCCTTGGTGTTCTTTCTTAAACAACTGAGCCTCTAAGGGGAGGTTTTCTAGTCTGCTTCCCTCCCTGAATGCGTTTGTCAAAGGACAAAATACAACAGCAATCATCAGCAACAAACTGTTGCATTATAAATATCCCGCCGTCGGAAATAAACCCTGCAAAATTCATCACAGCCTCCGCACCATGGTACCTCATGGGATTTCAGCTCCTCTGGCTTTAATGGGGCCTAATGGCCCCCCTGTTGCACAGAGGTCTCTTTCTGTTCACGTGTCAAGTCGCTGTGGTTCCTGGGGTGTATTGTTAGATGTAACCGCATTTAATGTGCCTGATGTTTGTCATGCACCGTTAGCATGCGATGAGCTGCTGGGAGAGGGACTCATGAACACTCAGTAAATAAATGCAAAGGAGATCTTCCCTGCAGTATTCATCATGTAATATGCTTTTAATATAACAAGCTGTTTGGACACAATGTACCCTGCTGCAGTATACTATGGAGTAGCATCTCAGAGTGGGACCTTTTTTATTTGTCTTAGTTAATAACGTACTCTGGACTGGTTTGGAAATGAGCAGAGCTTAGAAATCCATGTCCTATAGCTATACTGGAAGCCAGATTTTCCAAAGAACTTGTGTCTGCATTTATCTAGCAGCGTGGCCTGCTGGCTAAGACACTGGGAGATTTGAGTTCTGATCCTGGTTCTGCCACTGACCAGCTGTTTGACCTAGGGCAAGTCACTTCACCTCTCTCTGTCTCTATTTTGCCTCCAATAGATCTTGTCTATTGTGATCGTAAGCACGCTAGGGCAGGGATATTCCCTAAGTATGTATTTTATAAAGTGCCTAGCATGAGACAGCCCTGATCTCAGAAGGCCTTGAGACACGACTGGAATGCTATTATAAATAGGTTCTTTGCACCTGGTCTCATTTTAGCATGAAAATATTGCAAAAATAGGACTGATCTTGAATTCTCAGTGAGCATTTCAAAGTTGTGTGTGCTACTTCACTTTTCTAAGTAGGAAATACCTTATTTCCCATGGCTGGTCCTGCCACATGGAAGGTTTCTATCTGTCCAAGGTACTTATGTTGTATGCTCGCCCCCACCTTAACGTACTATCTTTATCTACCCGCATAATACCCCCTTACAGGGTAGCGCAGTGCTATTATCCCCATTCTACAGATGGGAAAATGAAGTAAAGACAGGCTAAATGGTTTACCCAAGGTCATACACAGAGTATGTGGCAGAGCAAGGAATTAAACGCTGGTCTCCAGAGTACCACCCTTGGCACTCTAACCACTGAGTCATCCTTCCGTGCACACTTCTGATTGGAACGGAGTTCTGAGTAGATGCAGGAATCAGTCCGAGTGGATCAGACTGCAGGATCGGGACCTGCCTTTTACTCTCTGATGGCAGACAGTTGTATTGCTGCCGTGCTCAGAAGATACGGAAGATGGCCTTGTAACCATTAGCTGGGTACTGTATAGTGATATTGTCTTTATAGCACAGTTAACCTGTCAGAGAGTGAACGCTGCTTCACAGCATCCATAAACTCCGGCACTGAGTAAGGGACTGACCGAGCTTGGCTAGTTCAGTCTAATTAACCTCTGTTGCAATGTGTACTGGGCTCTGTGCTAACGTACAATCTCCCCCAGATTTAAATTGATTATGCAGTGAATTCCAGCATAATTTAAAAGTGCTGGTTTGGGCCTTTTGATAGAAAATGGCTTTTTCTGTTTTCAGCACAAAAATATTGGCTTAACGAGGATAATAGGATTTTCCCCCCACTCCTTCACTCTTTCCCCATATGTGCATGTGCTTTAATTAAAGGTACGCAGTATTCCACAGCTTGGTAAGACTGAGCTGCTGGCTTTGTGATACACACGCACATAAACACACATCCACACACTCACGCCAGTGCAACTGCCTGGAAAAATTAAATAGACCTGAATCAACTTGCTGGAGGCTTTTGAAATCAAACATTTCACAGCTAACCCCCTACGGACACCTCCGTTCAGCCTGATGCAGGATAAATACTGTAAGCTGGTAAACATGGGGTCATGTTAAAACATTGCGTTTAGGTTTGGTTGTCATAAGTGTAATTGTTTACCAACTAATAGTTTGGAACCCAAATGCAGTTTGATTCATTACTTAACTATATTATTAATGAAAACAAATCTAAACGCTACTCTGGTCGTTTGAATTTTTTGCTTTGGGAATTGGAAATTAAAACTGTAACCAAGTTGTGCAGCCTTTTGAGTGGATCTAAAGTTGCTGCAAATGTAAGATGTTTGTAAAAATGTGTCCCCTGGAACATTATTGGAAGTCAGTAGAAGACTCTATTGCAGATGGCCTTGTTGCTTATGATTCCTCTGAATGTATAAGCAGTTAGCACTTTGACAGATGCTTGTTGTTAGCTTCGATGTAGTTCTTTTCAGAAGCTGAGCATGTCACAAGCAAAGTCAACTTCTTGCCTGACTTAGTCTCTTTCTGAGTGAGCAAAATCATTTTTGGGGGAAGAGCTGCCGCCTACAGTATACACCCGCACAACCAACCAACCAACCAAACAATGTTGCACGGTGCCAAAATACAACATCCTGCAAAAGCAAATGAATTAAAGGGACACTGGTGAAAATTGGCTAGAAACGCCAGTTTTCTTTTCTAGAATCAAAAGAAAGATTTCAAAGTTTAAAAAGGGAAAGTTATATTTGTAAGATGAACATTTTTATTATTTACGGTAGCACTTCGGAACCCTAGTCATGGACCAAGATCCCATTGTGCTAGGTGCTGTACAAATACAGAACAAAAAGACAGTCCCTGCCCCAAACAGCTTACAATCGAAGCATAAGACAGAAGACTACCACATGTATCGACACCCCCAAGCTAGCTTTGATCCGACTAGCTTAAATAACAATAGCAGCGAAGCCGGGCAGCACTGGCTTGCTGGTTGTACATCACCACGCTTGCTGCTGCGGCTTCACTGCTCTCGCCATTGGAGCGAGCTAGATGAAAGCTAGCTCAGGTGTGTCTACGCATGCTGCAGTCACGCCTCTGATTGCAATGCAGCCGTGCCCTCCACTGCCCTAAATCCGCAGCTGTAGATCCGTTGAGTTCAACGGAGCTCTGGTGACTTGCACCAGCTGAGGGTCTGGACCAAAGCCTCGGCAATAGCGACAGGCTTTCTGTTGAATTTCTTCAGGAACAAACAGGAAAAAAATTCTTCCATGTGCCTGTTAAACCCTCTTCTGGAAGGGTGTTTATTCCATGCCCTGAACTGAATATTTCATTCAGAGCCAAACTACCTATTCTGGTGTTAATCACGCCGGTGCCTCCAAGCTTTCTCTCCTCCTCCCTGCCTCATGCTAGCAGTGAATTAATCAAGACTTACAAGCATTATGGAACTCAAAATAAGCCCATTGTGGGGTCTGGCCTCCACAGCATCCATTCAATAATTTACTTTAAGTCTTGGGCTCTAATAACCTAATTGTACGGATTTGGGGAAGGAGGCGAGGAATTTGTTTGTTTTTGCCCCAGCCACAAGTGATATTTAAGCGAAGAAAGACAAATTAATCCCATTTTCTGATTTAGTCTTACAAAGGATATGCAAATGGCATCAGCAGCTGATCAAAATGCCGATGATTACCGGATTGCTAAGAGTGCATACGAAAACAGTCCCCATGGAAAGCCGTGTTGTTCTGGCACCTGAGCAACACTCATGCAGAAGTGTTACCCAGGTGGATCAGGGAACCAGGCGCTCGCCTGCAGGGACATGCTGAACATCCAGGCCTTCATTTAGGTTAAATGTGGAGATGAATTGGGCGGTCAAGTACTGGTGCATATTTGTCTGTATCAGGAGAGCATGGCATTACTGAGACAAGAATAGGGTGACCAGACAGCATGTGTGAAAAATCGGGATGGGGGTGGGGGGTAATAGGAGCCCATATAAAAAAAAAGCCCCAAATATCGGGACTGTCCCTATAAAATCGGAACATCTGGTCACCCTAGACAAGAACCAGGACTGGAAGAGCTGTGGTACATAGATTCGAAGGCCAGAAGGGATCCTTATGATTATCTAGTCTGACCTCCTGCATAACACAGGTCAGAGAATTTTCCCTAGTTAATTCCTATTTGAACTAGAGCAGGATGACGGAGAATCAGCACAGCAGTGTGTGGGCGACCGTGGAGGGTGCCAAGCAAGACCCAAATTGCACCAAGAGAAAGTGTGGGGATCCAAACCTGGACTACCAGGGGGTATAATGTCAAGGTTAGGTGGATTGGCAGAGGTGTGTGGAGGCCTGGGATAGATAAACAAGAGATGCTTCAGGAGGATTGCATTGCACTGGCAAAGTGGTGGTGGGTGCTCACAGCTGGAATAGCAAGGGATAAGGCAGATCAGCATCAGTCGAGCCCAGGGCTGGAACATCCGGGATTGCTGCAGGTTAGGTTTGAGGTGCATTGGCAGAGTTCTTGGGGTACAGCCTGCACAACCCCTTCCCAATATTATCCCAGCTCTTTTCCCCGCCGTGAGTTCACCTGCCCAACTCAGGAGTGTAAAACAAGCTGAGTTCCTCGCTTCTGAGCTTTATGCAGGGATCTCTTAACATCTTCTGCTCCCATCAACTGCTCGCTCTTCTTCCTCAGCCAAAACACCGCATGTGTGCTGTCAGGGAATGGCTTGGTTCCTAAGCTGGCATCGTCCCGTTCTTGCTTTCCCGGCTGCCTGAAATCTCACTGAGTGGTGGAAAAATCTGTCATCTCGTGTTTGCAAGCTTTTCTCAGTTTAATACATTTTAATCAGAAAATTAATCAGGAAACACCAGTTCAGCAAGATAATTGAACAATGAAGGGACACGATAATTACTGTTTAGTATAATTAACTTTGCTAAGTCTTTATTGGGAGCAGGGACTTCCTGAGTGAAACTTATTAAATGGCTCTCTCTGGAAAACTGAATCCCTGTCAAAAAGCCTGATTTATTAATGCTGTTCTTTAGAAATCGGCCACGTGTCCTTAAATACTGATTGGTGGGATGTTTGGTCAGAGCTATGAGTTACTGTCCAGGTTCTTCTCTTAGATCTTCAATTCATCTCTGCCTCTGTCTTTCACTGCCCTTCTTCTCACCTCTTTGCAGGTGGGTAAGGGTTGGGTGGCAGTGAAAATGACGTGGTTCATCGATCTATCTATTTGCCCTGCATACCTGTCTAACTATCAGTTTCGTATAACACCCATCTCCCTAAAATCTAAGTGCAAGAGAGGTGCACAGGTCATTGCAGATTTTCACCCATGAGGGCAGCTGCATGTTGCTTTGCTGAGGCGAGTAATCACAGGAGCCTTTGCTGGGATGTTGGCAGAGCTACATGATGGCCGTTGGTGCAGGTCCGGACTGAGCTGTGGTGGTTACACTAGCAGGTGGTCAGGGTAACGGAGCATTGTCAGAAGCATATTGGGGCACACAGATTTTGCTATAGACATTTATTTCTAGGGTTGGAAGTTCCCCTTTCCCCCAACTATGGGGAACAAAACCTGACTTGCTGTTTGCCTCCAGGTCCTTGGCTCTGACCTCTAGCTATATAGGTTCTCAGAGGACTCAAACAAACAAGCTAGATTCATTGAAGAATATTAATGGCCCAAATCAGCCGTGCCTGCTTGGGCAGCCATTAGCATGAACAAGCAGCCTGCGTGGTTACTCCCTCTCCCAGCCTCAGCTTCGTTTCCATAGGAAGGGCACAGGATTAAATATTTATGGTTTTCATTGGGAGGATTAAAATAAATATTGAAATGAACTTGATTGGCTTCTGTTTTGATGAGAGAGCCCTTTGGCTGGCCACAGTTCAACAAGCAACTGGCACTCAGGTAGCTCGTGCATTATTCATATCGGGTCGGGTCTGGAGAGGTGAGGAGAGTAACTCTCCGGATACAACCCCTTAAGAAGAGGCATGAAGACGTGTGATTTAATAAACAGTGGCTTTCTGGGGTTATCCTCTCCATGCAGCCAGCTAAGAGGCAGTAGAAAGTCAAGGGTTCCAATCTTGCTCTTAATTACACTGGTGACTCTTGTGTATTCAATGGAGTTACTCAGGATTGACACTGATGTAGCTGAGAGCAGACTCTAACCCCCATGGGCAGGAGAGCAGCTAGACATGATCCATAATCCTTTGCCTGTAACAGCTGGGTTCTTTCACTAAACAATGAAAGCCGCAAGCCTGGAAACCTTTGGAATACTCTGAAAGTAGGACAGGTGTGTATTTTCTGAAATTCAATTTTTTGATGACCTTTTTTGTTGAAATTTCAATTTCAGACAAATAAACTCCCAAAAGACATTTAGAAGAAATGTCCGTGCTATTTTCTCATGTCCCTGGGCCAGCTATATAACTGGTCAGTGTTTTTCAGATTTCAAAATTTGGTGAAAAAGATGAATGTTGGTGACAAAAAAAAATGCTATGATACTTTCCTCCAGATCTCATTGTTGCATTGACGTCAGAGGCGCTATGACAGTCCTCAAATTGAGAATCTGCTCCCAGTTGCTTACTTTAGGTGGCCTTGGTCCTGGTTTCATTAGACCTATAGCACTGCCTGTCTGGGCTACCGTGGCCGGACATGGAATGGAGAGCTGTGTTTGTAATGAAAGTTTAAAATAGTCTTGGAACACAAACCAGATTCTTGGCAAATTTCTGCTGAGGTCCATGAGTCTTAGTGCAAATCTGGGTTCCATTTTCAGTGAAACTGATGCAATTTCATGGGTTTTGTGTCGTGTGCATTTCAACCTCTTGTGGAGCTTTAACATAAAACCAGTGATTTGGGTGGAGGTTTGGCTTTGAGGTCCATTTAACTTTGAAACTTCAGTTGGGGGGATGAATCCCGTATCAATCAAGATAAAAGAAAGTGTTTGCAGTAGAGAGAGATCAAAACATGAACAATTTTTCTCTCTCTTCCTTCCCCTCCTTCCACCCACAAAACTTTGGTAAATTAGATAAAGAAACCTAGATGTGAAATACCCTGGCTTGGGGTTTTGCAAAATCAAAACCCAACTGATGAGTTCTTGCAAAACCTTGGCTCAGCTAAACCCTGGTAGGCAAAAACCAAAGCATCTTATATGGATCTAGTCAATTGCAGGCTTAATAGACTGGCAAAACTGAACAGGTGTATCATTTTAACCAATAAGATAACAGTATGCAAATGAGTTGAGAAAGGGGTAGCTACCTCTGAGAACATGACTGAACATGACTCATTGTAACCAATAGGATTTCAGTATGCAAATGACATGAGGGAGGAGCTACACTTTGTCTCCTATCCACCAAGCCATGAATTGTCCCATGTGTATCAGCTAGTTCAGGGGTTCTCAAACTGGGGGTCAGGACCTCTCAGGAGGTTGCAAGGTTATGATCTGGGGGGTTGCAAGCTGTCAGCCTCCATCCCAAACCCCACTTCACCTCCAGCATTTATAATAGTGTTAAATATTAAAAAAAAGTGTTTTTAATTCATAAGAGGGGGGGTCACAATCAGGCTTGCTGTGTGAAAGGGGTCACCACTACAGAAGTTTGAGAACCACTGAGCTAGTTGTTTCTATAAAGGGATGGTGGACGCTTGTGTCATACAGAGCTTAGACAGTGGTGGTAGGGTTAGTCCTTCGCATAAACTGATCTGTCATGCCTTGCACCTTGACTTTCTCATTAAAATAAGGGTGTGAGGTCACTTCCCACAAATGTTGTTGTCTTTTGCAGATAATTTGTGCAACTAATAGTCCAAACATTTTGAATGTCTCTTCAGTGAGTGGCTCTGTAATTGAATTTCTAATTTATTCCATCTAGTTATAATTAAAATAAGTATTCTCAATTATTTATGTCTGGCAAACTTACTCTATGGTCTCTGAAAGGCAGATTAAGATGTAGGTTCTGCAAAGCCCCCCGCTGATGCTCGTTGATTATTTTGACCTGTGTCTAGATGTTGGAAATAATCTATATTATTATTACAATTACCTGCCTTAATCCACTCAGCCCTGAAGAGTCAGTGAGATGACTGCATCTCACTTGACTTCAGCTTGATAAATGGCTCAATGTGCCATTAAAAGAACAAATCTATAACAACATTTAGCTTTTAGGCTCCATCTTCAGTCAATGAAGCAACAACGTGATGCAACGAGCTGCCGTTGTGATGCAACTGTGCAACTTTATGATGCAATGACTTGACACAATGCCTGTGGTATGATGTCACAACCTTGCGAGTGATATCATCTTGCACTGCTGCAATGGTGTGGGGGCGGGGGGGGGGGAATCCCAGTTCCATTTCAGTTGCAGGTCTCTTCAGCTTCAATTTCTACAGTCCTCTGGGTGACAGCCACCCACCTGAGTGCTCAGAAAGAGGGCACCTTTTCCTCCTGTCTTCTGCCAAGGCAGGTGGGAAACATCCAAACTACTGTCTGTGCTCACTGCTGCCTTTCTTTGTGCAAATAAGACCCCTACCAATGAGAGAATACTATTCCCCCCTCACACCTATTGGCATGGATGGGGAAAGCAGTGCTCTCTGCCTCCCTGTCTGTGGATGGAGGGGTAGGTGAGTGCAAAGAGCCTGCTTTCCCCTGTTTACCTGTGATGGCCACTATCGGGACTGCCACATCAGGGACTGAACTGGGGAAGGCCAGTGCTAAAAGCCTGAATTGCTACAGCCTGCAGGCTTCCTAGCTGAGGCTGCAGCAAATTCGTGTCCTCAGTAGATCCAGCATCGAGGGGGACCTGTAACACACACTCACCAGTGAGTGACACACAGAGCTCCCTTATCTTGAGAACATGACCTATGAAGGAAGACTGAAAGAATTGGGTTTGTTTAGTTTGGAAAAGAGAAGACTGAGAGGGGACATGATAGCAGTTTTCAGGTATCTAAAAGGGTGTCATAAGGAAGAGGGAGAAAACTTGTTCACCTTAGCCTCTAAGGATAGAACAAGAAGCAATGGGCTTAAACTGCAGCAAGGGAGGTCTAGGTTGGACATTAGGAAAAAGTTCCTAACTGTCAGGGTAGTTAAACACTGGAATAAATTGCCTAGGGAGGTTGTGGAATCTCCATCTCTGGAGATATTTAAGAGTAGGTTAGATAAATGTCTATCAGGGATGGTCTAGACAGTATTTGGTCCTGCCATGCGGGCAGGGGACTGGACTCGATGACCTCTCGAGGTCCCTTCCAGTCCTAGAATCTATGAATCTATGAATCTGAGGTGACCACTGGGGTAGGGTCTTCGCCCTTGCACGGGCATGAAGGTAACACAATCTATCCCTAAATGACTTGCCCAAGGTCACACAGTGGCACCTCTTGGTAATGAATCCACGTCTGCTGCAGCCTAGCCTGGTGCCTTAACTACAAACCACCTGTAGCTCCACCAAGCCACCTGTGTTCCAGGAGTCACCGAGCAGAGCTTGCGACTACACAAAGGCTCTTCAGCCCACTTCTCCTGGTGAATTAATCATAATTTCCTCACCTTCCAGCCTTCCAGAACATTCACCAGGGATACAGTGGAGCCACCTCGCACAAGTTTATTTTACCCCCCACCTCCGGTTAATTATCCTGCAAACACTATTGATTACCGGAGGGTCACTCCTCAGATCTGGCAACCGAACTTGCCTTTCCCCAGGGAGAGAGAGGAAATACGTTGTTTTTTCTGGAGGGACCTTTTGCTGTTTTCCCCCTTCACCCCCAACTCCTGTGTAGACATTTAGAAAATAAAATTGTTAAAGCTTTTAAACCATTTCCCTCGCTGAACAAGAGCATTTGTTTGTATTTAAGAAAGACAACTGGGCAAGGTTCAAAGCTGTGAAATGAAAAGAAAGGAGAAGTTAAAACGACAAAGGGAAGGAAAATGGGGAGAGAGACGATGTTTTTCCAGAACGAGGTATTTAAAAAGCACATGATTTGCAATTTCCTGCTGAAAGAAAAGTGCAATTTAATTCTTCTCTCTCTCTCTCTCTCTCTCTCTCTCTCTCTCTCTCCAGTTATAGGTTAAAAAAATACCACAAATGGCAATTTTCTTATTTGGGAAGTGAGAAAGGAACAGACTGACCTAAACCATCTCGCTGTCGCCCAGCGTGGCAGCTCCACAAATGGATTGGCCTTCTAGCTTGCAGTTCCTCACGCTTGGGAGGAGCGTCCCATTAATAGCTAGCCCATCGCCTTCCGACAGCTCACCTCCTATATCTCTCCTTGGCGGTGACGCCTACAAAAATCTTGACACGAGTTAGGCCGCTGGTGTGCTGAGATCACTGCCGGTCATGCCGAGCAGCGTTGTCTCATTCGGTGCTCGTGCTTCCCCATCGGTCTGTACCCACCTGTTCTCTCGTGACTGAGTGTACGCCTACACTGCCACCGGGCGGGCTGACTGCAGCATGTGTAAGACATACCCGAGCTAGCTGTGATCATACCTATGTTGCTAGAACAAAGCTAGCTAGAGTAACAGCAGTGAAACCACGCAGCACCGGTAGCAGCTGCTCAAGTAGGTAAGCCGGGGTGATGGGCGGGTGGGGCTAGTCCATGCAGCCATGGTCTTTTGTTCTGTGGTTGTACGGCGCCTAGAACAATGGGGCTCTGGCCTGTAACTGGGCCTCCTGAGCATGACAGCAAAACTAATCATAGAACTTTAATATGGGCTCTGGTCCATCCTTAAAAGTGGAATTCATGCCCGTGCAGACCTGCAGTACAGGTCTATAGGCTCCAGTAAAGCCCGGTTTTGTGGACTTAAGTTCTGGGTGAACAGATCAGCTGCTTCCTGTGCCAACACTGCTCTGTACGGGGGCTTGATCCAGCTCTCACTGACGTCACTGGGAGGCTTTCGGTTGATTTCAGTGGGACTTTGATTGGACCCAAAGGCTGGAATTCAGCCTTGTTCAGACAGCTAGCCCAAGCCCTGTGCACCGTCTGTGTCCTGCAATATGAGCTTATAAACATTCAACATGGGCTCCGGCTGGATCCTCCGGCATGCACTGGGATGTAAATGGTGCATAGACTTTGTGTTGGCCCCTATGTGGGGTGAATTTCACCTAAGGGTCCAATCCAGTTCTCATTGATTTCAATGACGTGGGCCAGGCCTGGTGCAGGGCTATGCCACTAGGCCATGGGTGGGAAGATATCTTTCCCCACAGCTGTGGAGGGGCAGGAGACATACTGCGTAGCTCTTACTGTAGCCCTGAGCCCTTTCCTCAGTTTCCCCTCTCTTGCCAGGCCCACGAAACCCACTTCATGGGGGTGTTCAGGGAGCCCCGAGATGCTAAGCTCTCCGGGTACAGGAAATCTGCTCCCCAAATCCCACCCTGCCTTTCTTCTATGCACCAGAACCCCCTAGTTACACTATCTCTAGGATTTGCCAGAGAAGATGGGACAGAACCCAAAGGGGCAAATTCAGCTTTCACACTGGGGTAAACCTGGAGTTAGCCCCAGTGAAGTCAGTGGGAGCCAGAAGAAGGCCTGGGACTTAACTACCTTGGCAAATTGCTCCCATGAGAAATAATTCCTCCCTGACCCCTACAACTATCAGTTTATGCCATGAAGCTTGAGATTTGCTTACCCTTAACTTTCAGAGCCACAACTATGGTTATTGCTCGATGTGTAGCTAGTCACAGACTGCAGAAAGGAGTGCACCATGCTGGCCTGTTCTATGCTGGGCCTTGCAAAATAGCGTCCCCAAAGCTACTAATGCAGCCAGGACAGCAGGCAGTCTCCTATTTGCTTTGCCATAAAACTTCCAATGCAGCGCCTTCAACGCACTTACCTGCATGTCTAACTTTTGATTCACTGTAACAGGCAGGTTATAGCACCTTAAATAAATACCGGTTGGTCATTAAGGCCCTATTTATGGAGGTTTAATAGCTCTGTAATAGACATGAAACTTGCTCTGCAGAGTTGTTCCCGCATAAATATGCGGTAATAAGCAGCTGGTAGTTAAATGCTTTGTAATACATGAAAGGCTGTAATTTGCTGATTAACAATGGCTGATTGCAATAGCTATTTCTTAACATTATCATAAGTCTGAACCATTACCAAAAAAAAAAAAAAAAAAAGAATAAAATGAAATGAAATGAAAATGTCATTGCAGCTAAAGCAGAAAGGGCCGGCACAACTGGGAATCAGAGGCGTGTTGGCTGAGAGTTCTTGGTGGCTTTCAATAGGGATGGGGTCGGGTCACTGTTTTAAGCAAGCAGTATAAGGGCTGGATCCTTAATCCCCTCGGCGATGCTGATTCACACCAGCTACAGCTCTTGTCCTATAACTCTAACGGTGAGTAGAGAGCTAACACAAGGCCTATGCACCACTTCTATTCCCATCTCCGCTGCTGACCTGCTGGGTGGCCTTGGGCAAGTCCCTTCATCTCTCTGTGTCCTCCTTTCCCATCCCACCCTTTGACTCTTGTTGGCTCTTCGGGACAGGGACTGTCACTGTGTTTGTACAGCACCTGGCACAATGGGGCCCTGATTTGGGAGAGGCTTCTAAGCACTACTATAATCCAAATAATCATAATAAAACCCACTTCAATCACACTCTGCCCTAGTATGGAGGGCAGTGCATAGGCACTCCTGCTTCACAAGGGTGAATTTCACCCTAAGCACACCCAGCGGTTCAACAAGACTTTATCCTGATCCGTGCAAAATCTTGCACCCCTGCTAAACAAAAAATAGCGTGCATCAACTACATCTTCAGATGCATCCTGCTGACACAGACTTGGAGTTTACGATGTTAATCAAATCCTGTTCATTGCTAACAGCTCCTTCCACCTCAGCCTCACAAACGGAGACAAATAAATGCACGTATTTGGGAAGTCGGCATTTTATATCTGTTTGCATCCACGTGACTTTGCCTTATTGACTTTTTAGAAGGAAATCGGCCAGGCAGGCCCCAACTGGATTAATGATTCATTATTTGTTTGTATCAGCGATCGAGGCCCCATTGTGCTAGGTGCTGTACGTGCATGTAACAAAAATACAGCCCTTTCCCCCGAAGAGCTTACTAGCTACGCAGATGATGAGAGCCAAGAGGGGGAGGGACATAAAGACGCAAGGAGGACCAGATAACGGTGAGATGAATATGATCAGTGTAATGAGCATCATGTGCAGCACACCTGCTGCCCAGCTACTCTGTGTGTTGGTGACATGTGATAGGTGGGTTTTAAGGAGGGACAATTACAGGGAGCTCTTCCCATGTGTACGGGAGAAAGTGCAAAGGTGCTTGCAAGAAAAAAGTATTAATAGGCAATAATCATACGGCCCCGGTGAAGGAAGCTTAAGTTTATATAAGCCCCAAACCGGTCTGTTGAAGCAACTATCTGAAGCAGAAGGGGGGCATTAGAGAAGGACAAAGAGCTAAGTTAATAAGGCTTTTGGCATATGCTGTGTCTTCCTTCTGTCCAGTGTCCTGCCACTTTGCATCTTCCTTCCCTGCATTCCCGCTGAGCGCTCGCTCTCAGTGAGAGATACGGGAGAGGGCAATTTGCAGAGAATGCTACAGTAACTGATGGCCTGTTTCCCTCTGCATTGTAACATACACCATGCCAGCCGGCTGCCTCTTCTGTACAATGCCAAGACTCAGATGCGAATGGCATGCACCCAGCTCTCTCTCCAAGTCATGTCGGTGATGCCCAAATTGATCATCTCCGGGCGCCTTTCGGGGGGAGTTAAATTGTCTTGGGCCAACCCTCTGAGGGTGTAACTTGATGTAGCACCATCAAAGGGCAATGGATTTTACACCAATTTCTCATTTTTTCACCATTTAAACTGTCAGGGCACTTGGAAAGGGCGTTATTTTAAGCGATCAGCAATTGTCGTTTTCTATAGCCTCTAGAACAAATCATGTTAAGAACTCCCTTATCGGGAAGCATAAGTAATTAGAGTCAGAATCCCAGGCACATGCGCCTACTGACATTAGCACATACTCTGAATCTTGAAGCCTGTATTCTTGGTGAGACACTCGTTCATCTAGGGCACAATCCAAAGTGACCAGCTGGGAGATCACGTGAGGAGCACTAATCCAAGTCACTCAGAATCCCAGCATGTCAAGAAGCCTGTGTGAACCGAGTCACAACCCAGTGCTCTGAAGAGGCTGGAGCTTGTGGAACTGTGGTACCTGGCCAATGCTCAGAAGGGGCAGGAGTTCACTTGGAGCAGTAGCTCATTGGAGCCAAGTTTCAGCGTGGTGTTGCAGGGTTCAAAGACCTGTGGGGCTTAAGTGGTGCCTAGGCCTTGTTCTGGCCTCATGCCTAGGGATGAATTTCACCCATGGGAGCTGATATATTCAGCAGCCATTAGCCCCTCGGTTTCCCCAGAGATGGCTGAAAAATGGGGGGTTTCTGTAGAAAATTTTGACTTTTTGGCAAAAAATCAAAAACCTGAAATGTATTGGCCAAAATCGCTTGATTCAAAAATGCTGCCACAGTGTTTCATGGGAGCTGTAGTTCAGGTGCATCGTGTTTCCATTCCTATCTATAGGTTGGGCTCCCTTGTCAGACTACATCTCCTATCATGCACCATGGACTCCCTTTGGTGAGGTGAGGTAGTGCATCATGGAAGATATTATATTGTCTGGCTTGAAATCCTGGCCCGCAGAGGAGAATGGGGACTTGAGGCAACCAAACTACAGCTCGCATGGCATATCTGAAGCAATTTTTTTTAGTTTTGGGGCTTTCACATTTTTTTGTGGAAAACAGACACTTTTGGGGAAAAAAAATCTAACTCCCTAATATTCCATCAAAAACAATTTAGATGGAACATTTTTGAGCAGCCTTACTAATGATGCTTACCTAATTCACAGAGGTCTTTTTGAGTCTTAATTAACTAATGCTGGTAAGACTGCAGTTTTCATCCCAACGGCGCTCCTGGCATGCCAAGTATGATGCTAATTTGAATCCCATTTGGGGCATGCAGCCATCTCTCCCTTTGCCTATAGCAGGGAGACACACTGGAATTTGCACACACAGCTGCTGCTAAGAGATGCACAAGCGGGTAAAGCAAAGACGATTGTGTACATTTCGAAGGCCGACTTAATTCAGGAAGGATGTGTGTCTCTGTCAAAGGTGAGGGTGATAAATTATTCCAAGAGTGTCTTAACGTTGGGACAAATTAAATCAAATTCTTCTGTGAAGCTTACAGGCATCAAATTTGTTAGCTGTAACAATATATTCTGACGAGCAATCCAGGTTCCTTGGTATTAATTACTTTATTCAGTAAGTTAAACAAATGATAAGATATCTGAATTCAAGGGAGAGACACCAAGGAGTTTTATAAAGGATGCAAAAGTTAGTCCTGCCAATGAGCATCCAAACTAGAGTTGCTAATTTGATGTGGAGAGCATTAATCTGTTTCAAAGCTGCCTTTCTTTCTATGTAATATTATATCAATTAGGGCCATAATTATTGGGCTGGCTTGAGCAATGCATTCTTCCTATCCGAACATTAACCATGTGCATGCTATGTGACGTAGCTGCACTGGGGTTCCTCTCTACAGCTCTTCATCATGGTTTCTGAGATTCTTCAGCATCAGGAAAGAGCTAATAATGGCTGCAAGATGAAGAAAGAAACATTCGTAGATTTTAAGGCCAGGAGGGACCAGTCGATCATCTAATCTGACTTTCTGCATAAACTGGGCAAGGCATTTCAACCCACCACCTTTGTATTGAGCCGAATAACTTGTGTTTGGCTAAAGCATCTTCCAGAGTGGCAGCCAACCTGGATTTACAGAGAATCCGCCACTTCCCTGGGTAATTTGTTCCAGTGGCTGTAAAAAAAAAAGTGTGTCTTATTTCTAATTTGGCTGACTTTTACTTCCACCTTTTGTGTGTGTGTGTGTGTGTGCGCGCGCGCATGCCTTCCTCTGCTTGCTTAAAGACTTAATACCTAGTATTTTCTCCTCGTGAAGGAACTTACACATGCTAATCAAGTTACCTTTTGATCTTCTATTTGATAAGATAAACAGATTGAGCTCTTTAAATCTCTCACTATAGGCCATTTTTTCCAGCCCTGGAATCATTTCTGTCTCTCTTCACTGCACCCTCTCCAAATTTTCAACATCTTTTTTAAAATGTGGACACCAGGACTGTATGCAGGATTCCAGTATCAGTGTCACCGACACTGTGCATAGGGGGAAGTTGGAAATTAGATGCAAACGATGAGCATTCTGGGTAATTACCCACTAGAACAAGGTACCCAGGGGTGGATGGATTCTGCATTGTTCCTAGTCTCTACATTAAAAGCGCATGTCCTTCTAAAAGAAATGTCCTCGTTCACCTCAATATGGGAATCACGGAAGCTTTACTCACAAAAGTATCCCCA
The DNA here is from genome assembly GCF_002925995.2 of Terrapene triunguis. NCBI lineage: Eukaryota > Metazoa > Chordata > Testudines > Emydidae > Terrapene > Terrapene triunguis. The sequence goes on from NW_020664587.1 coordinate 14,755,017, forward strand.
AAGAGTTTGGATGCCTTTCCAGACTGAAGTCGATATGGGTGCACCCTCTTACACCATTGCTGAATTTGGCCCTGTAGTGAGGCAGAGTGGCCTCCCTCTGGCCTGGAGAGTGAGGGACCACGGGACTCCCCTTGGTAGGTGGAGCTGAACCCGCCCTGCCCCCCTCGCCGGAAATACCGGGGCGGGGCAGGAACTATAAAGGGAGGGACCTGCAGCTCAGTTAAGCAGGAACCAGATGCCTCTGCCCTGATGCAGTGCCCAGGAGCTGAATCTACGCTATCCCGGACGAGACGGACCCAGACGAGGAGTTGCCGGGACTACCGTCGGCTGTGTAGCACGAGGAGCCCGAGGACTGGTGGATGCCCGAGATACCAAACCCTGGGGAGGTAGGAAGTAGCCCAGGGCAGCCAACGACTGGCTGGCTACAGGGCTGACCACTTCTAGGTTGGTGTGTTGCGGCAGGATCCCTGCCGACCCAGTGGAAGACCTCTCTAGGGCCCTGGGCTGGGACGCGGTGGAGTAGGGTGGGCCCGCATCCCCCGGGGTAGCTGACTCCTCACCTTAGGTCAGAAGGCCTGTGCTCTCTGAACACCCCTGTCAGCACCCTAGACTGCCTGCGGGGTGCTCAACCCTTTTGGAGCCCCCTAGGCTGTGTGGGTGGTCACCGTTACCTGAATCCTGTGTGTTTGCTGGCTGCCTGCTCTGCCCCAGCCAAAAGGCTTGGGCTATTGATTGTGTATAATTGCTGGCTGCCTCGTCCCAGAGGCCTAGGCTATAGCCTGCTACAAGCCCGGCCCTGCCCCATGGCGGGGCCTCAGACTGTTAATTAGTGTCAGCCCCGGCTGAGGGCTAAAGATTGCGTCAGGCGCGGTCCCACCCAAGGGTGGGGACGGGAGCCCAGACTATTGTTGTGTGGTTACTTCTGTTAGACAGACGCCGAACCATAGACTGCATACGGCCCGGCCCGAGCCTGAAGACTACCACCCCTACAATGAGGTGGAGTGGCCTCCCTCCCCACTGGAGAGTGAGGGACCGCTACAGGCCCTCCATCCCATGGGGTGCTGACATTTGCATGTATATGTGCATTAAGGGGTGGTAGTGAATCAAACCTACAACCTGCTTGTTGCTTCTTACCAGTGTAACAGGGGATGAGGGCAGAAGGTAATGTTGAGCCCCGTGTCCCTCCTGCTCTGGTCCAAATGAGGGGTAATGGAGTTACCCAGCACTGTAAAAACTAGTGTGAGATCCGAACTGGGCCAATTGTCTTTGCGTGGGAAGAAGCAAGAGGAGTGTGTTTAATCAAATTTCATTTGCTGTGGCATGTTGCCAACACAAAACTGTAATTAATGACCCGGGTGGGAACCTGCTAGAGTCCTCCTGCTAAGTCTTGATTTTTAAACGCTTCTTCGCTGTGCACATTTCTCAGTTCATCTAACATCCCTCTGCTTTTCCCTTCATTTCTCTGCCCCTTCCTCCCACCCTGGTCTGGGTTGGGGAGCAATTGCTGTGAATCACAAATGCTAATTAGACATTTACTTTATTATCCTTATCGCTATATTATAACATTCCTGTTTAATAATAATGGGATTACAGTAGAGCCTGAACGAGATCAGGTCCCCTTTGTGCTATGGGCTGCCTGTACACAGAGTAAGAGACAGTCCCTGCGTCAGGCAGATTGCAATGTAAATAGACAGAATGGAGAAAGGGAATTATTAGTACCCTCCACTGAGATGGGAAGTGACTTGTCTATGCTGTGGTGCAGCTGGGATTTGAACCCCAAGCTCTTGGGAAAAGGGCGACAGGGGATGGATCACCTGATGATGACCCTCTGGGGCACCTGGCATTGGCCGCTGTTGGAAGATAGGATACTGGGCTAGATGGACCTTTGCTCTGACCCAGTATGGCCGTTCCTATGTTCCTAAGTCCCACGCCGCTGCCTTGAGCGTAATGCCCTCTTTGCTTATAAGGGTGTGTTTGTGTTTTGTTCATTCCTCTTCTTCTTCACAGTTTCTTCTGAGATGCCCCTTCTCTCTCTCTCCCTTAGGGTGATCAGACAGCAAGTGTGAAAAATCTGGACAGGGGGTGGGGGGTAATAGGAGCCTATATAAGAAAAAGACCCCAAAATTGGGACTGTCCCTATAAAATCGGGACATCTGGTCACCCTACTCTCTCTCCGCACATTTTGCTTTGTGTCTCCCACCTCTGTGCCCCCCCCATTCCAACCCCAGCCCAGGGGAGGAGGATGCGGTCACATTCCTGAGGAGCTCTTCAGCTTGGTTGCTGGGATAACTGTTTTGCCTGGCTTATTAAATCCAAAGCAGAGCTTTCAAGATCTTCTCATTAAGAGCACTTTTTATTAAGGCCGTATTAATAGGGCCAAGCAGCGCAGCTATTTTTGGAAAAGATCAAGCATTAAAATGCAAAAAGGAGAAGGGGAAAAAAAGTGATTCTCCAGTACAGTGCTCAGTTCATGGGCTCACTCGGCCCTGAATAACATTGCACATTTGCTCTGGTATTAAACTTAATTTATGTCCATAAAAACATGAGATGGGGGAAGGGTGAATGCAAAGCTCGATCCTGCCAGATCCTTAGTGCCTGCTGCTGGCTCAGCACTTTGCAGAAGTTGGAGCAGCTCAGCACCTTCCAGGAACCATCTCCCTGGCTGCTTTATTGTGATTCTAGGCTGCAGAGCCGGCCGTACAAGAGCAGCAGAGGCTCCCAGAAAATAAAATCACGCCCCGGTGGGAAGATACCAAACAATCTCAGACTCATCCGGAGGAGCAAAATGCTAAGTCACCATATCGGAAGGAAGGAAGAAGGAGGGAGGGCAAGGGGAACCACATGTCCCCAGCGTGCAAGAGGGTGAAGATGAAGAACAGCGAAGGGAATAGCGGGAGCCCAAAAGGAACACACATGAAACATTCCTTCGTTAATGCATCAGCTCCCTGCGCTCGCTGAATGCTGTCACATAAATACGGGAGCCAATGGCTTGTGTTCGCACCGGTCTGGAAAAGAATAGGCTTTCAAAGGAACATTTAGACCTAAAAGCCATCACTCAAAGTTACTGCCGCAGCCACGGCCTCATACTTCCTGGCGTTATTTATGGGCCAAGGAAGCAGACATCATGTCCTTAGAGGTTTTGAAGCTGAAAAAAGTCATTAAGGAACCAAACGTGGAAAGACCGGTTGCACACATCCATCCCCCACTGCATACGCTGAGACAGACAAGGAGATCTACGGCAGATCATGGATGGCTGTTAAATACTTTCAGGGATGGGATGTGCTTGGTAAACAGTTCTTTGGGGAAGGGATTGTCTTACTGTACATTCAGTGCCAGGATGCTGGTTGGAACCTCCAGGTGCTACCGTAATACAAATTACTATTAGTGATAAATACAAAGGCAGTGATCCGAGCTTCCTACTTAGGTTGGTGAGTGCTTACTCACACCAGTAAATGAAGCTACTTATTAGCTTCTATAGCTCACTGGTGTGCATAAGGTTGTAAAATTGTTGCTTTTGCAACCAGATCCAATGACCTATGGAGGTTTCCCATTGATTTCAATGGACATGGAGTCCATCACTAAATGTACTTGAATTTGAATCATTGGATTTGATCGTAGCACTTCAGAAATGAATCAAAGGGAATAGCTTTTCTTTAAACCAGGGACTTTAGCAGCAGGATAAGTTTCATAGAGTCCCGCAGTCCTTCAAAAAGCACCACCTGCCTATAAACGAGCACCCCCATCTCTCTAGTGCACCATAAAATTCCTCAGCAACTATCATCTCAGAAACAATAAACCTGTTATTTCCAATCTCTGCAATTTATAGCTCTGATGGCAGAGGTGAGGTGGCTGTTATATTGTGATGAACAGATGTTTGTGATAGGAAAATACACCCAGGTTCCTCCAAAGCTACTTTATAGCAGAGTCAGGAAGAGATTTCCATTCCCATTCACAATACAGTATACATATTTTTTTCAAGCCCTTTCTTTTTACAGTGTAAGGGTGAAATCCTGGCCCCACTGAAGTCAATGGCAAAAGTCCCATTGTCCTGAATGGGGACAGGATTCCCCCCAAGTCTTTGGATAGTGTGATTCAGAACCTGGGAGAGCTGCTTGGTGCAAAATAATAATATAGATGATGATCATGAATGATAGCGTATCTATGGCATAAATGGGTGCAGATGTGATCTCAGTGGCCCCAGTGAAGAGCTGGAGTAACTCCAGTGCTTTATCTCAGGCCCAGGGAGCTTAAGGACAACGTTTTCAAAAGTGGCCACTGATTCTGGATGCCCTGATTTTTAGGGTGGTCAACTTGAGACACCTTAGGCCCGACGGCTCATTCCAAGGGGCACGATGCTAATGCCCCATCAATCCCACTGGGAAGGCGAATGAGGGAGTGGAGGGTGAAATACGTGTCCCTTGCACAGCTCCCATTGGCATCTCTGGGAATGGTGGGTGCTCTGCCCTTTTGAAATTCAGGCTCAAGTTTTCTCAAGTTAGGTGCCCAAACATTTTGGCACTGAAAACGAGTGGCCACATTTAAATAGCTGGACCTCAACGACTTGCCAAACAGGTGACAGAGCCAGGATTAGAACTCAGGAGTCATGAGCATGGAGCTCGGAAGATTAGACCCTGTTTTGCCTATCAAATGATAGGACGCATCTTCAGCTGCACTGTGACTCTGGAGGTTGAAATACAGTTGATTTCATGGTCTTTCGCTTCAGGGCAGCCTGCTGTGGGCACAGAGACCCTCGGGCTTCTAGGGTCTGCATTTCTGGAGCAGCGAGCCATGTGGCCTGTCCCTGAGTTGTGGACCCCAGGGCTTTCCCTTTCATGGAGAATTTCAAACTTTTTAGTTTTCCTTTCTTCTTGGAACAAAACCAGATACTGAAATCCTCCGTGAAACAGAATGGCCTTTCTTCGCACAGCTCTGGTTAGAGCTAGACCCTAAGGGCCTGGCCTGCCTTCCAACAAAGAGGCCCCACTCCTACTACACGTAGCATTGAACTCTGTGCATGTAGCTACTCGAGGAAGCATTCATCCTATCCAGGTAGAAAGAGGATGATAGAGAATAGAGGCTTCATGACTAGTTCAAGAGTTTGCATTGGCTAAATCGGTCACACTACAATGTCTATGGGGGTATGTCTACACTGCATTGTTAAACCCAGGCTCTAATTTAGGATTGAGCCACACCCTCCTCCTTACGGTCCATACACAAATCTGTCTGGTCAGCAAGCGCTCAGATCCAGGTCCTAGGACCCACCTGGGGAAGGGAGGAGAAAGGTCTTAGCCCAAGTCCTGCTGAAACTCAGGTTCAAGCCCTGTCAATTTTCAGTGTGGAAGTAGCTCAAACCCTAGACCTGAGTTGGGAGATTTGCACAGTGCAGTATCACTGCATTTAGCAGGGTTGTGAGACCCAGGTCCAGCAATTGTAAGCCCAGGTTTACATGCAGTGTGGATGCTCAAGCCTGGGTTTGAAAACACTGAGTCCACAAGCACAGGTCCCACAGACCCAGGTTTAGAATTCAGTGTAGACATATCCTGAATGATGGATGGTTCAGCAGGGATTTTAGCCCTGTGCCAGCTAGCTATTTCTTTCTGTGTTAAATATCATTCATTATTTTTATCTGAATGAAACATCCACATAATATATCCTGCATGGCTGCTGATGTGTAATCAAATGCATTTAACAGTAATAATAATTAGACTAGCCAACACAGTTGAAACTGGCCTAAGTGTTGCTTGGTAATTAATACAATCACAATTCAGAAATCATTCACAGACTTGAAAAGCCTGTTGTGTCCTAGGATAAATAAACTGTCTGCATAACTTCTGTATACCGAGCAATCACCTGGGCCTCACACATATGCTTGCCCTGTGCCAATACATCTGTGTCTCAGAAAAGGTTGTATTTTAAAATCATAAAGTTTCTCCACATTCCCTTGCACTGGAGTTATCTGTAATAAGGAAGAGTGGTTAGCATGAGTGTCAGAACCCTTGAGTTCTGGTCTCAACTCTAGGAAAGGAGAATGGGCTACAGTTGCAAGATCACTAGGACTCCTGGGTTCTCTTTCCAGCTCTGGGAAGTGAGGGTGAGCTAGGAGCGTACCAGGACTCCTGGGTTCTATTCCTACCTCTGGGAATGGAGAATGATCTAAAAGTTTGCAGGGAAGGCTGTTAAAGCTCCTGGATTCCATACCCCAACACTCCCTACCGCCTGTTAAATCACTTTAGAAGTGCGCTGACTGCTCACACCCTCACTGTTGTCTTTTCTCAGTTCACTCCAAAATCACAGACTGTCCCAATCTCTCTTCGGGGGGAGGATCTCTCTGTGTACTCCTGCAGGAATGTGACTGATTTCTCTTTTCAATGAGTATCTTATTCACCTGCCCTGAGTCTCCCAGTCTTTGTTCTCCATGTCAGATCAGCGGTTCTGACTCTCATGAGTTCATTTCTGATGGTAGTTCGTGCCTTAGTATCTGTTGCTCCATTTCCTTTTCTTGTTGTGGTGGTGTGTCAGTTTGCTCTATGGCCTCTCAGCGAAAAGGCCGTTTCTTTCATCTGTTTGTTAGTTGGTGGCTCCTCTCCCCCTTCAGGTTAGTAGGTAAAAGAATTCTTCCCAGGACATGTTGCTCCTTGGCTAGGCAAAGCTGCCATCTGATCTCACTGTCCTCCAAACTGAATGTGCCTAGAGCCAATCAGTTAAAGGGTCTAGAATCTCTCCCTAAGATACAACTAAAAGATTTTAAAATTCAATCCTTAAACCTTGTGCAGTCCTTTACACTTGTGGAAAGTGAGCATAAAATACTACGCTGGTAATAAGTGAATGGTCTGGTTGGATTCCCGCACAGGTGTAAATACTGTGCAAACCAGAGGAAAATGAGGCCCAAGGTATTTCTAGCTGTCGATCCATCCACATCTCCTATACAAATGCCACTAAAACGCTGAAGTTATGCTCAAGACATAGTCCCTGATCCACCAAAGCCTTTAAGCGAGTGCTTAATTTTAACCACATGAATAGTCCCATTGGCTTCAACTGGAATACTCACATGCTTAATGTTACGCACTTGCTTAAGTGCTTTGGTGGACTGGGGTCATAGAGCTGACCTTGCAAATCCTTGGTCATAGGCATTGTCCTTGCTCCCTTATTCAGTCCCATTAAGCTCAGTAGGTGAATTGCATAAGAAAGAACTTGCATGAGCAAAATTTGGCAGGATCAGCACCATAATTCACAACTTTTGTGTCTATACCTGATAGGGTGAAATGAAATAAGGACACTGTATAGATATTCCTAATGAGGTTAGGAAGAAACACATCCTGTGGGCCAGATCCTCAGCTGGCATAAATCAGCATAGCTCCACTGAGTGCCCTGGGGCTGCAAGGATTTGCACCAGCTGAGGAATTGGCCCGGTACATGAGGCTCTGGCCCAGTACATATAAGATTAACAGAAGGGCTATCCAGTTAAGCACATACACCATCCCAGATTTAACACCACCCACAGATATCCTTCATGCATCATATTTGTGCAGTAGTTTTCAATTATCACAGAGAAAATGTTAGCCCCTTTCAGTCAAGAGAGAGATCTTGGATAAGGTTAGGGTCTCTCTCTCTCTCTCTCTCTCACACACACACACAGTAAATCACTGGAAGGCAAAGCACTGTGGTTAGCACTATTCCGATTGCTGAGGTGACTTTATGTCATTTTCAAAAGGCTGCAGTAGTTGGTTTGCCCAAAGTGACCGTAAGCATGTGTCTGTCCCTTGTATGTCTCATCGGCTCCACACAGTTGTCATCCGAGCTTGGCGCACCTGAGAGAGAAGTGTGTCCTTGTCAGAACGCAACAAGAGATTTGCAAAGGCAGAAATGAGCAACTAATGGAACCATCCCATCCAGATGACACCTGTAAATCCCCCCATTCTATTGTTAGTTTTTGTATTACTGTAGCACCTATGGATCCCAGGGGAGATCAGGGCCTCATTGTGCTTGGTGCTGTATAGACACATAGAATACGTCTACACTACGAGATTAATTCGAATTTAGATAATTCGAATTTGGGAAACAGATTGTATAAATTCGATTGTGCGCGGCCACACTAAGCACATTAATTCGGTTTTTAACCACATTAATTCGGTGGTGTGCGGCCACACTACCCCATTAATTTTAACCACATTAATTCGGTGGTGTGCGGCCACACTACCCCTAATTCGAATTTACAAAATCGATTTTGGTGCTACTCCGCTCGTCGGGGTGGAGTACAGAAATCGATTTTAAGCGCCCTTTAATTCGAAGTAACTGGCTCCGTTGTGTGGACGGGTTAAGGATTAATTCGGATTAACGCAGCTAAATCTGAATTAAAGTCGTAGTGTAGACCAGGCCATAGTAACTGAAAGCACCTGCGCCAGATAGCTTGCAATCTAACCAGAAAAGCTTACAATCTAGTGAGGCTGGCCAGAAGCAGAGGGACAGCAGTCTTGTGGTTTAGGACCTGTACTGTGGCTCAGGAGATCCAAGTTTAATTACCAACTCTGCCACAAACTCCCTAAGTGGGCAACTCACTTAATCTTTTTGTGCCTCGTCTTCCTCATGTTTTAAATGGGGGGGGTCGTAATCTGTCTCTTTAGATTGCCGACTCTTCAGGGCAGGTACTGTCTCTGTGTACAGTGCCTCGCACAATGGGGCCCTGGCTTTTGTTGGGATCTCTGGGTTCAACCTCCTTACAGATCATTAATAATAAGGCAGCATTACTACATCACCTCTTTCCATCCAGTTTCCGCCAAGACGATCTGATTGCATAGGGGGTTGGATTCACTGGCAGGAGTGCTGAACCCGACCTGCACTTCCCTTCATTTCACAGCCACATGCTTGGTTTTCAGTCACCTCCGATACATTTCAAATGGGTCAATTTAAGTGAACGCTGAGGCCGAAGTGCAGAATGAAGGGAAACACACACACATGCACAAAGAAGGGACCGCGGGTGGGGAGCACATTTCCTTCCAAACCAGGGCTTCATTAAATCTCCTTCACATCTCTGTGCTGGGGTGAATAATGGATAGCGCTAGCACAGAAATATGTACTGCGCTCACTGCATTAACCAAGGGCTCCGAGTGAATTTCTCCCACAAGCGGTACTAATACAAGGACTAAAAAGTGCCGGATCCTGCTTGACGAATGGCTTAAAGGAGGCACCTTTGAAATGCTTTTAGGATTTGCAGTGATTGATCAAAGAGCCGACCAACTGAATGCTTTTGGGGGTGGGGGGGCTGATGGAAAGGTGCTAAAGCTTCTTTTCCTTGATTGCTAATATATTTACTCTTCCACAGATGGGGGCTGTCGTTGGACATAATCCAACCCCATTGGAATCAATGGGAATTGATCTTCAGTGAGTTTTTGGATCAGACCCGTCATCTGTTCTAGTTAACAGCAATGTAAACCCAGTCACATGTCACATGGTTTTAAAACACCTTATTATTGTATTACAGTAGCATCCATAGGCCACAACTGAGATCCTGGCCCCATTGTGCTTTATGCCATCTGGACACACTGTTAGGGCCTGTCTCCACGGCAGGCATGGGGTGTGATTGCAACTCACACAGGTGTACCCAAGTTAGCATTTGTTTAGCTAGCTTGGGTACTATTAATTAGTTAATGGAGATATCCTATTTCCTAGAGCTGGAAGGGACCTTGAAAGGTCATTGAGTCCAGCCCCCGCCTTCACTTGCAGGACCAAGTACTAATTTTGCCCCAGCTCCCTAAGTGGCCCCCTCAAGGATTGAACTCACAACCCTGGGTTTAGCAAAAATGCTGCCCCACGGGCTTAAGCATGGGCTAGCCCCACTGGGGCTCTGGGAGGGTTGTGGAGCTTGTGCTGTGCCCACTGTGCCAGCTAAATGAAAGCTAGCTCAGGTCTGGTTACTCAAGCTGCAATCATGCCCTGTGACTGCAGTGTAAACATACCTGGTGGGCTTGTCTTCACAGAGACGCGCTGGAAAGTTAATCTGAATTAACGAAAGGTGTGAATTTAAAGTGGAACGATTAAGCCACATTAAACCCCTGTGTGCATGCTCTTATTCAGAGTTATGGTGGCCTTAGTTCTGTTTAGATTAATTCACTTTGGAAGACCTTTGCTTACTCCCACAGGTACATGTACCCCTGGTTGAGAACCACTGCTGTAGACATAGTTAGGTTACAGAAGAATTCTTTCATTGACCTAGCTACCACCTCTTGGAGAGAGGGATTAACTACATTGATGGAGAGACCCCTTCTGTTGAGGTAGGAAGTGTCTACACTGTGGTGCTACAACAGCACATCTGCAGTGCGATAGCTGGTTTGCGGCATTGTAGACCAACAGAGGGAGGGAATACCTGAACCGAGATCCTTTTGCTTAGACCAATTGTCTCCAACACCCAGATTATCCCCCTCTATTGACTGTTAGCAAGAGCTCCTTAGCTGGTGGGAACTGTTGCGGTAATGCATAGAGAGACAGGCACAATTCCCACATAGCCAGGCCCCAAGTCATGTAGGGCTTCCTAGATCAACAGTGACCTGTTGAATTGCATGCAGAAGCAAACAGGTAACCCCATAAACTTTGGCAAATGTAAGCAATGTGCTCACATCACTTCAGAAAATGTGGCCCTTGGAACCTCCAGCAGCTCACTCAGCCTGCATTTGGAAGGTCTGGAGATACATGCTGGGTAGTTAGGGAGAGGGACAGGGAGACAGGACGCCTGGGTTCTGTTCCAGTTATCTTGGGCAAATCACCTTCCACTCTCTATTCCGCAGTTTCTCTCCATCTGTTGCAATGGGGACAATCAGACTCATTCCGTAAGTATGAAGTGCTTTGAAATCCTGGGCTGAAATGCATTCTAGGGGCCAGATCCCCAAGGTGTATAAATCAACATTGCGCCATTCCAGTGAAGACACCGCCGTGTGATTTACACCAGCTGAGTCTCTGCCCCAGTAATTTCAAAGTGGTTTTGCTGTGGCGATTTCTGAAACGCTGCCATCAAATATATTTTCAATCTACAATTGCTTTTTAAAACAACAACAAAACAGAGCATACAATAAAGCCAACAGGAAATATCCTTTTCCTGCTTATCTCCCAGGGATGATAATAACCCAGGCGTGTGCTAACTAAGTCCAGACTGTCCAGTGGAATAATCAATAGCTCTTGCTTTAGTGGACCTGTGTATTTCACCCAGGTGAGTGCACTCTTGTTTAACTGATGTCCTATTTACCTTCAAAGAGTTTGAGGATTTATTTATTTTTTGTGCATCTCCCACTTGTGGGTTTGGGCGACAGGCTTTGGTTCAATGATCGGTCAGGAGGGGTTAGTGAATCGACAAAGAACAGGAGCCCTGGAACATGTTACAGATCAGCTGTCCTCTCCGCAGCCCCTCCGCTGCCTTTCCCTGAGTTCAGCAAGAAAAGTGCTGGGAGAGGCTTTCTGGAGATGAGGTTTTCTGGAGGATCAGCACAACAGCCTGCTGATTTATCATTGTGTGCAGAGGAGACGAGTGATTCGGTGCCACTCTCAGGCACTTGTCGTTAATTTTATGAATGACTTCTTCACTCGATATTATTCTACAAAATTCTCCGAGGAAGAGGGAGACAGAGACTGAGAGATGCACGTGAGACACAGAAAATAAAAGGAGGGCAAAATTCTGGCCATGAGGTGGGCGGCTGGAAGGAGTTTGTATAAACTCTAAGATCCCGTGTTCATCACTGACCCTTTAGGTTAGTGTAAGGGGCCACAAAGCAGGTATAAGAGCCCCTACGCCCGGTGCAGAGCTGGGTCTGTGTATGGACCCCCCAACGCCCAGTGCAGAGCTGGCTCTGTGTATGGACCTCCCTACACCCGGTGCAGAGCTGGCTCTGTGTATGGACCCCCCCACGCCCGGTGCAGAACTGGCTATTCTACCTGTGGTGCTTCCTCCACAACAGCTCCATGCCCAGAGCCGTGGGCACAGGGCAGGGCAGGCTGGAGGGGGCTGGCGAGGGCATGGCCAGGATGTTCACTCTCCCGAGCTATTCTCCAACTGAGGCAAGAGATGTATCTTGGGCTGCCACTCCAGCTCCCAACCCCTCTGTGTGGGCAGGAAGAAAGCGCAAGCTGCCTCCACTCTGACCCTGAGCTGGAGGAGAATCTGGTCATGAGGATCTGGACCTTTGTGAGCCCTGCAGAATGGGGAAAGGAGTGGGTCAGTCCGAGCCAGCAGCAGCCAGGTTCTTGTGCTGTGTAATGAGGGCGCTGGGAGTGGGATGGTCACGTGCCAACCAGGAGGGGATGGCGTGAGGGAGGGCGAAGCTTCGAATCTGCCCGGTCTCTCAGTCAGAGCAGAGGCGTTTTAATGAGCAACGGCTGCGCTGGAGGGCTGCTGTGTACGCAAACCAGAAATCAGCCCACGGAACCGACAGTGCTCGCTGGCAGGCCAGGCGCAGATCGGCCCCCATCTCCATTTGATCTTCCTCCGGCTGCTGGCTCCGTCCTCATTATGCTCAGAGAGCCTTTGGAAGAAGAGAAGCTTGCGCTGAGCAAAAGACGAGCAGGGTGATTGGGTGGCCGGGGCAGAAGACGATCTGTCCCTCTCTTTGCACCGTCACATCAGGAGCATCTGCTTCTCAAAGCTAAAAATGATTCTGTAATGAGCCAACATCTCCCCTCATTCAGCCGGGCCATTAGCAGACACCAATTAATATTTACACCCCTTTAAGAAGGGGAAGAGAGGGACTCTCCCCACCACCACTCAGGGCTGATGAGTCACTTGGTCAAACGAAATGATGTGCCACCGAAGTCGACCAAAGGGGCTCATTCCGCTCAGCAGCCACTCGGTTACTACCCAGAGCTCCTTATTTATCCATGCAAATTGCTTCATTTGCATACGTGTCCTTAACTCAAGAATTATGTCCTAATGAAGCAAAGCAAACCAAGTCTTCCCTGCTCACTCTTAGATAACCGCCTCATTTACTTGCAGGGGAGAGGTTGGCTAGCAGTTGGAACAGGGAGCTAGGGACTGGACTCCTGGGTTGTGTGCTCAGCTCTAGGAAAGGAGCGTGGTCTGGTCTAGGATACAGCACGGAACTGGGAATTTTCCTTCCAGCTCTGGTAGAAGAGCGTCGTCTAGGGGACAGAGAAGCAGGAGCTGGGAGTCAGGACTCCTGGGTTCTCTTCTCAGATCTGGGAGAGGAGCATGGCAAAATTCCTCCCTGATAGACTTTTTAGGTAAGATGCTAGTCTGGGACTCCGGAGAGCTGCATTCAGTTCTCAGCTCTCCCACTGCCTGCCTGTGCAAGCCACTCAGTCTGTCTGTGCCTCAGATCCCATCTGTGCAATGGGGATACAAATGCTCCCTTTGTCTGCCTATACTGCAAGTTCTTTGGGGCAGGGCTGCCTCTCACTCTGTGTACGTACAGTGCCTTGCACAGTGGGATCCTGATCTTGGCTGGGGCCTGTAGATGCTACCAGAGTACGAATAATTAATTAAAGATGTCCCTTGCTGCTTTGGTCCTACCTGAGCCCCATCTCTTTCTGCTGCAGCTGCATCTCCCCGTCTGAGTCAGTGCAGTGCCAGCATCACTTGTGAGATGAGTTGAGGGACGTGTTTGCGGTGCTGGCAGTCAGGCCATCCTGCCAGGGCGAGGTGCCCGCCTGCCTTGCATGGATGGAAATCCATTCGCTGGCCCCGGCTGCCGGTAAGTTTGCTTTGTCTTGTCATTCCCGGCTCTCGGCGCGTCTTCCGGTCACAAGCGATCAATGCTGTATGTGTGCAGCTCTGGGTGGAAAATTAAATACAGACAGGATGGGGTGGGGGGGGGATTAAATGGTGATGAAAGGCCCTGTGTCACCAGAGTTCGTTCCCTGGGGCAGCCCCTAGTCTCTGGGAGGGGCCCCAGTGCTCACCCTGGCCACTGCTTTGCAATCTCACAGCTGGGACTACTGGGTGCTCAGCACTTCTCAAAATTCAGGCCACTTATTTAGGTGACTAAAAGTGGACTTAGGGGACTGGCTTTAGGCACCTGCGTTTGAAAATCTTGGCCCGAGTGGCCTTAAGAAGAAGGTGCAAGTCTGGCCAGCCTCTGCTTGTCCTGCCCAGTGGATCCCCATTTGACACCTGCGAGGGCAGTGTGGTCTAGTGGGTAGGCTACGGGACTGGGCTTCCATTCCCAGCTCTGTTCTTGGGCCGTTTTTGGAGAGTGCCCAGCACAAGCCTGATTTCAGTTAGGGCCTCTCGGCGATATTGTAAAACGTACCCCCAAGAGGGGATGCTTTGCCCCTCAGGATGCTCAGCGGGGCCTATTCACCCCCATAAGTCATTGCTCAGCTAATAGCTTTCTAGTTCAGGTGCCGCAACTCTGGTATTTCCATAAGGCAACAGCCAGTGTCAGGCGCAGATCCAGGGGCGGAGCCATATCACGAGTGGCTGGATTAGAGTTCCCATAACTCAAGCCAGGGGGAGCCTTAGTCCAGAGAATTTAATACCCTGGCTACTAAAAGTCCTGGGGCTTTGACTTCAATGGAGCAATGCTGATTTATACCAGTGGAGGATATGACTCTCTCTCCAACCCCCTTCCATTTGAAGCAGAAAAACTTTCCTCTGTAGCACGTTGCAATGCAAACATGTCAGTGTTGTGCTAGCACAGGAGAACTGGGAAACAACATTGACCAGAAACAAAAAAAGATTAATCTCCTTTCATTGGCTGTGTGGAGAGAAACACAAGGGGAAAGAGAGACAAAAGCGTATTAAATACTGAAAATGAAATTAGCTTTTGCCACTCCTTTCAGTTTGACTGATCTATGGTGCTTTTTTGTAACCCAACGTGCGGATATTTGTTCTCTAAAAGCACCATAGGTCAGATCCTCAGCTGGTGTAAATCAGCATCTGGTCCTTTATTTTTTAACCTGATGGTGTCCCTTTAAAAGATTTTACAGACAGACATACAGACTGGAGGATGGGCTGGGTTAGACTTTTAAAAATACTTTCGCAGCCAAGTTCCTTGCTGAAAGCTGGGGTAGGGAACGGTGTTCCCCACATGAACAATGCCATTCTACTGCTGGCCACGCAGTTGCTGTGGCCTATGCAATCCTATTAGTGTTTCCTACCAATTTGAATGAGCATGGGATTCATTATGCCGCCTGTGTTGGTTTCGCAGCCTCACCTTGTGCTCAGATACCTTGGCATTTCATTAGTTCAGTACAGCAAAATAATTTTTCCCTGAGTCTCGCTCATTATTTTGTTGTGTTTGGTATGCGTGCTACACAAGGTTGGAGTTTGTTCTTTGGAAGGAGATACGGAACAAATTTCCAGGCGAAGGAGAGAGCTGTGCACTGCGGGTCACCAACCCTACATTCTAACAAGTGTAATTAAAAGGACTTACTCCATTATCCAATTCAATTACAGGCAAATTGCTGGGTAAACAAGGAGAAAGGAAGCCTTCGGTGAACCCATGTGACTGAAGTAGCCCTTTGGATCTGATCTTTTCAACCTTATTTATGTAAATACGCTTGCCAAGTCCTCTCCGTCAGGTTCTTTTTGAAGTTCCCCAGATCTCCCAACGCCGCTTAGTAATAGAGCTGAATGGATGATTCACCACAAATAATTTATCTGACGACTTCTGCCTTTGCTTTGCTTCATAAACAGATCACGCAGCCCTCGTGTTGATTCATTATTCAAGAGTGTCTTTCAAGGAACGAGTTCTCGACCTGCAGGTGTCTCATGAAGAATTTGCTACAGTTCGTCCTGGTTTGGTGAAGTCATCTGGTAAGGTTTCTGCTCCTCGATTAGCTGCAAAGTGACTGTTACCATTGTGTATACATTTCTGAATTTAGCAGTAACAAGGCTCTCTGGCCCTTTAATGCAGGTCACAGGTCTAACAGAGTCTGGTTTCAGCCCAGGAAAGAGGCTGAGAATTGGAGTCCCCAAGGTGCATGGGAACTGTAGGCTTGAAGCAAGGAATGCTGGGGAAAGGGCAATGCGATACGTAACCTCACTTTGAGAGCGAATTGGCAAACCCAGTAACGGAGCTCCCAGCTGAGAGGAAATCAGGAAAGGAGCCTGTGAAAAGCCAGGGAGGAGTCCCAAGTAACAGCCAGGCCAGTGGAATGAAGAACCAATGCATCTCAACCCATAATTCCAATGGGCGGCGGAGACTGCGGGAACTGTGGGATAGCTACCCATAGTGCAATGCGCCGGAAGTCGACGCTAGTCTCGTTACTGTGGACGTGGTCCGCCGACGTTATGCACTTAGAGCATTTTATGTGGGGACACACACAATCGGCTGTATACAACCGATTTCTATAAAACCGGCTTCTATTAATTCGATCTAATGTCGTAGTGTAGACATACCCTAAGAGTTGCTGCAACACTGAAGGGGTTAATTGATCTCAAGATAAAGAACTCAAAACTCAGAAAGTATTTGTCTTCCTTTCTGAAACTCTCCAGCCCTCAACTGGGGTTGAGGACAGCCCGCACCCTAGGTTGGGGGGGAGAGGGGGGTTCATCCCTTTGGAGGATCAGGTTTAGGGTGCATTATACCTATTAATGTCCAACTGTGTGTGTTGTCCCACTGTGTGCTTTCATCCTGCAAATAGCCTGAAACCCAGTCTTTTTTTTTAAAAAAAAAAAAGATATTGATATTAAATGAAGAGGGAGGGCACGCTCAGCAGAGTGATCGCCCATGTCTGCCCTCCCCAGCTCCACTCCATGCGCACAGCTCATGTTCCCGCTCTGTCCTGCAGAGCTGAGGCCCCTTAAGGCATCTCACATAGGGTCCCTCCCGGTGCTTGAAGCATCCAAACTAGTCACATCTGAAAATTTAGGACCAGACCAGTGGTAGCTAAATGACCGATCACACCCATTTAAACACAATCGCAGAATAGGTGCACGCTGGCCCGTCTCTGCAGCGCAAAAGTCCAGGTTGTGATTCTGAAGGCAGGCGTCAGGTGTTGTCTGAATGAAGTGTGGTTGAGCCAGTATGTTATGCACACAGCATCAAAGTGAGTTAGCTCTGTACCTACTCACAGACCATTAAATCAAATCTTTCCTTCAGCAACACAGGCCTGCCCAAGGCCTGATTACTCAGTGCTTAACAAGTGCATTAGTGTAAACCAAGAGACATGTTTCAATTATCTAATAGAAGAATTATCGATCCACCCGCTCATTCTGGATGTTCAAATGTTCCAGTAGAAGGAACAATATTTGTCTAGCTGTAAAAAACCCCAAACCTGAAATACAGTTTTATGTTTCAATTAGGTCGTAGTTGGAGAACAGTTGCAAGATGTCTTTATACAGGCAGCTGTGGCCAAACTACAATGCATACGTGGGTTACCTGGAGTTCACCGGCTGAGTTCTGCTTTTGTGATATTTATTGTCCCTCTCTGTGCATGTCTTCTCACTGGGGACGGGACCAGAACTAGCTGGGAATTTTTTGAGGAAACTTTTTTTTTGGGGGGGTCAAAAAATAGCAATTCATTGAAACAAAAACATTTTGCGGGAAAGGGTTGGTTTTGACAAAATTTGTGACTTGAAACATTTTTGGGGGGAAAAAAGGTTTTGAAATGGTTAAACCATTTTGTTTCAGCATTTTCTAAATGAAAAATTCCAGTTTTCTAGTTCAAAATGAACTTTTGTTTAGAAACTGAAACTCATTATAGTTAAAAAAAATGTAAAGTTGAAATCTAAATGAATGAAAAGTTTCAGTTGTTCCAAACCTTTTATTAATGATTATTAGTAGTAGTATTTATTATTTATTATTCTCACACAAAAATTAGAAATTTTGACTTTTCATCCTGATTTGGGACAGGAAAACTTTTGAGTTGTTTCCCCCCAGTTCAAGGTGGGACAGACTTTCAAACTGCTCTGTTCAGCCAATAGCAAACTTTCTCTGGCGCTTGAGTAGGGCCCAATTCAGGGAAGGTGTTGAACACACCTCATTCCCCACTGATCTGAAATGGAGTTCACATGCTGAGTATCTTGTGGGTTTTACCCCTCAGAGTAGAAGTACAGTGAATACAGAATCTTTTATGTAATGATTCCAAGTCTAGGCCAGCAGCCACGTTTGAATGCAGCCCCTTTGGCTCTGGAAGCATTAGTCGCAACCACTTGAGTAACTCCATTAGCTGGCAGCACTAGTAGGCTCTTATCGGGACAAGCCACTAGAAGGGGACATCAAATGAACTGTGCCAGCATGGGTTGCTCCTGCACTCTGGTGTTGATGGGAAATTCTGCAGGAAATGCTTTGTCTTCTTTCATATCTGTAAAGTGCTTTGGAATCCTTGGATGAAAGCTGCTGCAGAAGTGCAAAATATTAGTATTCAAGTAAGGCAGTGCGGTCTAGTGGTCACCACAAGGGAATTTCAGTCAGGACTCCTGAATGCCATTCCTGGCTGTATCACTGACTCATTCTGTGAAATTGCAGAAGTCACTTTGCCTTTCTGTGCCTCAGTTTCCCACCTATCAACTAGGGTAAAATAGCACCCAAGTCTCAGAAGGATTGTGAGGCCTAACTGGTGTTTGTAAAGTGGTCTAGATCCTGTAAAAGACAATAAAGACCTGCAAAGTATTATTATTTAGTTTGGGTAACATCCCGAGTTCCCAGTTTCCAAATTGGCACATCCTGTGAGTCAGCCAATAGATTGCAAGAGACCTTGTTGATTTTTCTTTCATCCCATGTTTAACTTTTCTGCATTCATGATCTGGGATGTGTCAGGTCTTTGCAAAGCACAAACCCAAATGTACAGAGTCTTGGGCATTTCATTTGTAAAACAACATCCTGGAAAAGAGCTAACGCAAAGCAGAAAGTTATTCTAAAGCAACTGCTTTGTGTCCATTTTCTTTTGGTCACTGTGCAAAATGCAAATGCAGGTTGTTCCTTTTCCCCCTTTCAGAGATAAATACGGGGGTATTATAGAAACTTTAAACCCATTCCAGGCTCTGCCCAGTATTTAAAAAAAGCCGCTCAGTCCAGCTGTCAGTCCCTGGCTTTGGCTTTAATTAAATAGGTTTGTAACCTTCACTGACAAGCAAGTGTCTTTGGTAAGTTGCATTCTGTAAGGAATCCTTTTCAGCCTAAGAAGGATGCCAAATAAAATGTCACTCATCTCCCCTACAAGAAAGCTCTCTCTAGATTTAAAAATAAATACACAAATAAAGTTGTGCCACTTGGAGAGCTGTTGATAGCACTTTTCTAGGGCAGAGGGAAGCTTGGATTAGAAATGGAAGCAGAGGTGAAAGTAAGCCGGTCCGGTCTGGTACAGCATACCAGCAAGAGCCAGTACGCCATGCCGGACTGGACCGGCTTCCACGGTCGTGATTTAAAGGGCCCAGGGCTCCAGCCGCTGTGGGGAGCCCCGGGCCCTTTAAATCCCCACCGGAGCT